>NC_134430.1:16161882-16469976 GCF_030867145.1 Opisthocomus hoazin | reverse complement strand
CCCTTCTGGCTGCCAGCTATCTGCAGACGTCCGCACTTTCAGAGCAGGGCTGTGATAGGAGCCTGGCAGGGACACCACCATTCCCAGCATGCGTTTGAAGTTTCAAGTGGCAAGATAAGCAAGCAGCCCCATTCTCTGTGCCTCTATGCGAACAGTGCCATGGGCAGATGAGGTTGAGCAACAGCTTTCCAGGCTAGCCCCTTCTGGCTGCCAGCTATCTGCAGACGTTCGCATTTCAAGAGCAGGGCTGCGAAAGGAGCCTAGCAGGTACACCATCTTTCCCAGGCTACGTTTGAAGTTTGAGGTGACAAGAGAAGCAAGGAGCCCCATTCTCTGTGCCTCTGTGCGAGCACTGCCATGGGCAGATGAGGCTGAGCAACAGCTTTCCAGGATAGCCCCTTCTGGCTGCCAGCTATCTGCAGACGTCCGCACTTTCAGAGCAGGGCTGTGATAGGAGCCTGGCAGGGACACCACCATTCCCAGCATGCGTTTGAAGTTTCAAGTGGCAAGATAAGCAAGCAGCCCCATTCCCTGTGCCTCTATGCGAGCACTGCCATGGGCAGATGAGGCTGAGCAACAGCTTTCCAGGCTAGCCCCTTCTGCCTGCCAGCTATCTGCAGACGTTCGCACTTTCGGAGCAGGGCTGCGATAGGAGCCTGGCAGGGACACCACCATTCCCAGCATGCGTTTGAAGTTTCAAGTGGCAAGATAAGCAAGCAGCCCCATTCTCTGTGCCTCTATGCGAACAGTGCCATGGGCAGATGAGGCTGAGCAACAGCTTTCCAGGCTAGCCCCTTCTGGCTGCCAGCTATCTGCAGACGTTCGCATTTCAAGAGCAGGGCTGCGAAAGGAGCCTGGCTGGGACACCAACTTTCCCAGGCTACGTTTGAAGTTTGAGGTGGCAAGACAAGCAAGCAGCCCCATTCTCTGTGCCTCTATGCGAACAGTGCCATGGGCAGATGAGGCTGAGCAACAGCTTTCCAGGATAGCCCCTTCTGGCTGCCAGCTATCTACAGACGTTCGCATTTCAAGAACAGGGTTGCGAAAGGAGCCTAGCAGGTACACCATCTTTCCCAGGCTACGTTTGAAGTTTGAGGTGGCAAGACAAGCAAGGAGCCCCATTCTCTGTGCCTCTGTGCGAGCACTGCCATGGGCAGATGAGGCTGAGCAACAGCTTTCCAGGATAGCCCCTTCTGGCTGCCAGCTATCTGCAGACGTCCGCACTTTCAGAGCAGGGCTGTGATAGGAGCCTGGCAGGGACACCACCATTCCCAGCATGCGTTTGAAGTTTCAAGTGGCAAGATAAGCAAGCAGCCCCATTCTCTGTGCCTCTATGCGAACAGTGCCATGGGCAGATGAGGTTGAGCAACAGCTTTCCAGGCTAGCCCCTTCTGGCTGCCAGCTATCTGCAGACGTTCGCATTTCAAGAACAGGGTTGCGAAAGGAGCCTAGCAGGTACACCATCTTTCCCAGGCTACGTTTGAAGTTTGAGGTGACAAGAGAAGCAAGGAGCCCCATTCTCTGTGCCTCTGTGCGAGCACTGCCATGGGCAGATGAGGCTGAGCAACAGCTTTCCAGGATAGCCCCTTCTGGCTGCCAGCTATCTGCAGACGTCCGCACTTTCGGAGCAGGGCTGCGATAGGAGCCTGGCAGGGACACCACCATTCCCAGCATGCGTTTGAAGTTTCAAGTGGCAAGATAAGCAAGCAGCCCCATTCCCTGTGCCTCTGTGCGAGCACTGCCATGGGCAGATGAGGCTGAGCAACAGCTTTCCAGGATAGCCCCTTCTGCCTGCCAGCTATCTGCAGACGTTCGCACTTTCGGAGCAGGGCTGCGATAGGAGCCTGGCAGGGACACCACCATTCCCAGCATGCGTTTGAAGTTTCAAGTGGCAAGATAAGCAAGCAGCCCCATTCTCTGTGCCTCTATGCGAACAGTGCCATGGGCAGATGAGGCTGAGCAACAGCTTTCCAGGCTAGCCCCTTCTGGCTGCCAGCTATCTGCAGACGTTCGCATTTCAAGAGCAGGGCTGCGAAAGGAGCCTGGCTGGGACACCAACTTTCCCAGGCTACGTTTGAAGTTTGAGGTGGCAAGACAAGCAAGCAGCCCCATTCTCTGTGCCTCTATGCGAACAGTGCCATGGGCAGATGAGGCTGAGCAACAGCTTTCCAGGATAGCCCCTTCTGGCTGCCAGCTATCTACAGACGTTCGCACTTTCGGAGCAGGGCTGCGAAAGGAGCCTGGCTGGGACACCAACTTTCCCAGGCTACGTTTGAAGTTTGAGGTGGCAAGACAAGCAAGCAGCCCCATTCTCTGTGCCTCTGTGCGAGCACTGCCATGGGCAGATGAGGCTGAGCAACAGCTTTCCAGGATAGCCCCTTCTGGCTGCCAGCTATCTGCAGACGTTCGCACTTTCGGAGCAGGGTTGTGATAGGAGCCTGGCAGGGACACCACCATTCCCAGCATGCGTTTGAAGTTTCAAGTGGCAAGATAAGCAAGCAGCCCCATTCTCTGTGCCTCTATGCGAACAGTGCCATGGGCAGATGAGGCTGAGCAACAGCTTTCCAGGCTAGCCCCTTCTGGCTGCCAGCTATCTGCAGACGTTCACATTTCAAGAGCAGGGCTGCGAAAGGAGCCTAGAAGGTACACCATCTTTCCCAGGCTACGTTTGAAGTTTGAGGTGGCAAGACAAGCAAGCAGCCCCATTCTCTGTGCCTCTATGCGAACAGTGCCATGGGCAGATGAGGCTGAGCAACAGCTTTCCAGGCTAGCCCCTTCTGGCTGCCAGCTATCTGCAGACGTTCGCATTTCAAGAGCAGGGCTGCGAAAGGAGCCTGGCTGGGACACCAACTTTCCCAGGCTACGTTTGAAGTTTTAGTTGGCAAGACAAGCAAGGAGCCCCATTCTCTGTGCCTCTGTGCGAGCACTGCCATGGGCAGATGAGGCTGAGCAACAGCTTTCCAGGCTAGCACCTTCTGGCTGCCAGCTATCTGCAGACGTTCGCATTTCAAGAGCAGGGCTGCGAAAGGAGCCTAGCAGGTACACCATCTTTCCCAGGCTACGTTTGAAGTTTCAAGTGGCAAGACAAGCAAGCAGCCCCATTCTCTGTGCCTCTGTGCGAGCACTGCCATGGGCAGATGAGGCTGAGCAACAGCTTTCCAGGCTAGCCCCTTCTGGCTGCCAGCTATCTGCAGACGTTCGCACTTTCGGAGCAGGGCTGTGACAGGAGCCTGGCAGGGACACCACCATTCCCAGCATGCGTTTGAAGTTTCAAGTGGCAAGATAAGCAAGCAGCCCCATTCTCTGTGCCTCTATGCGAACAGTGCCATGGGCAGATGAGGCTGAGCAACAGCTTTCCAGGCTAGCCCCTTCTGGCTGCCAGCTATCTGCAGACGTTCGCATTTCAAGAGCAGGGCTGCGAAAGGAGCCTGGCTGGGACACCAACTTTCCCAGGCTACGTTTGAAGTTTTAGTTGGCAAGACAAGCAAGCAGCCCCATTCTCTGTGCCTCTGTGCGTTCACTGCCATGGGCAGATGAGGCTGAGCAACAGCTTTCCAGGATAGCCCCTTCTGGCTGCCAGCTATCTGCAGACGTTCGCACTTTCGGAGCAGGGTTGTGATAGGAGCCTGGCAGGGACACCACCATTCCCAGCATGCGTTTGAAGTTTCAAGTGGCAAGATAAGCAAGCAGCCCCATTCTCTGTGCCTCTATGCGAACAGTGCCATGGGCAGATGAGGCTGAGCAACAGCTTTCCAGGCTAGCCCCTTCTGGCTGCCAGCTATCTACAGACGTTCGCACTTTCGGAGCAGGGCTGCGAATGGAGCCTGGCTGGGACACCATCTTTCCCTGGCTACGTTTGAAGTTTGAGGTGGCAAGACAAGCAAGCAGCCCCATTCTCTGTGCCTCTGTGCGAGCACTGCCATGGGCAGATGAGGCTGAGCAACAGCTTTCCAGGCTAGCCCCTTCTGCCTGCCAGCTATCCGCAGACGTTCGCACTTTCGGAGCAATGCTGTGATAGGAGCCTGGCAGGGACAACACCATTCCCAGCATGCGTTTGAAGTTTCAAGTGGCAAGATAAGCAAGCAGCCCCATTCTCTGTGCCTCTATGCGAACAGTGCCATGGGCAGATGAGGCTGAGCAACAGCTTTCCAGGCTAGCCCCTTCTGGCTGCCAGCTATCTGCAGACGTTCACATTTCAAGAGCAGGGCTGCGAAAGGAGCCTAGCAGGTACACCATCTTTCCCAGGCTACGTTTGAAGTTTGAGGTGGCAAGACAAGCAAGCAGCCCCATTCTCTGTGCCTCTATGCGGACAGTGCCATGGGCAGATGAGGCTGAGCAACAGCTTTCCAGGCTAGCCCCTTCTGGCTGCCAGCTATCTGCAGACGTTCGCATTTCAAGAGCAGGGCTGCGAAAGGAGCCTGGCTGGGACACCAACTTTCCCAGGCTACGTTTGAAGTTTTAGTTGGCAAGACAAGCAAGGAGCCCCATTCTCTGTGCCTCTGTGCGAGCACTGCCATGGGCAGATGAGGCTGAGCAACAGCTTTCCAGGCTAGCCCCTTCTGCCTGCCAGCTATCTGCAGACGTTCGCATTTCAAGAGCAGGGCTGCGAAAGGAGCCTAGCAGGTACACCAACTTTCCCAGGCTACGTTTGAAGTTTCAAGTGGCAAGACAAGCAAGCAGCCCCATTCTCTGTGCCTCTGTGCGAGCACTGCCATGGGCAGATGAGGCTGAGCAACAGCTTTCAAGGCTAGCCCCTTCTGGCTGCCAGCTATCTGCAGACGTTCGCACTTTCGGAGCAGGGCTGCGAAAGGAGCCTGGCTGGGACACCATCTTTCCCAGGTTACGTTTGACGTTTGAGGTGGCAAGACAAGCAAGCAGCCCCATTCTCTTTGCCTCTGTGCGAGCACTGCCATGGGCAGATGAGGCTGAGCAACAGCTTTCCAGGATAGCCCCTTCTGGCTGCCAGCTATCTGCAGACGTTCGCACTTTCGGAGCAGGGCTGCGACAGGAGCCTGGCAGGGACACCACCATTCCCAGCATGCGTTTGAAGTTTCAAGTGGCAAGATAAGCAAGCAGCCCCATTCTCTGTGCCTCTATGCGAACAGTGCCATGGGCAGATGAGGCTGAGCAACAGCTTTCCAGGCTAGCCCCTTCTGGCTGCCAGCTATCTGCAGACGTTCGCATTTCAAGAGCAGGGCTGCGAAAGGATCCTGGCTGGGACACCAACTTTCCCAGGCTACGTTTGAAGTTTTAGTTGGCAAGACAAGCAAGCAGCCCCATTCTCTGTGCCTCTGTGCGTTCACTGCCATGGGCAGATGAGGCTGAGCAACAGCTTTCCAGGATAGCCCCTTCTGGCTGCCAGCTATCTGCAGACGTTCGCACTTTCGGAGCAGGGTTGTGATAGGAGCCTGGCAGGGACACCACCATTCCCAGCATGCGTTTGAAGTTTCAAGTGGCAAGATAAGCAAGCAGCCCCATTCTCTGTGCCTCTATGCGAACAGTGCCATGGGCAGATGAGGCTGAGCAACAGCTTTCCAGGATAGCCCCTTCTGGCTGCCAGCTATCTGCAGACGTTCACATTTCAAGAGCAGGGCTGCGAAAGGAGCCTAGCAGGTACACCATCTTTCCCAGGCTACGTTTGAAGTTTGAGGTGGCAAGACAAGCAAGCAGCCCCATTCTCTGTGCCTCTATGCGGACAGTGCCATGGGCAGATGAGGCTGAGCAACAGCTTTCCAGGCTAGCCCCTTCTGGCTGCCAGCTATCTGCAGACGTTCGCATTTCAAGAGCAGGGCTGCGAAAGGAGCCTGGCTGGGACACCAACTTTCCCAGGCTACGTTTGAAGTTTTAGTTGGCAAGACAAGCAAGGAGCCCCATTCTCTGTGCCTCTGTGCGAGCACTGCCATGGGCAGATGAGGCTGAGCAACAGCTTTCCAGGCTAGCCCCTTCTGCCTGCCAGCTATCTGCAGACGTTCGCATTTCAAGAGCAGGGCTGCGAAAGGAGCCTAGCAGGTACACCAACTTTCCCAGGCTACGTTTGAAGTTTCAAGTGGCAAGACAAGCAAGCAGCCCCATTCTCTGTGCCTCTGTGCGAGCACTGCCATGGGCAGATGAGGCTGAGCAACAGCTTTCAAGGCTAGCCCCTTCTGGCTGCCAGCTATCTGCAGACGTTCGCACTTTCGGAGCAGGGCTGCGAAAGGAGCCTGGCTGGGACACCATCTTTCCCAGGATACGTTTGACGTTTGAGGTGGCAAGACAAGCAAGCAGCCCCATTCTCTTTGCCTCTGTGCGAGCACTGCCATGGGCAGATGAGGCTGAGTAACAGCTTTCCAGGATAGCCCCTTCTGGCTGCCAGCTATCTGCAGACGTTCGCACTTTCGGAGCAGGGCTGCGACAGGAGCCTGGCAGGGACACCACCATTCCCAGCATGCGTTTGAAGTTTCAAGTGGCAAGATAAGCAAGCAGCCCCATTCTCTGTGCCTCTATGCGAACAGTGCCATGGGCAGATGAGGCTGAGCAACAGCTTTCCAGGCTAGCCCCTTCTGGCTGCCAGCTATCTGCAGACGTTCGCATTTCAAGAGCAGGGCTGCGAAAGGAGCCTGGCTGGGACACCAACTTTCCCAGGCTACGTTTGAAGTTTGAGGTGGCAAGACAAGCAAGCAGCCCCATTCTCTGTGCCTCTGTGCGTTCACTGCCATGGGCAGATGAGGCTGAGCAACAGCTTTCCAGGATAGCCCCTTCTGGCTGCCAGCTATCTGCAGACGTTCGCACTTTCGGAGCAGGGTTGTGATAGGAGCCTGGCAGGGACACCACCATTCCCAGCATGCGTTTGAAGTTTCAAGTGGCAAGATAAGCAAGCAGCCCCATTCTCTGTGCCTCTATGCGAACAGTGCCATGGGCAGATGAGGCTGAGCAACAGCTTTCCAGGCTAGCCCCTTCTGGCTGCCAGCTATCTGCAGACGTTCACATTTCAAGAGCAGGGCTGCGAAAGGAGCCTGGCTGGGACACCATCTTTCCCAGGCTACGTTTGAAGTTTTAGTTGGCAAGACAAGCAAGGAGCCCCATTCTCTGTGCCTCTGTGCGAGCACTGCCATGGGCAGATGAGGCTGAGCAACAGCTTTCCAGGCTAGCACCTTCTGGCTGCCAGCTATCTGCAGACGTTCGCATTTCAAGAGCAGGGCTGCGAAAGGAGCCTAGCAGGTACACCATCTTTCCCAGGCTACGTTTGAAGTTTCAAGTGGCAAGACAAGCAAGCAGCCCCATTCTCTGTGCCTCTGTGCGAGCACTGCCATGGGCAGATGAGGCTGAGCAACAGCTTTCCAGGCTAGCCCCTTCTGCCTGCCAGCTATCTGCAGACGTTCGCACTTTCGGAGCAGGGCTGCGAAAGGAGCCTAGCAGGTACACCATCTTTCCCAGGTTACGTTTGACGTTTGAGGTGGCAAGACAAGCAAGCAGCCCCATTCTCTTTGCCTCTGTGCGAGCACTGCCATGGGCAGATGAGGCTGAGCAACAGCTTTCCAGGATAGCCCCTTCTGGCTGCCAGCTATCTGCAGACATTCGCACTTTCGGAGCAGGGCTGTGATAGGAGCCTGGCAGGGACACCACCATTCCCAGCATGCGTTTGAAGTTTCAAGTGGCAAGATAAGCAAGCAGCCCCATTCTCTGTGCCTCTATGCGAACAGTGCCATGGGCAGATGAGGCTGAGCAACAGCTTTCCAGGCTAGCCCCTTCTGGCTGCCAGCTATCTACAGACGTTCGCACTTTCGGAGCAGTGCTGCGAAAGGAGCCTGGCTGGGACACCATCTTTCCCTGGCTACGTTTGAAGTTTGAGGTGGCAAGACAAGCAAGCAGCCCCATTCTCTGTGCCTCTGTGCGAGCACTGCCATGGGCAGATGAGGCTGAGCAACAGCTTTCCAGGCTAGCCCCTTCTGCCTGCCAGCTATCTGCAGACGTTCGCACTTTCAGAGCAATGCTGTGATAGGAGCCTGGCAGGGACACCACCATTCCCAGCATGCGTTTGAAGTTTCAAGTGGCAAGATAAGCAAGCAGCCCCATTCTCTGTGCCTCTATGCGAACAGTGCCATGGGCAGATGAGGCTGAGCAACAGCTTTCCAGGCTAGCCCCTTCTGGCTGCCAGCTATCTGCAGACGTTCACATTTCAAGAGCAGGGCTGCGAAAGGAGCCTAGCAGGTACACCATCTTTCCCAGGCTACGTTTGAAGTTTGAGGTGGCAAGACAAGCAAGCAGCCCCATTCTCTGTGCCTCTATGCGAACAGTGCCATGGGCATATGAGGCTGAGCAACAGCTTTCCAGGCTAGCCCCTTCTGGCTGCCAGCTATCTGCAGACGTTCGCATTTCAAGAGCAGGGCTGCGAAAGGAGCCTGGCAGGGACACCAACTTTCCCAGGCTACGTTTGAAGTTTTAGTTGGCAAGACAAGCAAGGAGCCCCATTCTCTGTGCCTCTGTGCGAGCACTGCCATGGGCAGATGAGGCTGAGCAACAGCTTTCCAGGCTAGCCCCTTCTGGCTGCCAGCTATCTGCAGACGTTCGCATTTCAAGAGCAGGGCTGCGAAAGGAGCCTAGCAGGTACACCAACTTTCCCAGGCTACGTTTGAAGTTTCAAGTGGCAAGACAAGCAAGCAGCCCCATTCTCTGTGCCTCTGTGCGAGCACTGCCATGGGCAGATGAGGCTGAGCAACAGCTTTCCAGGCTAGCCCCTTCTGGCTGCCAGCTATCTGCAGACGTTCGCACTTTCGGAGCAGGGCTGCGAAAGGAGCCTGGCTGGGACACCATCTTTCCCAGGTTACGTTTGACGTTTGAGGTGGCAAGACAAGCAAGCAGCCCCATTCTCTTTGCCTCTGTGCGAGCACTGCCATGGGCAGATGAGGCTGAGCAACAGCTTTCCAGGATAGCCCCTTCTGGCTGCCAGCTATCTGCAGACGTTCGCACTTTCGGAGCAGGGCTGCGACAGGAGCCTGGCAGGGACACCACCATTCCCAGCATGCGTTTGAAGTTTCAAGTGGCAAGATAAGCAAGCAGCCCCATTCTCTGTGCCTCTATGCGAACAGTGCCATGGGCAGATGAGGCTGAGCAACAGCTTTCCAGGCTAGCCCCTTCTGGCTGCCAGCTATCTGCAGACGTTCGCATTTCAAGAGCAGGGCTGCGAAAGGAGCCTGGCTGGGACACCAACTTTCCCAGGCTACGTTTGAAGTTTGAGGTGGCAAGACAAGCAAGAAGCCCCATTCTCTGTGCCTCTGTGCGAGCACTGCCATGGGCAGATGAGGCTGAGCAACAGCTTTCCAGGATAGCCCCTTCTGGCTGCCAGCTATCTGCAGACGTTCGCACTTTCGGAGCAGGGTTGTGATAGGAGCCTGGCAGGGACACCACCATTCCCAGCATGCGTTTGAAGTTTCAAGTGGCAAGATAAGCAAGCAGCCCCATTCTCTGTGCCTCTATGCGAACAGTGCCATGGGCAGATGAGGCTGAGCAACAGCTTTCCAGGATAGCCCCTTCTGCCTGCCAGCTATCTGCAGACGTTCGCACTTTCGGAGCAGGGCTGCGAAAGGAGCCTGGCTGGGACACCATCTTTCCCTGGCTACGTTTGAAGTTTGAGGTGGCAAGACAAGCAAGCAGCCCCATTTTCTGTGCCTCTGTTCGAGCACTGCCATGGGCAGATGAGGCTGAGCAACAGCTTTCCAGGCTAGCCCCTTCTGCCTGCCAGCTATCTGCAGACGTTCGCACTTTCGGAGCAATGCTGTGATAGGAGCCTGGCAGGGACACCACCATTCCCAGCATGCGTTTGAAGTTTCAAGTGGCAAGATAAGCAAGCAGCCCCATTCTCTGTGCCTCTATGCGAACAGTGCCATGGGCAGATGAGGCTGAGCAACAGCTTTCAAGGCTAGCCCCTTCTGTCTGCCAGCTATCTGCAGACGTTCGCATTTCAAGAGCAGGGCTGCGAAAGGAGCCTGGCAGGGACACCAACTTTCCCAGGCTACGTTTGAAGTTTTAGTTGGCAAGACAAGCAAGAAGCCCCATTCTCTGTGCCTCTGTGCGAGCACTGCCATGGGCAGATGAGGCTGAGCAACAGCTTTCCAGGCTAGCCCCTTCTGGCTGCCAGCTATCTGCAGACGTTCGCATTTCAAGAGCAGGGCTGCGAAAGGAGCCTGGCTGGGACACCAACTTTCCCAGGCTACGTTTGAAGTTTTAGTTGGCAAGACAAGCAAGGAGCCCCATTCTCTGTGCCTCTGTGCGAGCACTGCCATGGGCAGATGAGGCTGAGCAACAGCTTTCCAGGCTAGCCCCTTCTGGCCGCCAGCTATCTGCAGACGTTCGCACTTTCGGAGCAGGGCTGCGAAAGGAGCCTGGCTGGGACACCAACTTTCCCAGGTTACGTTTGAAGTTTGAGGTGGCAAGACAAGCAAGGAGCCCCATTCTATGTGCCTCTGTGCGAGCACTGCCATGGGCAGATGAGGCTGAGCAACAGCTTTCCAGGCTAGCCCCTTCTGGCTGCCAGCTATCTGCAGACGTTCGCATTTCAAGAGCAGGGCTGCGAAAGGAGCCTAGCAGGTACACCATCTTTCCCAGGTTACGTTTGAAGTTTGAGGTGGCAAGACAAGAAAGCAGCCCCATTCTCTGTGCCTCTGTGCGAACACTGCCATGGGCAGATGAGGCTGAGCAACAGCTTTCCAGGATAGCCCCTTCTGCCTGCCAGCTATCTGCAGACGTTCGCACTTTCGGAGCAGGGCTGTGATAGGAGCCTGGCAGGGACACCACCATTCCCAGCATGCGTTTGAAGTTTCAAGTGGCAAGATAAGCAAGCAGCCCCATTCTCTGTGCCTCTATGCGAGCACTGCCATGGGCAGATGAGGCTGAGCAACAGCTTTCCAGGCTAGCCCCTTCTGGCTGCCAGCTATCTGCAGACGTTCGCATTTCAAGAGCAGGGCTGCGAAAGGAGCCTGGCTGGGACACCAACTTTCCCAGGCTACGTTTGAAGTTTGAGGTGGCAAGACAAGCAAGCAGCCCCATTCTCTGTGCCTCTGTGCGAACAGTGCCATGGGCAGATGAGGCTGAGCAACAGCTTTCCAGGCTAGCCCCTTCTGGCTGCCAGCTATCTGCAGACGTTCGCACTTTCGGAGCAGGGCTGCGAAAGGAGCCTGGCTGGGACACCAACTTTCCCAGGTTACGTTTGAAGTTTGAGGTGGCAAGACAAGCAAGGAGCCCCATTCTCTTTGCCTCTGTGCGAGCACTGCCATGGGCAGATGAGGCTGAGCAACAGCTTTCCAAGGCTAGCCCCTTCTGGCTGTCAGCTATCTGCAGACGTTCGCACGTTTGGAGCAGGGCTGCGAAAGGAGCCTGGCAGGGACACCACCATTCCCAGCATGCGTTTGAAGTTTCAAGTGGCATGATAAGCAAGCAGCCCCATTCTCTGTGCCTCTATGAGAACAGTGCCATGGGCAGATGAGGCTGAGCAACAGCTTTCCAGGATAGCCCCTTCTGGCTGCCAGCTATCTGCAGACGTTCGCACTTTTGGAGCAGGGCTGCGAAAGGAGCCTGGCTGGGACACCCACTTTCCCAGTCTACGTTTGAAGTTTGAGGTGGCAAGACAAGCAAGCAGCCCCATTCTCTGTGCCTCTGTGCGAGCACTGCCATGGGCAGATGAGGCTGAGCAACAGCTTTCCAGGATAGCCCCTTCTGCCTGCCAGCTATCTGCAGACGTTCGCACTTTCGGAGCAGGGCTGTGATAGGAGCCTGGCAGGGACACCACCATTCCCAGCATGCGTTTGAAGTTTCAAGTGGCAAGATAAGCAAGCAGCCCCATTCTCTGTGCCTCTATGCGAACAGTGCCATGGGCAGATGAGGCTGAGCAACAGCTTTCCAGGATAGCCCCTTCTGCCTGCCAGCTATCTGCAGACGTTCGCATTTCAAGAGCAGGGCTGCGAAAGGAGCCTGGCTGGGACACCAACTTTCCCAGGCTACGTTTGAAGTTTTAGTTGGCAGGACAAGCCAGGGGCCCCATTCTCTGTGCCTCTGTGCGAGCACTGCCATGGGCAGATGAGGCTGAGCAACAGCTTTCCAGGCTAGCCCCTTCTGGCCGCCAGCTATCTGCAGACGTTCACATTTCAAGAGCAGGGCTGCGAAAGGAGCCTAGCAGGTACACCATCTTTCCCAGGCTACGTCTGAAGTTTCAAGTGGCAAGACAAGCAAGCAACTCCATTCTCTGTGCCTCTGTGCGAGCACTGCCATGGGCAGATGAGGCTGAGCAACAGCTTTCCAGGATAGCCCCTTCTGGCTGCCAGCTATCTGCAGACGTTCGCATTTCAAGAGCAGGGCTGCGAAAGGAGCCTGGCTGGGACACCAACTTTCCCAGGCTACGTTTGAAGTTTGAGGTGGCAAGACAAGCAAGCAGCCCCATTCTCTGTGCCTCTGTGCGTTCACTGCCATGGGCAGATGAGGCTGAGCAACAGCTTTCCAGGATAGCCCCTTCTGGCTGCCAGCTATCTGCAGACGTTCGCACTTTCGGAGCAGGGTTGTGATAGGAGCCTGGCAGGGACACCACCATTCCCAGCATGCGTTTGAAGTTTCAAGTGGCAAGATAAGCAAGCAGCCCCATTCTCTGTGCCTCTATGCGAACAGTGCCATGGGCAGATGAGGCTGAGCAACAGCTTTCCAGGCTAGCCCCTTCTGGCTGCCAGCTATCTGCAGACGTTCGCATTTCAAGAGCAGGGCTGCGAAAGGAGCCTGGCAGGGACACCAACTTTCCCAGGCTACGTTTGAAGTTTTAGTTGGCAGGACAAGCCAGGGGCCCCATTCTCTGTGCCTCTGTGCGAGCACTGCCATGGGCAGATGAGGCTGAGCAACAGCTTTCCAGGCTAGCCCCTTCTGGCCGCCAGCTATCTGCAGACGTTCACATTTCAAGAGCAGGGCTGCGAAAGGAGCCTAGCAGGTACACCATCTTTCCCAGGCTACGTCTGAAGTTTCAAGTGGCAAGACAAGCAAGCAACCCCATTCTCTGTGCCTCTGTGCGAGCACTGCCATGGGCAGATGAGGCTGAGCAACAGCTTTCCAGGATAGCCCCTTCTGGCTGCCAGCTATCTGCAGACGTTCGCATTTCAAGAGCAGGGCTGCGAAAGGAGCCTGGCTGGGACACCAACTTTCCCAGGCTACGTTTGAAGTTTGAGGTGGCAAGACAAGCAAGCAGCCCCATTCTCTTTGCCTCTGTGCGAGCACTGCCATGGGCAGATGAGGCTGAGCAACAGCTTTCCAAGGCTAGCCCCTTCTGGCTGTCAGCTATCTGCAGACGTTCGCACGTTTGGAGCAGGGCTGCGAAAGGAGCCTGGCAGGGACACCACCATTCCCAGCATGCGTTTGAAGTTTCAAGTGGCATGATAAGCAAGCAGCCCCATTCTCTGTGCCTCTATGAGAACAGTGCCATGGGCAGATGAGGCTGAGCAACAGCTTTCCAGGATAGCCCCTTCTGGCTGCCAGCTATCTGCAGACGTTCGCACTTTTGGAGCAGGGCTGCGAAAGGAGCCTGGCTGGGACACCCACTTTCCCAGTCTACGTTTGAAGTTTGAGGTGGCAAGACAAGCAAGCAGCCCCATTCTCTGTGCCTCTGTGCGAGCACTGCCATGGGCAGATGAGGCTGAGCAACAGCTTTCCAGGATAGCCCCTTCTGCCTGCCAGCTATCTGCAGACGTTCGCACTTTCGGAGCAGGGCTGTGATAGGAGCCTGGCAGGGACACCACCATTCCCAGCATGCGTTTGAAGTTTCAAGTGGCAAGATAAGCAAGCAGCCCCATTCTCTGTGCCTCTATGCGAACAGTGCCATGGGCAGATGAGGCTGAGCAACAGCTTTCCAGGATAGCCCCTTCTGCCTGCCAGCTATCTGCAGACGTTCGCATTTCAAGAGCAGGGCTGCGAAAGGAGCCTGGCTGGGACACCAACTTTCCCAGGCTACGTTTGAAGTTTTAGTTGGCAGGACAAGCCAGGGGCCCCATTCTCTGTGCCTCTGTGCGAGCACTGCCATGGGCAGATGAGGCTGAGCAACAGCTTTCCAGGCTAGCCCCTTCTGGCCGCCAGCTATCTGCAGACGTTCACATTTCAAGAGCAGGGCTGCGAAAGGAGCCTAGCAGGTACACCATCTTTCCCAGGCTACGTCTGAAGTTTCAAGTGGCAAGACAAGCAAGCAACTCCATTCTCTGTGCCTCTGTGCGAGCACTGCCATGGGCAGATGAGGCTGAGCAACAGCTTTCCAGGATAGCCCCTTCTGGCTGCCAGCTATCTGCAGACGTTCGCATTTCAAGAGCAGGGCTGCGAAAGGAGCCTGGCTGGGACACCAACTTTCCCAGGCTACGTTTGAAGTTTGAGGTGGCAAGACAAGCAAGCAGCCCCATTCTCTGTGCCTCTGTGCGTTCACTGCCATGGGCAGATGAGGCTGAGCAACAGCTTTCCAGGATAGCCCCTTCTGGCTGCCAGCTATCTGCAGACGTTCGCACTTTCGGAGCAGGGTTGTGATAGGAGCCTGGCAGGGACACCACCATTCCCAGCATGCGTTTGAAGTTTCAAGTGGCAAGATAAGCAAGCAGCCCCATTCTCTGTGCCTCTATGCGAACAGTGCCATGGGCAGATGAGGCTGAGCAACAGCTTTCCAGGCTAGCCCCTTCTGGCTGCCAGCTATCTGCAGACGTTCGCATTTCAAGAGCAGGGCTGCGAAAGGAGCCTGGCAGGGACACCAACTTTCCCAGGCTACGTTTGAAGTTTTAGTTGGCAGGACAAGCCAGGGGCCCCATTCTCTGTGCCTCTGTGCGAGCACTGCCATGGGCAGATGAGGCTGAGCAACAGCTTTCCAGGCTAGCCCCTTCTGGCCGCCAGCTATCTGCAGACGTTCACATTTCAAGAGCAGGGCTGCGAAAGGAGCCTAGCAGGTACACCATCTTTCCCAGGCTACGTCTGAAGTTTCAAGTGGCAAGACAAGCAAGCAACCCCATTCTCTGTGCCTCTGTGCGAGCACTGCCATGGGCAGATGAGGCTGAGCAACAGCTTTCCAGGATAGCCCCTTCTGGCTGCCAGCTATCTGCAGACGTTCGCATTTCAAGAGCAGGGCTGCGAAAGGAGCCTGGCTGGGACACCAACTTTCCCAGGCTACGTTTGAAGTTTGAGGTGGCAAGACAAGCAAGCAGCCCCATTCTCTGTGCCTCTGTGCGTTCACTGCCATGGGCAGATGAGGCTGAGCAACAGCTTTCCAGGATAGCCCCTTCTGGCTGCCAGCTATCTGCAGACGTTCGCACTTTCGGAGCAGGGTTGTGATAGGAGCCTGGCAGGGACACCACCATTCCCAGCATGCGTTTGAAGTTTCAAGTGGCAAGATAAGCAAGCAGCCCCATTCTCTGTGCCTCTATGCGAACAGTGCCATGGGCAGATGAGGCTGAGCAACAGCTTTCCAGGCTAGCCCCTTCTGGCTGCCAGCTATCTGCAGACGTTCGCATTTCAAGAGCAGGGCTGCGAAAGGAGCCTGGCTGGGACACCAACTTTCCCAGGCTACGTTTGAAGTTTGAGGTGGCAAGACAAGCAAGCAGCCCCATTCTCTGTGCCTCTGTGCGAGCACTGCCATGGGCAGATGAGGCTGAGCAACAGCTTTCCAGGCTAGCCCCTTCTGCCTGCCAGCTATCTGCAGACGTTCGCACTTTCGGAGCAGGGCTGTGATAGGAGCCTGGCAGGGACACCACCATTCCCAGCATGCGTTTGAAGTTTCAAGTGGCAAGATAAGCAAGCAGCCCCATTCTCTGTGCCTCTATGCGAACAGTGCCATGGGCAGATGAGGCTGAGCAACAGCTTTCCAGGCTAGGCCCTTCTGGCTGCCAGCTATCTGCAGACGTTCGCATTTCAAGAGCAGGGCTGCGAAACGAGCCTAGCAGGTACACCATCTTTCCCAGGCTACGTTTGAAGTTTGAGGTGGCAAGACAAGCAAGCAGCCCCATTCTCTGTGCCTCTATGCGAACAGTGCCATGGGCAGATGAGGCTGAGCAACAGCTTTCCAGGCTAGCCCCTTCTGGCTGCCAGCTATCTGCAGACGTTCGCATTTTAAGTGCAGGGCTGTGAAAGGAGCCTGGCTGGGACACCATCTTTCCCAGGCTACGTTTGAAGTTTTAGTTGGCAAGACAAGCAAGGAGCCCCATTCTATGTGCCTCTGTGCGAGCACTGCCATGGGCAGATGAGGCTGAGCAACAGCTTTCCAGGCTAGCCCCTTCTGGCTGCCAGCTATCTGCAGACGTTCGCATTTCAAGAGCAGGGCTGCGAAAGGAGCCTAGCAGGAACACCATCTTTCCCAGGTTACGTTTGAAGTTTGAGGTGGCAAGACAAGAAAGCAGCCCCATTCTCTGTGCCTCTGTGCGAGCACTGCCATGGGCAGATGAGGCTGAGCAACAGCTTTCCAGGCTAGGCCCTTCTGCCTGCCAGCTATCTGCAGACGTTCGCACTTTCGGAGCAGGGCTGTGATAGGAGCCTGGCAGGGACACCACCATTCCCAGCATGCGTTTGAAGTTTCAAGTGGCAAGATAAGCAAGCAGCCCCATTCTCTGTGCCTCTATGCGAGCACTGCCATGGGCAGATGAGGCTGAGCAACAGCTTTCCAGGCTAGCCCCTTCTGGCTGCCAGCTATCTGCAGACGTTCGCATTTCAAGAGCAGGGCTGCGAAAGGAGCCTGGCTGGGACACCAACTTTCCCAGGCTACGTTTGAAGTTTGAGGTGGCAAGACAAGCAAGCAGCCCCATTCTCTGTGCCTCTGTGCGAACAGTGCCATGGGCAGATGAGGCTGAGCAACAGCTTTCCAGGCTAGCCCCTTCTGGCTGCCAGCTATCTGCAGACGTTCGCACTTTCGGAGCAGGGCTGCGAAAGGAGCCTGGCTGGGACACCAACTTTCCCAGGTTACGTTTGAAGTTTGAGGTGGCAAGACAAGCAAGGAGCCCCATTCTCTTTGCCTCTGTGCGAGCACTGCCATGGGCAGATGAGGCTGAGCAACAGCTTTCCAAGGCTAGCCCCTTCTGGCTGTCAGCTATCTGCAGACGTTCGCACGTTTGGAGCAGGGCTGCGAAAGGAGCCTGGCAGGGACACCACCATTCCCAGCATGCGTTTGAAGTTTCAAGTGGCAAGATAAGCAAGCAGCCCCATTCTCTGTGCCTCTATGAGAACAGTGCCATGGGCAGATGAGGCTGAGCAACAGCTTTCCAGGATAGCCCCTTCTGGCTGCCAGCTATCTGCAGACGTTCGCACTTTTGGAGCAGGGCTGCGAAAGGAGCATGGCTGGGACACCAACTTTCCCAGGCTACGTTTGAAGTTTGAGGTGGCAAGATAAGCAAGCAGCCCCATTCTCTGTGCTTCTGTGCGTTCACTGCCACGGGCAGATGAGGCTGAGCAACAGCTTTCCAGGATAGCCCCTTCTGGCTGCCAGCTATCTGCAGACGTTCGCACTTTCGGAGCAGGGCTGTGATAGGAGCCTGGCAGGGACACCACCATTCCCAGCATGCGTTTGAAGTTTCAAGTGGCAAGATAAGCAAGCAGCCCCATTCTCTGTGCCTCTATGCGAACAGTGCCATGGGCAGATGAGGCTGAGCAACAGCTTTCCAGGATAGCCCCTTCTGCCTGCCAGCTATCTGCAGACGTTCGCACTTTCGGAGCAGGGCTGCGAAAGGAGCCTGGCTGGGACACCAACTTTCCCAGGCTACGTTTGAAGTTTGAGGTGGCAAGACACGCAAGCAACCCCATTCTCTGTGCCTCTGTGCGAGCACTGCCATGGGCAGATGAGGCTGAGCAACAGCTTTCCAGGATAGCCCCTTCTGCCTGCCAGCTATCTGCAGACGTTCGCACTTTCGGAGCAGGGCTGTGATAGGAGCCTGGCAGGGACACCACCATTCCCAGCATGCGTTTGAAGTTCCAAGTGGCAAGATAAGCAAGCAGCCCCATTCTCTGTGCCTCTATGCGAACAGTGCCATGGGCAGATGAGGCTGAGCAACAGCTTTCCAGGCTAGCCCCTTCTGCCTGCCAGCTATCTGCAGACGTTCGCATTTCAAGAGCAGGGCTGTGAAAGGAGCCTGGCTGGGACACCAACTTTCCCAGGCTACGTTTGAAGTTTTAGTTGGCAGGACAAGCAAGCAGCCCCATTCTCTGTGCCTCTGTGCGAGCACTGCCATGGGCAGATGAGGCTGAGCAACAGCTTTCCAGGCTAGCCCCTTCTGGCCGCCAGCTATCTGCAGACGTTCACATTTCAAGAGCAGGGCTGCGAAAGGAGACTAGCAGGTACACCATCTTTCCCAGGCTACGTCTGAAGTTTGAAGTGGCAAGACAAGCAAGCAACCCCATTCTCTGTGCCTCTGTGCGAGCACTGCCATGGGCAGATGAGGCTGAGCAACAGCTTTCCAGGCTAGCCCCTTCTGCCTGCCAGCTATCTGCAGACGTTCGCATTTCAAGAGCAGGGCTGCGAAAGGAGCCTGGCTGGGACACCAAATTTCCCAGGCTACGTTTGAAGTTTGAGGTGGCAAGACAAGCAAGCAGCCCCATTCTCTGTGCCTCTGTGCGAGCACTGCCATGGGCAGATGAGGCTGAGCAACAGCTTTCCAGGCTAGCCCCTTCTGCCTGCCAGCTATCTGCAGACGTTTGCACTTTCGGAGCAGGGCTGTGATAGGAGCCTGGCAGGGACACCACCATTCCCAGCATGCGTTTGAAGTTTCAAGTGGCAAGATAAGCAAGCAGCCGCATTCCCTGTGCCTCTATGCGAACAGAGCCATGGGCAGATGAGGCTGAGCAACAGCTTTCCAGGCTAGCCCCTTCTGGCTGCCAGCTATCTGCAGACGTTCGCACTTTCGGAGCAGGGCTGCGAAAGGAGCCTGGCTGGGACACCAAATTTCCCAGGCTACGTTTGAAGTTTGAGGTGGCAAGACAAGCAAGCAGCCCCATTCTCTGTGCCTCTGTGCGAGCACTGCCATGGGCAGATGAGGCTGAGCAACAGCTTTCCAGGCTAGCCCCTTCTGCCTGCCAGCTATCTGCAGACGTTCGCACTTTCGGAGCAATGCTGTGATAGGAGCCTGGCAGGGACACCACCATTCCCAGCATGCGTTTGAAGTTTCAAGTGGCAAGATAAGCAAGCAGCCCCATTCTCTGTGCCTCTATGCGAACAGTGCCATGGGCAGATGAGGCTGAGCAACAGCTTTCAAGGCTAGCCCCTTCTGTCTGCCAGCTATCTGCAGACGTTCGCATTTCAAGAGCAGGGCTGCGAAAGGAGCCTGGCAGGGACACCAACTTTCCCAGGCTACGTTTGAAGTTTTAGTTAGCAAGACAAGCAAGGAGCCCCATTCTCTGTGCCTCTGTGCGAGCACTGCCATGGGCAGATGAGGCTGAGCAACAGCTTTCCAGGCTAGCCCCTTCTGGCTGCCAGCTATCTGCAGACGTTCGCATTTCAAGAGCAGGGCTGCGAAAGGAGCCTGGCTGGGACACCAACTTTCCCAGGCTACGTTTGAAGTTTTAGTTGGCAAGACAAGCAAGGGGCCCCATTCTCTGTGCCTCTGTGCGAGCACTGCCATGGGCAGATGAGGCTGAGCAACAGCTTTCCAGGCTAGCCCCTTCTGGCTGCCAGCTATCTGCAGACGTTCGCACTTTCGGAGCAGGGCTGCGAAAGGAGCCTGGCTGGGACACCAACTTTCCCAGGTTACGTTTGAAGTTTGAGGTGGCAAGACAAGAAAGCAGCCCCATTCTCTGTGCCTCTGTGCGAACACTGCCATGGGCAGATGAGGCTGAGCAACAGCTTTCCAGGATAGCCCCTTCTGCCTGCCAGCTATCTGCAGACGTTCGCACTTTCGGAGCAGGGCTGTGATAGGAGCCTGGCAGGGACACCACCATTCCCAGCATGCGTTTGAAGTTTCAAGTGGCAAGATAAGCAAGCAGCCCCATTCTCTGTGCCTCTATGCGAGCACTGCCATGGGCAGATGAGGCTGAGCAACAGCTTTCCAGGCTAGCCCCTTCTGGCTGCCAGCTATCTGCAGACGTTCGCATTTCAAGAGCAGGGCTGCGAAAGGAGCCTGGCTGGGACACCAACTTTCCCAGGCTACGTTTGAAGTTTGAGGTGGCAAGACAAGCAAGCAGCCCCATTCTCTGTGCCTCTGTGCGAACAGTGCCATGGGCAGATGAGGCTGAGCAACAGCTTTCCAGGCTAGCCCCTTCTGGCTGCCAGCTATCTGCAGACGTTCGCACTTTCGGAGCAGGGCTGCGAAAGGAGCCTGGCTGGGACACCAACTTTCCCAGGTTACGTTTGAAGTTTGAGGTGGCAAGACAAGCAAGGAGCCCCATTCTCTTTGCCTCTGTGCGAGCACTGCCATGGGCAGATGAGGCTGAGCAACAGCTTTCCAAGGCTAGCCCCTTCTGGCTGTCAGCTATCTGCAGACGTTCGCACGTTTGGAGCAGGGCTGCGAAAGGAGCCTGGCAGGGACACCACCATTCCCAGCAGGCGTTTGAAGTTTCAAGTGGCATGATAAGCAAGCAGCCCCATTCTCTGTGCCTCTATGAGAACAGTGCCATGGGCAGATGAGGCTGAGCAACAGCTTTCCAGGATAGCCCCTTCTGGCTGCCAGCTATCTGCAGACGTTCGCACTTTTGGAGCAGGGCTGCGAAAGGAGCCTGGCTGGGACACCCACTTTCCCAGTCTACGTTTGAAGTTTGAGGTGGCAAGACAAGCAAGCAGCCCCATTCTCTGTGCCTCTGTGCGAGCACTGCCATGGGCAGATGAGGCTGAGCAACAGCTTTCCAGGATAGCCCCTTCTGCCTGCCAGCTATCTGCAGACGTTCGCACTTTCGGAGCAGGGCTGTGATAGGAGCCTGGCAGGGACACCACCATTCCCAGCATGCGTTTGAAGTTTCAAGTGGCAAGATAAGCAAGCAGCCCCATTCTCTGTGCCTCTATGCGAACAGTGCCATGGGCAGATGAGGCTGAGCAACAGCTTTCCAGGATAGCCCCTTCTGCCTGCCAGCTATCTGCAGACGTTCGCATTTCAAGAGCAGGGCTGCGAAAGGAGCCTGGCTGGGACACCAACTTTCCCAGGCTACGTTTGAAGTTTTAGTTGGCAGGACAAGCCAGGGGCCCCATTCTCTGTGCCTCTGTGCGAGCACTGCCATGGGCAGATGAGGCTGAGCAACAGCTTTCCAGGCTAGCCCCTTCTGGCCGCCAGCTATCTGCAGACGTTCACATTTCAAGAGCAGGGCTGCGAAAGGAGCCTAGCAGGTACACCATCTTTCCCAGGCTACGTCTGAAGTTTCAAGTGGCAAGACAAGCAAGCAACTCCATTCTCTGTGCCTCTGTGCGAGCACTGCCATGGGCAGATGAGGCTGAGCAACAGCTTTCCAGGATAGCCCCTTCTGGCTGCCAGCTATCTGCAGACGTTCGCATTTCAAGAGCAGGGCTGCGAAAGGAGCCTGGCTGGGACACCAACTTTCCCAGGCTACGTTTGAAGTTTGAGGTGGCAAGACAAGCAAGCAGCCCCATTCTCTGTGCCTCTGTGCGTTCACTGCCATGGGCAGATGAGGCTGAGCAACAGCTTTCCAGGATAGCCCCTTCTGGCTGCCAGCTATCTGCAGACGTTCGCACTTTCGGAGCAGGGTTGTGATAGGAGCCTGGCAGGGACACCACCATTCCCAGCATGCGTTTGAAGTTTCAAGTGGCAAGATAAGCAAGCAGCCCCATTCTCTGTGCCTCTATGCGAACAGTGCCATGGGCAGATGAGGCTGAGCAACAGCTTTCCAGGCTAGCCCCTTCTGGCTGCCAGCTATCTGCAGACGTTCGCATTTCAAGAGCAGGGCTGCGAAAGGAGCCTGGCAGGGACACCAACTTTCCCAGGCTACGTTTGAAGTTTTAGTTGGCAGGACAAGCCAGGGGCCCCATTCTCTGTGCCTCTGTGCGAGCACTGCCATGGGCAGATGAGGCTGAGCAACAGCTTTCCAGGCTAGCCCCTTCTGGCCGCCAGCTATCTGCAGACGTTCACATTTCAAGAGCAGGGCTGCGAAAGGAGCCTAGCAGGTACACCATCTTTCCCAGGCTACGTCTGAAGTTTCAAGTGGCAAGACAAGCAAGCAACCCCATTCTCTGTGCCTCTGTGCGAGCACTGCCATGGGCAGATGAGGCTGAGCAACAGCTTTCCAGGATAGCCCCTTCTGGCTGCCAGCTATCTGCAGACGTTCGCATTTCAAGAGCAGGGCTGCGAAAGGAGCCTGGCTGGGACACCAACTTTCCCAGGCTACGTTTGAAGTTTGAGGTGGCAAGACAAGCAAGCAGCCCCATTCTCTGTGCCTCTGTGCGTTCACTGCCATGGGCAGATGAGGCTGAGCAACAGCTTTCCAGGATAGCCCCTTCTGGCTGCCAGCTATCTGCAGACGTTCGCACTTTCGGAGCAGGGTTGTGATAGGAGCCTGGCAGGGACACCACCATTCCCAGCATGCGTTTGAAGTTTCAAGTGGCAAGATAAGCAAGCAGCCCCATTCTCTGTGCCTCTATGCGAACAGTGCCATGGGCAGATGAGGCTGAGCAACAGCTTTCCAGGCTAGCCCCTTCTGGCTGCCAGCTATCTGCAGACGTTCGCATTTCAAGAGCAGGGCTGCGAAAGGAGCCTGGCTGGGACACCAACTTTCCCAGGCTACGTTTGAAGTTTGAGGTGGCAAGACAAGCAAGCAGCCCCATTCTCTGTGCCTCTGTGCGAGCACTGCCATGGGCAGATGAGGCTGAGCAACAGCTTTCCAGGCTAGCCCCTTCTGGCCGCCAGCTATCTGCAGACGTTCACATTTCAAGAGCAGGGCTGCGAAAGGAGCCTAGCAGGTACACCATCTTTCCCAGGCTACGTCTGAAGTTTCAAGTGGCAAGACAAGCAAGCAACCCCATTCTCTGTGCCTCTGTGCGAGCACTGCCATGGGCAGATGAGGCTGAGCAACAGCTTTCCAGGATAGCCCCTTCTGGCTGCCAGCTATCTGCAGACGTTCGCATTTCAAGAGCAGGGCTGCGAAAGGAGCCTGGCTGGGACACCAACTTTCCCAGGCTACGTTTGAAGTTTGAGGTGGCAAGACAAGCAAGCAGCCCCATTCTCTGTGCCTCTGTGCGTTCACTGCCATGGGCAGATGAGGCTGAGCAACAGCTTTCCAGGATAGCCCCTTCTGGCTGCCAGCTATCTGCAGACGTTCGCACTTTCGGAGCAGGGTTGTGATAGGAGCCTGGCAGGGACACCACCATTCCCAGCATGCGTTTGAAGTTTCAAGTGGCAAGATAAGCAAGCAGCCCCATTCTCTGTGCCTCTATGCGAACAGTGCCATGGGCAGATGAGGCTGAGCAACAGCTTTCCAGGCTAGCCCCTTCTGGCTGCCAGCTATCTGCAGACGTTCGCATTTCAAGAGCAGGGCTGCGAAAGGAGCCTGGCTGGGACACCAACTTTCCCAGGCTACGTTTGAAGTTTGAGGTGGCAAGACAAGCAAGCAGCCCCATTCTCTGTGCCTCTGTGCGAGCACTGCCATGGGCAGATGAGGCTGAGCAACAGCTTTCCAGGCTAGCCCCTTCTGCCTGCCAGCTATCTGCAGACGTTCGCACTTTCGGAGCAGGGCTGTGATAGGAGCCTGGCAGGGACACCACCATTCCCAGCATGCGTTTGAAGTTTCAAGTGGCAAGATAAGCAAGCAGCCCCATTCTCTGTGCCTCTATGCGAACAGTGCCATGGGCAGATGAGGCTGAGCAACAGCTTTCCAGGCTAGGCCCTTCTGGCTGCCAGCTATCTGCAGACGTTCGCATTTCAAGAGCAGGGCTGCGAAACGAGCCTAGCAGGTACACCATCTTTCCCAGGCTACGTTTGAAGTTTGAGGTGGCAAGACAAGCAAGCAGCCCCATTCTCTGTGCCTCTATGCGAACAGTGCCATGGGCAGATGAGGCTGAGCAACAGCTTTCCAGGCTAGCCCCTTCTGGCTGCCAGCTATCTGCAGACGTTCGCATTTTAAGTGCAGGGCTGTGAAAGGAGCCTGGCTGGGACACCATCTTTCCCAGGCTACGTTTGAAGTTTTAGTTGGCAAGACAAGCAAGGAGCCCCATTCTATGTGCCTCTGTGCGAGCACTGCCATGGGCAGATGAGGCTGAGCAACAGCTTTCCAGGCTAGCCCCTTCTGGCTGCCAGCTATCTGCAGACGTTCGCATTTCAAGAGCAGGGCTGCGAAAGGAGCCTAGCAGGAACACCATCTTTCCCAGGTTACGTTTGAAGTTTGA
Organism: Opisthocomus hoazin; assembly: GCF_030867145.1. Taxonomy (NCBI): domain Eukaryota; kingdom Metazoa; phylum Chordata; class Aves; order Opisthocomiformes; family Opisthocomidae; genus Opisthocomus; species Opisthocomus hoazin. Next base: position 16,445,711 of record NC_134430.1, on the reverse strand, counting down.
GGTGGCAAGACAAGAAAGCAGCCCCATTCTCTGTGCCTCTGTGCGAGCACTGCCATGGGCAGATGAGGCTGAGCAACAGCTTTCCAGGCTAGGCTCTTCTGCCTGCCAGCTATCTGCAGACGTTCGCACTTTCGGAGCAGGGCTGTGATAGGAGCCTGGCAGGGACACCACCATTCCCAGCATGCGTTTGAAGTTTCAAGTGGCAAGATAAGCAAGCAGCCCCATTCTCTGTGCCTCTATGCGAGCACTGCCATGGGCAGATGAGGCTGAGCAACAGCTTTCCAGGCTAGCCCCTTCTGGCTGCCAGCTATCTGCAGACGTTCGCATTTCAAGAGCAGGGCTGCGAAAGGAGCCTGGCTGGGACACCAACTTTCCCAGGCTACGTTTGAAGTTTGAGGTGGCAAGACAAGCAAGCAGCCCCATTCTCTGTGCCTCTGTGCGAACAGTGCCATGGGCAGATGAGGCTGAGCAACAGCTTTCCAGGCTAGCCCCTTCTGGCTGCCAGCTATCTGCAGACGTTCGCACTTTCGGATCAGGGCTGCGAAAGGAGCCTGGCTGGGACACCAACTTTCCCAGGTTACGTTTGAAGTTTGAGGTGGCAAGACAAGCAAGGAGCCCCATTCTCTTTGCCTCTGTGCGAGCACTGCCATGGGCAGATGAGGCTGAGCAACAGCTTTCCAAGGCTAGCCCCTTCTGGCTGTCAGCTATCTGCAGACGTTCGCACGTTTGGAGCAGGGCTGCGAAAGGAGCCTGGCAGGGACACCACCATTCCCAGCATGCGTTTGAAGTTTCAAGTGGCAAGATAAGCAAGCAGCCCCATTCTCTGTGCCTCTATGAGAACAGTGCCATGGGCAGATGAGGCTGAGCAACAGCTTTCCAGGATAGCCCCTTCTGGCTGCCAGCTATCTGCAGACGTTCGCACTTTTGGAGCAGGGCTGCGAAAGGAGCATGGCTGGGACACCAACTTTCCCAGGCTACGTTTGAAGTTTGAGGTGGCAAGATAAGCAAGCAGCCCCATTCTCTGTGCTTCTGTGCGTTCACTGCCACGGGCAGATGAGGCTGAGCAACAGCTTTCCAGGATAGCCCCTTCTGGCTGCCAGCTATCTGCAGACGTTCGCACTTTCGGAGCAGGGCTGTGATAGGAGCCTGGCAGGGACACCACCATTCCCAGCATGCGTTTGAAGTTTCAAGTGGCAAGATAAGCAAGCAGCCCCATTCTCTGTGCCTCTATGCGAACAGTGCCATGGGCAGATGAGGCTGAGCAACAGCTTTCCAGGATAGCCCCTTCTGCCTGCCAGCTATCTGCAGACGTTCGCACTTTCGGAGCAGGGCTGCGAAAGGAGCCTGGCTGGGACACCAACTTTCCCAGGCTACGTTTGAAGTTTGAGGTGGCAAGACACGCAAGCAACCCCATTCTCTGTGCCTCTGTGCGAGCACTGCCATGGGCAGATGAGGCTGAGCAACAGCTTTCCAGGATAGCCCCTTCTGCCTGCCAGCTATCTGCAGACGTTCGCACTTTCGGAGCAGGGCTGTGATAGGAGTCTGGCAGGGACACCACCATTCCCAGCATGCGTTTGAAGTTCCAAGTGGCAAGATAAGCAAGCAGCCCCATTCTCTGTGCCTCTATGCGAACAGTGCCATGGGCAGATGAGGCTGAGCAACAGCTTTCCAGGCTAGCCCCTTCTGCCTGCCAGCTATCTGCAGACGTTCGCATTTCAAGAGCAGGGCTGTGAAAGGAGCCTGGCTGGGACACCAACTTTCCCAGGCTACGTTTGAAGTTTTAGTTGGCAGGACAAGCAAGCAGCCCCATTCTCTGTGCCTCTGTGCGAGCACTGCCATGGGCAGATGAGGCTGAGCAACAGCTTTCCAGGCTAGCCCCTTCTGGCCGCCAGCTATCTGCAGACGTTCACATTTCAAGAGCAGGGCTGCGAAAGGAGACTAGCAGGTACACCATCTTTCCCAGGCTACGTCTGAAGTTTGAAGTGGCAAGACAAGCAAGCAACCCCATTCTCTGTGCCTCTGTGCGAGCACTGCCATGGGCAGATGAGGCTGAGCAACAGCTTTCCAGGCTAGCCCCTTCTGCCTGCCAGCTATCTGCAGACGTTCGCATTTCAAGAGCAGGGCTGCGAAAGGAGCCTGGCTGGGACACCAAATTTCCCAGGCTACGTTTGAAGTTTGAGGTGGCAAGACAAGCAAGCAGCCCCATTCTCTGTGCCTCTGTGCGAGCACTGCCATGGGCAGATGAGGCTGAGCAACAGCTTTCCAGGCTAGCCCCTTCTGCCTGCCAGCTATCTGCAGACGTTTGCACTTTCGGAGCAGGGCTGTGATAGGAGCCTGGCAGGGACACCACCATTCCCAGCATGCGTTTGAAGTTTCAAGTGGCAAGATAAGCAAGCAGCCGCATTCCCTGTGCCTCTATGCGAACAGAGCCATGGGCAGATGAGGCTGAGCAACAGCTTTCCAGGCTAGCCCCTTCTGGCTGCCAGCTATCTGCAGACGTTCGCACTTTCGGAGCAGGGCTGCGAAAGGAGCCTGGCTGGGACACCAAATTTCCCAGGCTACGTTTGAAGTTTGAGGTGGCAAGACAAGCAAGCAGCCCCATTCTCTGTGCCTCTGTGCGAGCACTGCCATGGGCAGATGAGGCTGAGCAACAGCTTTCCAGGCTAGCCCCTTCTGCCTGCCAGCTATCTGCAGACGTTCGCACTTTCGGAGCAGGGCTGTGATAGGAGCCTGGCAGGGACACCACCATTCCCAGCATGCGTTTGAAGTTTCAAGTGGCAAGATAAGCAAGCAGCCCCATTCTCTGTGCCTCTATGCGAACAGTGCCATGGGCAGATGAGGCTGAGCAACAGCTTTCCAGGCTAGGCCCTTCTGGCTGCCAGCTATCTGCAGACGTTCGCATTTCAAGAGCAGGGCTGCGAAACGAGCCTAGCAGGTACACCATCTTTCCCAGGCTACGTTTGAAGTTTGAGGTGGCAAGACAAGCAAGCAGCCCCATTCTCTGTGCCTCTATGCGAACAGTGCCATGGGCAGATGAGGCTGAGCAACAGCTTTCCAGGCTAGCCCCTTCTGGCTGCCAGCTATCTGCAGACGTTCGCATTTTAAGTGCAGGGCTGTGAAAGGAGCCTGGCTGGGACACCATCTTTCCCAGGCTACGTTTGAAGTTTTAGTTGGCAAGACAAGCAAGGAGCCCCATTCTATGTGCCTCTGTGCGAGCACTGCCATGGGCAGATGAGGCTGAGCAACAGCTTTCCAGGCTAGCCCCTTCTGCCTGCCAGCTATCTGCAGACGTTCGCATTTCAAGAGCAGGGCTGCGAAAGGAGCCTAGCAGGAACACCATCTTTCCCAGGTTACGTTTGAAGTTTGAGGTGGCAAGACAAGAAAGCAGCCCCATTCTCTGTGCCTCTGTGCGAGCACTGCCATGGGCAGATGAGGCTGAGCAACAGCTTTCCAGGCTAGGCCCTTCTGCCTGCCAGCTATCTGCAGACGTTCGCACTTTCGGAGCAGGGCTGTGATAGGAGCCTGGCAGGGACACCACCATTCCCAGCATGCGTTTGAAGTTTCAAGTGGCAAGATAAGCAAGCAGCCCCATTCTCTGTGCCTCTATGCGAGCACTGCCATGGGCAGATGAGGCTGAGCAACAGCTTTCCAGGCTAGCCCCTTCTGGCTGCCAGCTATCTGCAGACGTTCGCATTTCAAGAGCAGGGCTGCGAAAGGAGCCTGGCTGGGACACCAACTTTCCCAGGCTACGTTTGAAGTTTGAGGTGGCAAGACAAGCAAGCAGCCCCATTCTCTGTGCCTCTGTGCGAACAGTGCCATGGACAGATGAGGCTGAGCAACAGCTTTCCAGGCTAGCCCCTTCTGGCTGCCAGCTATCTGCAGACGTTCGCACTTTCGGAGCAGGGCTGCGAAAGGAGCCTGGCTGGGACACCAACTTTCCCAGGTTACGTTTGAAGTTTGAGGTGGCAAGACAAGCAAGGAGCCCCATTCTCTTTGCCTCTGTGCGAGCACTGCCATGGGCAGATGAGGCTGAGCAACAGCTTTCCAAGGCTAGCCCCTTCTGGCTGTCAGCTATCTGCAGACGTTCGCACGTTTGGAGCAGGGCTGCGAAAGGAGCCTGGCAGGGACACCACCATTCCCAGCATGCGTTTGAAGTTTCAAGTGGCAAGATAAGCAAGCAGCCCCATTCTCTGTGCCTCTATGAGAACAGTGCCATGGGCAGATGAGGCTGAGCAACAGCTTTCCAGGATAGCCCCTTCTGGCTGCCAGCTATCTGCAGACGTTCGCACTTTTGGAGCAGGGCTGCGAAAGGAGCATGGCTGGGACACCAACTTTCCCAGGCTACGTTTGAAGTTTGAGGTGGCAAGACAAGCAAGCAGCCCCATTCTCTGTGCTTCTGTGCGTTCACTGCCACGGGCAGATGAGGCTGAGCAACAGCTTTCCAGGATAGCCCCTTCTGGCTGCCAGCTATCTGCAGACGTTCGCACTTTCGGAGCAGGGCTGTGATAGGAGCCTGGCAGGGACACCACCATTCCCAGCATGCGTTTGAAGTTTCAAGTGGCAAGATAAGCAAGCAGCCCCATTCTCTGTGCCTCTATGCGAACAGTGCCATGGGCAGATGAGGCTGAGCAACAGCTTTCCAGGATAGCCCCTTCTGCCTGCCAGCTATCTGCAGACGTTCGCACTTTCGGAGCAGGGCTGCGAAAGGAGCCTGGCTGGGACACCAACTTTCCCAGGCTACGTTTGAAGTTTGAGGTGGCAAGACACGCAAGCAACCCCATTCTCTGTGCCTCTGTGCGAGCACTGCCATGGGCAGATGAGGCTGAGCAACAGCTTTCCAGGATAGCCACTTCTGCCTGCCAGCTATCTGCAGACGTTCGCACTTTCGGAGCAGGGCTTTGATAGGAGCCTGGCAGGGACACCACCATTCCCAGCATGCGTTTGAAGTTTCAAGTGGCAAGATAAGCAAGCAGCCCCATTCTCTGTGCCTCTATGCGAACAGTGCCATGGGCAGATGAGGCTGAGCAACAGCTTTCCAGGCTAGCCCCTTCTGCCTGCCAGCTATCTGCAGACGTACGCATTTCAAGAGCAGGGCTGTGAAAGGAGCCTGGCTGGGACACCAACTTTCCCAGGCTACGTTTGAAGTTTTAGTTGGCAGGACAAGCAAGCAGCCCCATTCTCTGTGCCTCTGTGCGAGCACTGCCATGGGCAGATGAGGCTGAGCAACAGCTTTCCAGGCTAGCCCCTTCTGGCCGCCAGCTATCTGCAGACGTTCACATTTCAAGAGCAGGGCTGCGAAAGGAGCCTAGCAGGTACACCATCTTTCCCAGGCTACGTCTGAAGATTGAAGTGGCAAGACAAGCAAGCAACCCCATTCTCTGTGCCTCTGTGCGAGCACTGCCATGGGCAGATGAGGCTGAGCAACAGCTTTCCAGGATAGCCCCTTCTGGCTGCCAGCTATCTGCAGACGTTCGCATTTCAAGAGCAGGGCTGCGAAAGGAGCCTAGCAGGTACACCAACTTTCCCAGGCTACGTTTGAAGTTTGAGGTGGCAAGACAAGCAAGCAGCCCCATTCTCTGTGCCTCTGTGCGAGCACTGCCATGGGCAGATGAGGCTGAGCAACAGCTTTCCAGGCTAGCCCCTTCTGCCTGCCAGCTATCTGCAGACGTTTGCACTTTCGGAGCAGGGCTGTGATAGGAGCCTGGCAGGGACACCACCATTCCCAGCATGCGTTTGAAGTTTCAAGTGGCAAGATAAGCAAGCAGCCGCATTCCCTGTGCCTCTATGCGAACAGAGCCATGGGCAGATGAGGCTGAGCAACAGCTTTCCAGGCTAGCCCCTTCTGGCTGCCAGCTATCTGCAGACGTTCGCACTTTCGGAGCAGGGCTGCGAAAGGAGCCTGGCTGGGACACCAACTTTCCCAGGCTACGTTTGAAGTTTGAGGTGGCAAGATAAGCAAGCAGCCCCATTCTCTGTGCCTCTGTGCGAGCACTGCCATGGGCAGATGAGGCTGAGCAACAGCTTTCCAGGCTAGCCCCTTCTGCCTGCCAGCTATCTGCAGACGTTCGCACTTTCGGAGCAGGGCTGTGATAGGAGCCTGGCAGGGACACCACCATTCCCAGCATGCGTTTGAAGTTTCAAGTGGCAAGATAAGCAAGCAGCCCCATTCTCTGTGCCTCTATGCGAACAGTGCCATGGGCAGATGAGGCTGAGCAACAGCTTTCCAGGCTAGGCCCTTCTGGCTGCCAGCTATCTGCAGACGTTCGCATTTCAAGAGCAGGGCTGCGAAACGAGCCTAGCAGGTACACCATCTTTCCCAGGCTACGTTTGAAGTTTGAGGTGGCAAGACAAGCAAGCAGCCCCATTCTCTGTGCCTCTATGCGAACAGTGCCATGGGCAGATGAGGCTGAGCAACAGCTTTCCAGGCTAGCCCCTTCTGGCTGCCAGCTATCTGCAGACGTTCGCATTTTAAGTGCAGGGCTGTGAAAGGAGCCTGGCTGGGACACCATCTTTCCCAGGCTACGTTTGAAGTTTTAGTTGGCAAGACAAGCAAGGAGCCCCATTCTCTGTGCCTCTGTGCGAGCACTGCCATGGGCAGATGAGGCTGAGCAACAGCTTTCCAGGCTAGCCCCTTCTGGCTGCCAGCTATCTGCAGACGTTCGCATTTCAAGAGCAGGGCTGCGAAAGGAGCCTAGCAGGAACACCATCTTTCCCAGGTTACGTTTGAAGTTTGAGGTGGCAAGACAAGAAAGCAGCCCCATTCTCTGTGCCTCTGTGCGAGCACTGCCATGGGCAGATGAGGCTGAGCAACAGCTTTCCAGGCTAGGCCCTTCTGCCTGCCAGCTATCTGCAGACGTTCGCACTTTCGGAGCAGGGCTGTGATAGGAGCCTGGCAGGGACACCACCATTCCCAGCATGCGTTTGAAGTTTCAAGTGGCAAGATAAGCAAGCAGCCCCATTCTCTGTGCCTCTATGCGAGCACTGCCATGGGCAGATGAGGCTGAGCAACAGCTTTCCAGGCTAGCCCCTTCTGGCTGCCAGCTATCTGCAGACGTTCGCATTTCAAGAGCAGGGCTGCGAAAGGAGCCTGGCTGGGACACCAACTTTCCCAGGCTACGTTTGAAGTTTGAGGTGGCAAGACAAGCAAGCAGCCCCATTCTCTGTGCCTCTGTGCGAACAGTGCCATGGGCAGATGAGGCTGAGCAACAGCTTTCCAGGATAGCCCCTTCTGGCTGCCAGCTATCTGCAGACGTTCGCACTTTCGGAGCAGGGCTGCGAAAGGAGCCTGGCTGGGACACCAACTTTCCCAGGTTACGTTTGAAGTTTGAGGTGGCAAGACAAGCAAGGAGCCCCATTCTCTTTGCCTCTGTGCGAGCACTGCCATGGGCAGATGAGGCTGAGCAACAGCTTTCCAAGGCTAGCCCCTTCTGGCTGTCAGCTATCTGCAGACGTTCGCACGTTTGGAGCAGGGCTGCGAAAGGAGCCTGGCTGGGACACCAACTTTCCCAGCATGCGTTTGAAGTTTCAAGTGGCAAGATAAGCAAGCAGCCCCATTCTCTGTGCCTCTATGAGAACAGTGCCATGGGCAGATGAGGCTGAGCAACAGCTTTCCAGGATAGCCCCTTCTGGCTGCCAGCTATCTGCAGACGTTCGCACTTTTGGAGCAGGGCTGCGAAAGGAGCATGGCTGGGACACCAACTTTCCCAGGCTACGTTTGAAGTTTGAGGTGGCAAGACAAGCAAGCAGCCCCATTCTCTGTGCTTCTGTGCGTTCACTGCCACGGGCAGATGAGGCTGAGCAACAGCTTTCCAGGATAGCCCCTTCTGGCTGCCAGCTATCTGCAGACGTTCGCACTTTCGGAGCAGGGCTGTGATAGGAGCCTGGCAGGGACACCACCATTCCCAGCATGCGTTTGAAGTTTCAAGTGGCAAGATAAGCAAGCAGCCCCATTCTCTGTGCCTCTATGCGAACAGTGCCATGGGCAGATGAGGCTGAGCAACAGCTTTCCAGGATAGCCCCTTCTGCCTGCCAGCTATCTGCAGACGTTCGCACTTTCGGAGCAGGGCTGCGAAAGGAGCCTGGCTGGGACACCAACTTTCCCAGGCTACGTTTGAAGTTTGAGGTGGCAAGACACGCAAGCAACCCCATTCTCTGTGCCTCTGTGCGAGCACTGCCATGGGCAGATGAGGCTGAGCAACAGCTTTCCAGGATAGCCACTTCTGCCTGCCAGCTATCTGCAGACGTTCGCACTTTCGGAGCAGGGCTTTGATAGGAGCCTGGCAGGGACACCACCATTCCCAGCATGCGTTTGAAGTTTCAAGTGGCAAGATAAGCAAGCAGCCCCATTCTCTGTGCCTCTATGCGAACAGTGCCATGGGCAGATGAGGCTGAGCAACAGCTTTCCAGGCTAGCCCCTTCTGCCTGCCAGCTATCTGCAGACGTACGCATTTCAAGAGCAGGGCTGTGAAAGGAGCCTGGCTGGGACACCAACTTTCCCAGGCTACGTTTGAAGTTTTAGTTGGCAGGACAAGCAAGCAGCCCCATTCTCTGTGCCTCTGTGCGAGCACTGCCATGGGCAGATGAGGCTGAGCAACAGCTTTCCAGGCTAGCCCCTTCTGGCCGCCAGCTATCTGCAGACGTTCACATTTCAAGAGCAGGGCTGCGAAAGGAGCCTAGCAGGTACACCATCTTTCCCAGGCTACGTCTGAAGATTGAAGTGGCAAGACAAGCAAGCAACCCCATTCTCTGTGCCTCTGTGCGAGCACTGCCATGGGCAGATGAGGCTGAGCAACAGCTTTCCAGGATAGCCCCTTCTGGCTGCCAGCTATCTGCAGACGTTCGCATTTCAAGAGCAGGGCTGCGAAAGGAGCCTAGCAGGTACACCAACTTTCCCAGGCTACGTTTGAAGTTTGAGGTGGCAAGACAAGCAAGCAGCCCCATTCTCTGTGCCTCTGTGCGAGCAGTGCCATGGGCAGATGAGGCTGAGCAACAGCTTTCCAGGATAGCCCCTTCTGCCTGCCAGCTATCTGCAGACGTTCGCACTTTCAGAGCAGGGCTGTGATAGGAGCCTGGCAGGGACACCACCATTCCCAGCATGCGTTTGAAGTTTCAAGTGGCAAGATAAGCAAGCAGCCCCATTCTCTGTGCCTCTATGCGAACAGTGCCATGGGCAGATGAGGCTGAGCAACAGCTTTCCAGGATAGCCCCTTCTGGCTGCCAGCTATCTGCAGACGTTCGCACTTTCGGAGCAGGGCTGCGAAAGGAGCCTGGCTGGGACACCAACTTTCCCAGGCTACGTTTGAAGTTTGAGGTGGCAAGACAAGCAAGCAGCCCCATTCTCTGTGCCTCTGTGCGAGCACTGCCATGGGCAGATGAGGCTGAGCAACAGCTTTCCAGGCTAGACCCTTCTGCCTGCCAGCTATCTGCAGACGTTCGCACTTTCGGAGCAGGGCTGTGATAGGAGCCTGGCAGGGACACCACCATTCCCAGCATGCGTTTGAAGTTTCAAGTGGCAAGATAAGCAAGCAGCCCCATTCTCTGTGCCTCTATGCGAACAGTGCCATGGGCAGATGAGGCTGAGCAACAGCTTTCCAGGCTAGCCCCTTCTGGCTGCCAGCTATCTGCAGACGTTCGCATTTCAAGAGCAGGGCTGCGAAAGGAGCCTAGCAGGTACACCATCTTTCCCTGGTTACGTTTGAAGTTTGAGGTGGCAAGACAAGCAAGAAGCCCCATTCTCTGTGCCTCTGTGCGAACAGTGCCATGGGCAGATGAGGCTGAGCAACAGCTTTCCAGGCTAGCCCCTTCTGGCTGCCAGCTATCTGCAGACGTTCGCATTTCAAGAGCAGGGCTGCGAAAGGAGCCTAGAAGGTACACCATCTTTCCCAGGCTACGTTTGAAGTTTGAGGTGGCAAGACAAGCAAGCAGCCCCATTCTCTGTGCCTCTGTGCGAGCACTGCCATGGGCAGATGAGGCTGAGCAGCAGCTTTCCAGGCTAGCCCCTTCTGGATGCCAGCTATCTGCAGACGTTCGAATTTTAAGAGCAGGGCTGCGAAAGGAGCCTGGCTGGGACATCATCTTTCCCAGGCTACGTTTGAAGTTTTAGTTGGCAAGACAAGCAAGGAGCCCCATTCTCTGTGCCTCTGTGCGAGCACTGCCATGGGCAGATGAGGCTGAGCAACAGCTTTCCAGGCTAGGCCCTTCTGCCTGCCAGCTATCTGCAGACGTTCGCACTTTCGGAGCAGGGCTGTGATAGGAGCCTGGCAGGGACACCACCATTCCCAGCATGCGTTTGAAGTTTCAAGTGGCAAGATAAGCAAGCAGCCCCATTCTCTGTGCCTCTATGCGAGCACTGCCATGGGCAGATGAGGCTGAGCAACAGCTTTCCAGGCTAGCCCCTTCTGGCTGCCAGCTATCTGCAGACGTTCGCATTTCAAGAGCAGGGCTGCGAAAGGAGCCTGGCTGGGACACCAACTTTCCCAGGCTACGTTTGAAGTTTGAGGTGGCAAGACAAGCAAGCAGCCCCATTCTCTGTGCCTCTGTGCGAACAGTGCCATGGGCAGATGAGGCTGAGCAACAGCTTTCCAGGCTAGCCCCTTCTGGCTGCCAGCTATCTGCAGACGTTCGCACTTTCGGAGCAGGGCTGCGAAAGGAGCCTGGCTGGGACACCAACTTTCCCAGGTTACGTTTGAAGTTTGAGGTGGCAAGACAAGCAAGGAGCCCCATTCTCTTTGCCTCTGTGCGAGCACTGCCATGGGCAGATGAGGCTGAGCAACAGCTTTCCAAGGCTAGCCCCTTCTGGCTGTCAGCTATCTGCAGACGTTCGCACGTTTGGAGCAGGGCTGCGAAAGGAGCCTGGCAGGGACACCACCATTCCCAGCATGCGTTTGAAGTTTCAAGTGGCAAGATAAGCAAGCAGCCCCATTCTCTGTGCCTCTATGAGAACAGTGCCATGGGCAGATGAGGCTGAGCAACAGCTTTCCAGGATAGCCCCTTCTGGCTGCCAGCTATCTGCAGACGTTCGCACTTTTGGAGCAGGGCTGCGAAAGGAGCATGGCTGGGACACCAACTTTCCCAGGCTACGTTTGAAGTTTGAGGTGGCAAGACAAGCAAGCAGCCCCATTCTCTGTGCTTCTGTGCGTTCACTGCCACGGGCAGATGAGGCTGAGCAACAGCTTTCCAGGATAGCCCCTTCTGGCTGCCAGCTATCTGCAGACGTTCGCACTTTCGGAGCAGGGCTGTGATAGGAGCCTGGCAGGGACACCACCATTCCCAGCATGCGTTTGAAGTTTCAAGTGGCAAGATAAGCAAGCAGCCCCATTCTCTGTGCCTCTATGCGAACAGTGCCATGGGCAGATGAGGCTGAGCAACAGCTTTCCAGGATAGCCCCTTCTGCCTGCCAGCTATCTGCAGACGTTCGCACTTTCGGAGCAGGGCTGCGAAAGGAGCCTGGCTGGGACACCAACTTTCCCAGGCTACGTTTGAAGTTTGAGGTGGCAAGACACGCAAGCAACCCCATTCTCTGTGCCTCTGTGCGAGCACTGCCATGGGCAGATGAGGCTGAGCAACAGCTTTCCAGGATAGCCACTTCTGCCTGCCAGCTATCTGCAGACGTTCGCACTTTCGGAGCAGGGCTTTGATAGGAGCCTGGCAGGGACACCACCATTCCCAGCATGCGTTTGAAGTTTCAAGTGGCAAGATAAGCAAGCAGCCCCATTCTCTGTGCCTCTATGCGAACAGTGCCATGGGCAGATGAGGCTGAGCAACAGCTTTCCAGGCTAGCCCCTTCTGGCTGCCAGCTATCTGCAGACGTACGCATTTCAAGAGCAGGGCTGTGAAAGGAGCCTGGCTGGGACACCAACTTTCCCAGGCTACGTTTGAAGTTTTAGTTGGCAGGACAAGCAAGCAGCCCCATTCTCTGTGCCTCTGTGCGAGCACTGCCATGGGCAGATGAGGCTGAGCAACAGCTTTCCAGGCTAGCCCCTTCTGGCCGCCAGCTATCTGCAGACGTTCACATTTCAAGAGCAGGGCTGCGAAAGGAGCCTAGCAGGTACACCATCTTTCCCAGGCTACGTCTGAAGATTGAAGTGGCAAGACAAGCAAGCAACCCCATTCTCTGTGCCTCTGTGCGAGCACTGCCATGGGCAGATGAGGCTGAGCAACAGCTTTCCAGGATAGCCCCTTCTGGCTGCCAGCTATCTGCAGACGTTCGCATTTCAAGAGCAGGGCTGCGAAAGGAGCCTAGCAGGTACACCAACTTTCCCAGGCTACGTTTGAAGTTTGAGGTGGCAAGACAAGCAAGCAGCCCCATTCTCTGTGCCTCTGTGCGAGCAGTGCCATGGGCAGATGAGGCTGAGCAACAGCTTTCCAGGATAGCCCCTTCTGCCTGCCAGCTATCTGCAGACGTTCGCACTTTCAGAGCAGGGCTGTGATAGGAGCCTGGCAGGGACACCACCATTCCCAGCATGCGTTTGAAGTTTCAAGTGGCAAGATAAGCAAGCAGCCCCATTCTCTGTGCCTCTGTGCGAGCACTGCCATGGGCAGATGAGGCTGAGCAGCAGCTTTCCAGGCTAGCCCCTTCTGGATGCCAGCTATCTGCAGACGTTCGAATTTTAAGAGCAGGGCTGCGAAAGGAGCCTGGCTGGGACATCATCTTTCCCAGGCTACGTTTGAAGTTTTAGTTGGCAAGACAAGCAAGGAGCCCCATTCTCTGTGCCTCTGTGCGAGCACTGCCATGGGCAGATGAGGCTGAGCAACAGCTTTCCAGGCTAGCCCCTTCTGGCTGCCAGCTATCTGCAGACGTTCGCACTTTCGGAGCAGGGCTGCGAAAGGAGCCTGGCTGGGACACCAACTTTCCCAGGCTACGTTTGAAGTTTGAGGTGGCAAGACAAGCAAGCAGCCCCATTCTCTGTGCCTCTGTGCGAGCACTGCCATGGGCAGATGAGGCTGAGCAACAGCTTTCCAGGCTAGCCCCTTCTGCCTGCCAGCTATCTGCAGACGTTCGCACTTTCGGAGCAGGGCTGTGATAGGAGCCTGGCAGGGACACCACCATTCCCAGCATGCGTTTGAAGTTTCAAGTGGCAAGATAAGCAAGCAGCCCCATTCTCTGTGCCTCTATGCGAACAGTGCCATGGGCAGATGAGGCTGAGCAACAGCTTTCCAGGATAGCCCCTTCTGGCTGCCAGCTATCTGCAGACGTTCGCACTTTCGGAGCAGGGCTGCGAAAGGAGCCTGGCTGGGACACCAACTTTCCCAGGCTACGTTTGAAGTTTGAGGTGGCAAGACAAGCAAGCAGCCCCATTCTCTGTGCTTCTGTGCGTTCACTGCCACGGGCAGATGAGGCTGAGCAACAGCTTTCCAGGCTAGCCCCTTCTGGCTGCCAGCTATCTGCAGACGTTCGCACTTTCGGAGCAGGGCTGTGATAGGAGTCTGGCAGGGACACCACCATTCCCAGCATGCGTTTGAAGTTTCAAGTGGCAAGATAAGCAAGCAGCCCCATTCTCTGTGCCTCTATGCGAACAGTGCCATGGGCAGATGAGTCTGAGCAACATCTTTCCAGGATAGCCCCTTCTGCCTGCCAGCTATCTGCAGACGTTCGCACTTTCGGAGCAGGGCTGCGAAAGGAGCCTGGCTGGGACACCAACTTTCCCAGGCTACGTTTGAAGTTTGAGGTGGCAAGACACGCAAGCAACCCCATTCTCTGTGCCTCTGTGCGAGCACTGCCATGGGCAGATGAGGCTGAGCAACAGCTTTCCAGGATAGCCCCTTCTGCCTGCCAGCTATCTGCAGACGTTCGCACTTTCGGAGCTGGGCTGTGATAGGAGCCTGGCAGGGACACCACCATTCCCAGCATGCGTTTGAAGTTTCAAGTGGCAAGATAAGCAAGCAGCCCCATTCTCTGTGCCTCTATGCGAACAGTGCCATGGGCAGATGAGGCTGAGCAACAGCTTTCCAGGCTAGCCCCTTCTGCCTGCCAGCTATCTGCAGACGTTCGCATTTCAAGAGCAGGGCTGTGAAAGGAGCCTGGCTGGGACACCAACTTTCCCAGGCTACGTTTGAAGTTTTAGTTGGCAGGACAAGCAAGCAGCCCCATTCTCTGTGCCTCTGTGCGAGCACTGCCATGGGCAGATGAGGCTGAGCAACAGCTTTCCAGGCTAGCCCCTTCTGCCTGCCAGCTATCTGCAGACGTTCACATTTCAAGAGCAGGGCTGCGAAAGGAGCCTAGCAGGTACACCATCTTTCCCAGGCTACGTCTGAAGTTTCAAGTGGCAAGACAAGCAAGCAACCCCATTCTCTGTGCCTCTGTGCGAGCACTGCCATGGGCAGATGAGGCTGAGCAACAGCTTTCCAGGATAGCCCCTTCTGGCTGCCAGCTATCTGCAGACGTTCGCATTTCAAGAGCAGGGCTGCGAAAGGAGCCTAGCAGGTACACCAACTTTCCCAGGCTACGTTTGAAGTTTGAGGTGGCAAGACAAGCAAGCAGCCCCATTCTCTGTGCCTCTGTGCGAGCAGTGCCATGGGCAGATGAGGCTGAGCAACAGCTTTCCAGGATAGCCCCTTCTGCCTGCCAGCTATCTGCAGACGTTCGCACTTTCAGAGCAGGGCTGTGATAGGAGCCTGGCAGGGACACCACCATTCCCAGCATGCGTTTGAAGTTTCAAGTGGCAAGATAAGCAAGCAGCCCCATTCTCTGTGCCTCTATGCGAACAGTGCCATGGGCAGATGAGGCTGAGCAACAGCTTTCCAGGATAGCCCCTTCTGCCTGCCAGCTATCTGCAGACGTTCGCACTTTCGGAGCAGGGCTGCGAAAGGAGCCTGGCTGGGACACCAACTTTCCCAGGCTACGTTTGAAGTTTGAGGTGGCAAGACACGCAAGCAACCCCATTCTCTGTGCCTCTGTGCGAGCACTGCCATGGGCAGATGAGGCTGAGCAACAGCTTTCCAGGATAGCCCCTTCTGCCTGCCAGCTATCTGCAGACGTTCGCACTTTCGGAGCAGGGCTGTGATAGGAGCCTGGCAGGGACACCACCATTCCCAGCATGCGTTTGAAGTTTCAAGTGGCAAGATAAGCAAGCAGCCCCATTCTCTGTGCCTCTATGCGAACAGTGCCATGGGCAGATGAGGCTGAGCAACAGCTTTCCAGGCTAGCCCCTTCTGGCTGCCAGCTATCTGCAGACGTTCGCATTTCAAGAGCAGGGCTGTGAAAGGAGCCTGGCTGAGACACCAACTTTCCCAGGCTACGTTTGAAGTTTTAGTTGGCAGGACAAGCAAGCAGCCCCATTCTCTGTGCCTCTGTGCGAGCACTGCCATGGGCAGATGAGGCTGAGCAACAGCTTTCCAGGCTAGCCCCTTCTGCCTGCCAGCTATCTGCAGACGTTCACATTTCAAGAGCAGGGCTGCGAAAGGAGCCTAGCAGGTACACCATCTTTCCCAGGCTACGTCTGAAGTTTCAAGTGGCAAGACAAGCAAGCAACCCCATTCTCTGTGCCTCTGTGCGAGCACTGCCATGGGCAGATGAGGCTGAGCAACAGCTTTCCAGGATAGCCCCTTCTGGCTGCCAGCTATCTGCAGACGTTCGCATTTCAAGAGCAGGGCTGCGAAAGGAGCCTAGCAGGTACACCAACTTTCCCAGGCTACGTTTGAAGTTTGAGGTGGCAAGACAAGCAAGCAGCCCCATTCTCTGTGCCTCTGTGCGAGCAGTGCCATGGGCAGATGAGGCTGAGCAACAGCTTTCCAGGATAGCCCCTTCTGCCTGCCAGCTATCTGCAGACGTTCGCACTTTCAGAGCAGGGCTGTGATAGGAGCCTGGCAGGGACACCACCATTCCCAGCATGCGTTTGAAGTTTCAAGTGGCAAGATAAGCAAGCAGCCCCATTCTCTGTGCCTCTATGCGAACAGTGCCATGGGCAGATGAGGCTGAGCAACAGCTTTCCAGGATAGCCCCTTCTGGCTGCCAGCTATCTGCAGACGTTCGCACTTTCGGAGCAGGGCTGCGAAAGGAGCCTGGCTGGGACACCAACTTTCCCAGGCTACGTTTGAAGTTTGAGGTGGCAAGACAAGCAAGCAGCCCCATTCTCTGTGCCTCTGTGCGAGCACTGCCATGGGCAGATGAGGCTGAGCAACAGCTTTCCAGGCTAGACCCTTCTGCCTGCCAGCTATCTGCAGACGTTCGCACTTTCGGAGCAGGGCTGTGATAGGAGCCTGGCAGGGACACCACCATTCCCAGCATGCGTTTGAAGTTTCAAGTGGCAAGATAAGCAAGCAGCCCCATTCTCTGTGCCTCTATGCGAACAGTGCCATGGGCAGATGAGGCTGAGCAACAGCTTTCAGGGCTAGCCCCTTCTGGCTGCCAGCTATCTGCAGACGTTCGCATTTCAAGAGCAGGGCTGCGAAAGGAGCCTAGCAGGTACACCATCTTTCCCTGGCTACGTTTGAAGTTTGAGGTGGCAAGACAAGCAAGCAGCCCCATTCTCTGTGCCTCTGTGCGAGCACTGCCATGGGCAGATGAGGCTGAGCAACAGCTTTCCAGGATAGCCCCTTCTGGCTGCCAGCTATCTGCAGACGTTCGCATTTCAAGAGCAGGGCTGCGAAAGGAGCCTAGAAGGTACACCATCTTTCCCAGGCTACGTTTGAAGTTTTAGTTGGCAAGACAAGCAAGGAGCCCCATTCTCTGTGCCTCTGTGCGAGCACTGCCATGGGCAGATGAGGCTGAGCAGCAGCTTTCCAGGCTAGCCCCTTCTGGATGCCAGCTATCTGCAGACGTTCGAATTTTAAGAGCAGGGCTGCGAAAGGATCCTGGCTGGGACATCATCTTTCCCAGGCTACGTTTGAAGTTTTAGTTGGCAAGACAAGCAAGGAGCCCCATTCTCTGTGCCTCTGTGCGAGCACTGCCATGGGCAGATGAGGCTGAGCAACAGCTTTCCAGGCTAGCCCCTTCTGGCTGCCAGCTATCTGCAGACGTTCGCACTTTCGGAGCAGGGCTGCGAAAGGAGCCTGGCTGGGACACCAACTTTTACAGGCTACGTTTGAAGATTTAGTCGGCAAGACAAGCAAGCAGCCCCATTCTCTGTGCCTCTGTGCGAGCACTGCCATGGGCAGATGAGGCTGAGCAACAGCTTTCCAGGCTAGCCCCTTCTGCCTGCCAGCTATCTGCAGACGTTCGCACTTTCGGAGCAGGGCTGTGATAGGAGCCTGGCAGGGACACCACCATTCCCAGCATGCGTTTGAAGTTTCAAGTGGCAAGATAAGCAAGCAGCCCCATTCTCTGTGCCTCTATGCGAACAGTGCCATGGGCAGATGAGGCTGAGCAACAGCTTTCCAGGATAGCCCCTTCTGGCTGCCAGCTATCTGCAGACGTTCGCACTTTCGGAGCAGGGCTGCGAAAGGAGCCTGGCTGGGACACCAACTTTCCCAGGCTACGTTTGAAGTTTGAGGTGGCAAGACAAGCAAGCAGCCCCATTCTCTGTGCCTCTGTGCGAGCACTGCCATGGGCAGATGAGGCTGAGCAACAGCTTTCCAGGCTAGACCCTTCTGCCTGCCAGCTATCTGCAGACGTTCGCACTTTCGGAGCAGGGCTGTGATAGGAGCCTGGCAGGGACACCACCATTCCCAGCATGCGTTTGAAGTTTCAAGTGGCAAGATAAGCAAGCAGCCCCATTCTCTGTGCCTCTATGCGAACAGTGCCATGGGCAGATGAGGCTGAGCAACAGCTTTCCAGGCTAGCCCCTTCTGGCTGCCAGCTATCTGCAGACGTTCGCATTTCAAGAGCAGGGCTGCGAAAGGAGCCTAGCAGGTACACCATCTTTCCCTGGCTACGTTTGAAGTTTGAGGTGGCAAGACAAGCAAGCAGCCCCATTCTCTGTGCCTCTGTGCGAACAGTGCCATGGGCAGATGAGGCTGAGCAACAGCTTTCCAGGCTAGCCCCTTCTGGCTGCCAGCTATCTGCAGACGTTCGCATTTCAAGAGCAGGGCTGCGAAAGGAGCCTAGAAGGTACACCATCTTTCCCAGGCTACGTTTGAAGTTTGAGGTGGCAAGACAAGCAAGCAGCCCCATTCTCTGTGCCTCTGTGCGAGCACTGCCATGGGCAGATGAGGCTGAGCAGCAGCTTTCCAGGCTAGCCCCTTCTGGATGCCAGCTATCTGCAGACGTTCGAATTTTAAGAGCAGGGCTGCGAAAGGAGCCTGGCTGGGACATCATCTTTCCCAGGCTACGTTTGAAGTTTTAGTTGGCAAGACAAGCAAGGAGCCCCATTCTCTGTGCCTCTGTGCGAGCACTGCCATGGGCAGATGAGGCTGAGCAACAGCTTTCCAGGCTAGCCCCTTCTGGCTGCCAGCTATCTGCAGACGTTCGCACTTTCGGAGCAGGGCTGCGAAAGGAGCCTGGCTGGGACACCAACTTTCCCAGGCTACGTTTGAAGTTTGAGGTGGCAAGACAAGCAAGCAGCCCCATTCTCTGTGCCTCTGTGCGAGCACTGCCATGGGCAGATGAGGCTGAGCAACAGCTTTCCAGGCTAGCCCCTTCTGCCTGCCAGCTATCTGCAGACGTTCGCACTTTCGGAGCAGGGCTGTGATAGGAGCCTGGCAGGGACACCACCATTCCCAGCATGCGTTTGAAGTTTCAAGTGGCAAGATAAGCAAGCAGCCCCATTCCCTGTGCCTCTATGCGAACAGAGCCATGGGCAGATGAGGCTGAGCAACAGCTTTCCAGGATAGCCCCTTCTGGCTGCCAGCTATCTGCAGACGTTCGCACTTTCGGAGCAGGGCTGTGAAAGGACCCTGGCTGGGACACCATCTTTCCCAGGCTACGTTTGAAGTTTTAGTTGGCAAGACAAGCAAGGAGCCCCATTCTATGTGCCTCTGTGCGAGCACTGCCATGGGCAGATGAGGCTGAGCAACAGCTTTCCAGGCTAGCCCCTTCTGCCTGCCAGCTATCTGCAGACGTTCGCATTTCAAGAGCAGGGCTGCGAAAGGAGCCTAGCAGGAACACCATCTTTCCCAGGTTACGTTTGAAGTTTGAGGTGGCAAGACAAGAAAGCAGCCCCATTCTCTGTGCCTCTGTGCGAGCACTGCCATGGGCAGATGAGGCTGAGCAACAGCTTTCCAGGCTAGGCCCTTCTGCCTGCCAGCTATCTGCAGACGTTCGCACTTTCGGAGCAGGGCTGTGATAGGAGCCTGGCAGGGACACCACCATTCCCAGCATGCGTTTGAAGTTTCAAGTGGCAAGATAAGCAAGCAGCCCCATTCTCTGTGCCTCTGTGCGAACAGTGCCATGGGCAGATGAGGCTGAGCAACAGCTTTCCAGGCTAGCCCCTTCTGGCTGCCAGCTATCTGCAGACTTTCGCACTTTCGGAGCAGGGCTGCGAAAGGAGCCTGGCTGGGACACCAACTTTCCCAGGTTACGTTTGAAGTTTGAGGTGGCAAGACAAGCAAGGAGCCCAATTCTCTTTGCCTCTGTGCGAGCACTGCCATGGGCAGATGAGGCTGAGCAACAGCTTTCCAAGGCTAGCCCCTTCTGGCTGTCAGCTATCTGCAGACGTTCGCACGTTTGGAGCAGGGCTGCGAAAGGAGCCTGGCAGGGACACCACCATTCCCAGCATGCGTTTGAAGTTTCAAGTGGCAAGATAAGCAAGCAGCCCCATTCTCTGTGCCTCTATGAGAACAGTGCCATGGGCAGATGAGGCTGAGCAACAGCTTTCCAGGATAGCCCCTTCTGGCTGCCAGCTATCTGCAGACGTTCGCACTTTTGGAGCAGGGCTGCGAAAGGAGCATGGCTGGGACACCAACTTTCCCAGGCTACGTTTGAAGTTTGAGGTGGCAAGACAAGCAAGCAGCCCCATTCTCTGTGCTTCTGTGCGTTCACTGCCACGGGCAGATGAGGCTGAGCAACAGCTTTCCAGGATAGCCCCTTCTGGCTGCCAGCTATCTGCAGACATTCGCACTTTCGGAGCAGGGCTGTGATAGGAGCCTGGCAGGGACACCACCATTCCCAGCATGCGTTTGAAGTTTCAAGTGGCAAGATAAGCAAGCAGCCCCATTCTCTGTGCCTCTATGCGAACAGTGCCATGGGCAGATGAGGCTGAGCAACAGCTTTCAGGGCTAGCCCCTTCTGGCTGCCAGCTATCTGCAGACGTTCGCACTTTCGGAGCAGGGCTGCGAAAGGAGCCTGGCTGGGACACCAACTTTCCCAGGCTACGTTTGAAGTTTGAGGTGGCAAGACACGCAAGCAACCCCATTCTCTGTGCCTCTGTGCGAGCACTGCCATGGGCAGATGAGGCTGAGCAACAGCTTTCCAGGCTAGCCCCTTCTGCCTGCCAGCTATCTGCAGACGTTCGCACTTTCGGAGCAGGGCTGTGATAGGAGCCTGGCAGGGACACCACCATTCCCAGCATGCGTTTGAAGTTTCAAGTGGCAAGATAAGCAAGCAGCCCCATTCTCTGTGCCTCTATGCGAACAGTGCCATGGGCAGATGAGGCTGAGCAACAGCTTTCCAGGCTAGCCCCTTCTGCCTGCCAGCTATCTGCAGACGTTCGCATTTCAAGAGCAGGGCTGCGAAAGGAGCCTGGCTGGGACACCAACTTTCCCAGGCTACGTTTGAAGTTTGAGGTGGCAGGACAAGCCAGGGGCCCCATTCTCTGTGCCTCTGTGCGAGCACTGCCATGGGCAGATGAGGCTGAGCAACAGCTTTCCAGGCTAGCCCCTTCTGGCCGCCAGCTATCTGCAGACGTTCACATTTCAAGAGCAGGGCTGCGAAAGGAGCCTAGCAGGTACACCATCTTTCCCAGGCTACGTCTGAAGTTTCAAGTGGCAAGACAAGCAAGCAGCCCCATTCTCTGTGCCTCTGTGCGAGCACTGCCATGGGCAGATGAGGCTGAGCAACAGCTTTCCAGGATAGCCCCTTCTGGCTGCCAGCTATCTGCAGACGTTCGCATTTCAAGAGCAGGGCTGCGAAAGGAGCCTAGCAGGTACACCAACTTTCCCAGGCTACGTTTGAAGTTTGAGGTGGCAAGACAAGCAAGCAGCCCCATTCTCTGTGCCTCTGTGCGAGCACTGCCATGGGCAGATGAGGCTGAGCAACAGCTTTCCAGGCTAGACCCTTCTGCCTGCCAGCTATCTGCAGACGTTCGCACTTTCGGAGCAGGGCTGTGATAGGAGCCTGGCAGGGACACCACCATTCCCAGCATGCGTTTGAAGTTTCAAGTGGCAAGATAAGCAAGCAGCCCCATTCTCTGTGCCTCTATGCGAACAGTGCCATGGGCAGATGAGGCTGAGCAACAGCTTTCCAGGCTAGCCCCTTCTGGCTGCCAGCTATCTGCAGACGTTCGCATTTCAAGAGCAGGGCTGCGAAAGGAGCCTAGCAGGTACACCATCTTTCCCTGGCTACGTTTGAAGTTTGAGGTGGCAAGACAAGCAAGCAGCCCCATTCTCTTTGCCTCTGTGCGAACAGTGCCATGGGCAGATGAGGCTGAGCAACAGCTTTCCAGGATAGCCCCTTCTGGCTGCCAGCTATCTGCAGACGTTCGCATTTCAAGAGCAGGGCTGCGAAAGGAGCCTAGAAGGTACACCATCTTTCCCAGGCTACGTTTGAAGTTTGAGGTGGCAAGACAAGCAAGCAGCCCCATTCTCTGTGCCTCTGTGCGAGCACTGCCATGGGCAGATGAGGCTGAGCAGCAGCTTTCCAGGCTAGCCCCTTCTGGATGCCAGCTATCTGCAGACGTTCGAATTTTAAGAGCAGGGCTGCGAAAGGAGCCTGGCTGGGACACCATCTTTCCCAGGCTACGTTTGAAGTTTTAGTTGGCAAGACAAGCAAGGAGCCCCATTCTCTGTGCCTCTGTGCGAGCACTGCCATGGGCAGATGAGGCTGAGCAACAGCTTTCCAGGCTAGCCCCTTCTGGCTGCCAGCTATCTGCAGACGTTCGCACTTTCGGAGCAGGGCTGCGAAAGGAGCCTGGCTGGGACACCAACTTTCCTAGGTTACGTTTGAAGTTTGAGGTGGCAAGACAAGCAAGCAGCCCCATTCTCTTTGCCTCTGTGCGAGCACTGCCATAGGCAGATGAGGCTGAGCAACAGCTTTTCAAGGCTAGCCCCTTCTGGCTGCCAGCTATCTGCAGACGTTCGCACTTACGGAGCAGGGCTGCGAAAGGAGCCTGGCAGGGACACCACCATTCCCAGCATGCGTTTGAAGTTTCAAGTGGCAAGATAAGCAAGCAGCCCCATTCTCTGTGCCTCTGTGCGAGCAGTGCCATGGGCAGATGAGGCTGAGCAACAGCTTTCCAGGATAGCCCCTTCTGGCTGCCAGCTATCTGCAGACGTTCGCACTTTTGGAGCAGGGCTGCGAAAGGAGCATGGCTGGGACACCAACTTTCCCAGGCTACGTTTGAAGTTTGAGGTGGCAAGACAAGCAAGCAGCCCCATTCTCTGTGCTTCTGTGCGTTCACTGCCATGGGCAGATGAGGCTGAGCAACAGCTTTCCAGGGTAGCCCCTTCTGGCTGCCAGCTATCTGCAGACGTTCGCATTTCAAGAGCAGGGCTGCGAAAGGAGCCTGGCAGGGACACCACCATTCCCAGCATGCGTTTGAAGTTTCAAGTGGCAAGATAAGCAAGCAGCCCCATTCTCTGTGCCTCTATGCGAACAGTGCCATGGGCAGATGAGGCTGAGCAACAGCTTTCCAGGCTAGCCCCTTCTGGCTGCCAGCTATCTGCAGACGTTCGCATTTCAAGAGCAGGGCTGCGAAAGGAGCCTGGCTGGGACACCAACTTTCCCAGGCTACGTTTGAAGTTTGAGGTGGCAAGACAAGCAAGCAGCCCCATTCTCTGTGCCTCTGTGCGAACAGTGCCATGGGCAGATGAGGCTGAGCAACAGCTTTCCAGGCTAGCCCCTTCTGGCTGCCAGCTATCTGCAGACGTTCGCACTTTCGGAGCAGGGCTGCGAAAGGAGCCTGGCTGGGACACCAACTTTCCCAGGTTACGTTTGAAGTTTGAGGTGGCAAGACAAGCAAGGAGCCCCATTCTCTGTGCCTCTGTGCGAGCACTGCCATGGGCAGATGAGGCTGAGCAACAGCTTTCCAAGGCTAGCCCCTTCTGGCTGTCAGCTATCTGCAGACGTTCGCACGTTTGGAGCAGGGCTGCGAAAGGAGCCTGGCAGGGACACCACCATTCCCAGCATGCGTTTGAAGTTTCAAGTGGCAAGATAAGCAAGCAGCCCCATTCTCTGTGCCTCTATGAGAACAGTGCCATGGGCAGATGAGGCTGAGCAACAGCTTTCCAGGATAGCCCCTTCTGGCTGCCAGCTATCTGCAGACGTTCGCACTTTTGGAGCAGGGCTGCGAAAGGAGCATGGCTGGGACACCAACTTTCCCAGGCTACGTTTGAAGTTTGAGGTGGCAAGACAAGCAAGCAGCCCCATTCTCTGTGCTTCTGTGCGTTCACTGCCACGGGCAGATGAGGCTGAGCAACAGCTTTCCAGGATAGCCCCTTCTGGCTGCCAGCTATCTGCAGACGTTCGCATTTCAAGAGCAGGGCTGCGAAAGGAGCCTGGCTGGGACATCAACTTTCCCAGGCTACGTTTGAAGTTTTAGTTGGCAGGACAAGCCAGGGGCCCCATTCTCTGTGCCTCTGTGCGAGCACTGCCATGGGCAGATGAGGCTGAGCAACAGCTTTCCAGGCTAGCCCCTTCTGGCTGCCAGCTATCTGCAGACGTTCACATTTCAAGAGCAGGGCTGCGAAAGGAGCCTAGGAGGTACACCATCTTTCCCAGGCTACTTCTGAAGTTTGAGGTGGCAAGACAAGCAAGCAACCCCATTCTCTGTGCCTCTGTGCGAGCACTGCCATGGGCAGATGAGGCTGAGCAACAGCTTTCCAGGCTAGCCCCTTCTGGCTGCCAGCTATCTGCAGATGTTCGCATTTCAAGAGCAGGGCTGCGAAAGGAGCCTAGCAGGGACACCATCTTTCCCAGGCTACGTTTGAAGTTTGAGGTGGCAAGACAAGCAAGCAGCCCCATTCTCTGTGCCTCTGTGCGAGCAGTGCCATGGGCAGATGAGGATGAGCAACAGCTTTCCAGGATAGCCCCTTCTGCCTGCCAGCTATCTGCAGACGTTCGCACTTTCGGAGCAGGGCTGTGATAGGAGCCTGGCAGGGACACCACCATTCCCAGCATGCGTTTGAAGTTTCAAGTGGCAAGATAAGCAAGCAGCCCCATTCTCTGTGCCTCTATGCGAACAGTGCCATGGGCAGATGAGGCTGAGCAACAGCTTTCCAGGATAGCCCCTTCTGGCTGCCAGCTATCTGCAGACGTTCGCACTTTCGGAGCAGGGCTGCGAAAGGAGCCTGGCTGGGTCACCAACTTTCCCAGGCTACGTTTGAAGTTTGAGGTGGCAAGACAAGCAAGCAGCCCCATTCTCTGTGCCTCTGTGCGAGCACTGCCATGGGCAGATGAGGCTGAGCAACAGCTTTCCAGGCTAGCCCCTTCTGGCTGCCAGCTATCTGCAGACGTTCGCACTTTCGGAGCAGGGCTGTGATAGGAGCCTGGCAGGGACACCACCATTCCCAGCATGCGTTTCAAGTTTCAAGTGGCAAGATAAGCAAGCAGCCCCATTCTCTGTGCCTCTATGCGAACAGTGCCATGGGCAGATGAGGCTGAGCAACAGCTTTCCAGGCTAGCCCCTTCTGGCTGCCAGCTATCTGCAGACGTTCGCATTTCAAGAGCAGGGCTGCGAAACGAGCCTAGCAGGTACACCATCTTTCCCAGGCTACGTTTGAAGTTTGAGGTGGCAAGAGAAGCAAGGAGCCCCATTCTCTGTGCCTCTACGCGAGCAATGCCATGGGCAGATGAGGCTGAGCAACAGCTTTCCAGGCTAGCCCCTTCTGGCTGCCAGCTATCTGCAGACGTTCGCATTTCAAGAGCAGGGCTGCGAAAGGAGCCTAGCAGGAACACCATCTTTCCCAGGTTATGTTTGAAGTTTGAGGTGGCAAGACAAGAAAGCAGCCCCATTCTCTGTGCCTCTGTGCGAGCACTGCCATGGGCAGATGAGGCTGAGCAACAGCTTTCAAGGCTAGGCCCTTCTGCCTGCCAGCTATCTGCAGACTTTCGCACTTTCGGAGCAGGGCTGTGATAGGAGCCTGGCAGGGACACCACCATTCCCAGCATGCGTTTGAAGTTTAAGGTGGCAAGATAAGCAAGCAGCCCCATTCTCTGTGCCTCTATGCGAACAGTGCCATGGGCAGATGAGGCTGAGCAACAGCTTTCCAGGCTAGCCCCTTCTGGCTGCCAGCTATCTGCAGACGTTCGCACTTTCGGAGCAGGGCTGCGAAAGGAGCCTGGCTGGGACACCAACTTTCCCAGGCTACGTTTGAAGTTTGAGGTGGCAAGACAAGCAAGCAGCCCCATTCTCTGTGCCTCTGTGCGAGCACTGCCATGGGCAGATGAGGCTGAGCAACAGCTTTCCAGGCTAGCCCCTTCTGGCTGCCAGCTATCTGCAGACGTTCGCACTTTCGGAGCAGGGCTGCGAAAGGAGCCTGGCTGGGACACCACCATTCCCAGCATGCGTTTGAAGTTTCAAGTGGCAAGACAAGCAAGCAGCCCCATTCTCTGTGCCTCTGTGCGAGCACTGCCATGGGCAGATGAGGCTGAGCAACAGCTTTCCAGGATAGCCCCTTCTGGCTGCCAGCTATCTGCAGACGTTCGCACTTTCGGAGCAGGGCTGTGATAGGAGCCTGGCAGGGACACCACCATTCCCAGCATGCGTTTGAAGTTTCAAGTGGCAAGACAAGCAAGCAGCCCCATTCTCTGTGCCTCTACGCGAACAGTGCCATGGGCAGATGAGGCTGAGCAACAGCTTTCCAAGGCTAGCCCCTTCTGGCTGTCAGCTATCTGCAGACGTTCGCACGTTTGGAGCAGGGCTGCGAAAGGAGCCTGGCAGGGACACCACCATTCCCAGCATGCGTTTGAAGTTTCAAGTGGCAAGATAAGCAAGCAGCCCCATTCTCTGTGCCTCTATGAGAACAGTGCCATGGGCAGATGAGGCTGAGCAACAGCTTTCCAGGATAGCCCCTTCTGGCTGCCAGCTATCTGCAGACGTTCGCACTTTTGGAGCAGGGCTGCGAAAGGAGCATGACTGGGACACCAACTTTCCCAGGCTACGTTTGAAGTTTGAGGTGGCAAGACAAGCAAGCAGCCCCATTCTCTGTGCTTCTGTGCGTTCACTGCCACGGGCAGATGAGGCTGAGCAACAGCTTTCCAGGATAGCCCCTTCTGGCTGCCAGCTATCTGCAGACGTTCGCACTTTCGGAGCAGGGCTGTGATAGGAGCCTGGCAGGGACACCACCATTCCCAGCATGCGTTTGAAGTTTCAAGTGGCAAGATAAGCAAGCAGCCCCATTCTCTGTGCCTCTATGCGAACAGTGCCATGGGCAGATGAGGCTGAGCAACAGCTTTCAGGGCTAGCCCCTTCTGGCTGCCAGCTATCTGCAGACGTTCGCACTTTCGGAGCAGGGCTGCGAAAGGAGCCTGGCTGGGACACCAACTTTCCCAGGCTACGTTTGAAGTTTGAGGTGGCAAGACACGCAAGCAACCCCATTCTCTGTGCCTCTGTGCGAGCACTGCCATGGGCAGATGAGGCTGAGCAACAGCTTTCCAGGCTAGCCCCTTCTGGCTGCCAGCTATCTGCAGACGTTCACATTTCAAGAGCAGGGCTGCGAAAGGAGCCTAGCAGGTACACCATCTTTCCCAGGCTACTTCTGAAGTTTGAGGTGGCAAGACAAGCAAGCAACCCCATTCTCTGTGCCTCTGTGCGAGCACTGCCATGGGCAGATGAGGCTGAGCAACAGCTTTCCAGGCTAGCCCCTTCTGGCTGCCAGCTATCTGCAGACGTTCGCATTTCAAGAGCAGGGCTGCGAAAGGAGCCTAGCAGGTACACCATCTTTCCCAGGCTACGTTTGAAGTTTGAGGTGGCAAGACAAGCAAGCAGCCCCATTCTCTGTGCCTCTGTGCGAGCAGTGCCATGGGCAGATGAGGATGAGCAACAGCTTTCCAGGATAGTCCCTTCTGCCTGCCAGCTATCTGCAGACGTTCGCACTTTCGGAGCAGGGCTGTGATAGGAGCCTGGCAGGGACACCACCATTCCCAGCATGCGTTTGAAGTTTCAAGTGGCAAGATAAGCAAGCAGCCCCATTCTCTGTGCCTCTATGCGAACAGTGCCATGGGCAGATGAGGCTGAGCAACAGCTTTCCAGGATAGCCCCTTGTGGCTGCCAGCTATCTGCAGACGTTCGCACTTTCGGAGCAGGGCTGCGAAAGGAGCCTGGCTGGGTCACCAACTTTCCCAGGCTACGTTTGAAGTTTGAGGTGGCAAGACAAGCAAGCAGCCCCATTCTCTGTGCCTCTGTGCGAGCACTGCCATGGGCAGATGAGGCTGAGCAACAGCTTTCCAGGCTAGACCCTTCTGCCTGCCAGCTATCTGCAGACGTTCGCACTTTCGCAGCAGGGCTGTGATAGGAGCCTGGCAGGGACACCACCATTCCCAGCATGCGTTTCAAGTTTCAAGTGGCAAGATAAGCAAGCAGCCCCATTCTCTGTGCCTCTATGCGAACAGTGCCATGGGCAGATGAGGCTGAGCAACAGCTTTCCAGGCTAGCCCCTTCTGGCTGCCAGCTATCTGCAGACGTTCACATTTCAAGAGCAGGGCTGCGAAAGGAGCCTAGCAGGTACACCATCTTTCCCAGGCTACTTCTGAAGTTTGAGGTGGCAAGACAAGCAAGCAACCCCATTCTCTGTGCCTCTGTGCGAGCACTGCCATGGGCAGATGAGGCTGAGCAACAGCTTTCCAGGCTAGCCCCTTCTGGCTGCCAGCTATCTGCAGACGTTCGCATTTCAAGAGCAGGGCTGCGAAAGGAGCCTGGCTGGGACACCAACTTTCCCAGGCTACGTTTGAAGTTTGAGGTGGCAAGACAAGCAAGGAGCCCCATTCTCTTTGCCTCTGTGCGAGCACTGCCATGGGCAGATGAGGCTGAGCAACAGCTTTCCAAGGCTAGCCCCTTCTGGCTGTCAGCTATCTGCAGACGTTCGCACGTTTGGAGCAGGGCTGCGAAAGGAGCCTGGCAGGGACACCACCATTCCCAGCATGCGTTTGAAGTTTCAAGTGGCAAGATAAGCAAGCAGCCCCATTCTCTGTGCCTCTATGAGAACAGTGCCATGGGCAGATGAGGCTGAGCAACAGCTTTCCAGGATAGCCCCTTCTGGCTGCCAGCTATCTGCAGACGTTCGCACTTTTGGAGCAGGGCTGCGAAAGGAGCATGGCTGGGACACCAACTTTCCCAGGCTACGTTTGAAGTTTGAGGTGGCAAGAGAAGCAAGCAGCCCCATTCTCTGTGCTTCTGTGCGTTCACTGCCACGGGCAGATGAGGCTGAGCAACAGCTTTCCAGGATAGCCCCTTCTGGCTGCCAGCTATCTGCAGACGTTCGCACTTTCGGAGCAGGGCTGTGATAGGAGCCTGGCAGGGACACCACCATTCCCAGCATGCGTTTGAAGTTTCAAGTGGCAAGATAAGCAAGCAGCCCCATTCTCTGTGCCTCTATGCGAACAGTGCCATGGGCAGATGAGGCTGAGCAACAGCTTTCCAGGATAGCCCCTTCTGCCTGCCAGCTATCTGCAGACGTTCGCACTTTCGGAGCAGGGCTGCGAAAGGAGCCTGGCTGGGACACCAACTTTCCCAGGCTACGTTTGAAGTTTGAGGTGGCAAGACACGCAAGCAACCCCATTCTCTGTGCCTCTGTGCGAGCACTGCCATGGGCAGATGAGGCTGAGCAACAGCTTTCCAGGATAGCCACTTCTGCCTGCCAGCTATCTGCAGACGTTCGCACTTTCGGAGCAGGGCTTTGATAGGAGCCTGGCAGGGACACCACCATTCCCAGCATGCGTTTGAAGTTTCAAGTGGCAAGATAAGCAAGCAGCCCCATTCTCTGTGCCTCTATGCGAACAGTGCCATGGGCAGATGAGGCTGAGCAACAGCTTTCCAGGCTAGCCCCTTCTGCCTGCCAGCTATCTGCAGACGTACGCATTTCAAGAGCAGGGCTGTGAAAGGAGCCTGGCTGGGACACCAACTTTCCCAGGCTACGTTTGAAGTTTTAGTTGGCAGGACAAGCAAGCAGCCCCATTCTCTGTGCCTCTGTGCGTTCACTGCCACGGGCAGATGAGGCTGAGCAACAGCTTTCCAGGATAGCCCCTTCTGGCTGCCAGCTATCTGCAGACGTTCGCATTTCAAGAGCAGGGCTGCGAAAGGAGCCTGGCTGGGACATCAACTTTCCCAGGCTACGTTTGAAGTTTTAGTTGGCAGGACAAGCCAGGGGCCCCATTCTCTGTGCCTCTGTGCGAGCACTGCCATGGGCAGATGAGGCTGAGCAACAGCTTTCCAGGCTAGCCCCTTCTGGCTGCCAGCTATCTGCAGACGTTCGCATTTCAAGAGCAGGGCTGCGAAAGGAGCCTAGGAGGTACACCATCTTTCCCAGGCTACTTCTGAAGTTTGAGGTGGCAAGACAAGCAAGCAACCCCATTCTCTGTGCCTCTGTGCGAGCACTGCCATGGGCAGATGAGGCTGAGCAACAGCTTTCCAGGCTAGCCCCTTCTGGCCGCCAGCTATCTGCAGACGTTCACATTTCAAGAGCAGGGCTGCGAAAGGAGCCTAGCAGGTACACCATCTTTCCCAGGCTACTTCTGAAGTTTGAGGTGGCAAGACAAGCAAGCAACCCCATTCTCTGTGCCTCTGTGCGAGCACTGCCATGGGCAGATGAGGCTGAGCGACAGCTTTCCAGGCTAGCCCCTTCTGGCTGCCAGCTATCTGCAGACGTTCGCATTTCAAGAGCAGGGCTGCGAAAGGAGCCTAGCAGGTACACCATCTTTCCCAGGCTACGTTTGAAGTTTGAGGTGGCAAGACAAGCAAGCAGCCCCATTCTCTGTGCCTCTGTGCGAGCAGTGCCATGGGCAGATGAGGCTGAGCAACAGCTTTCCAGGATAGCCCCTTCTGCCTGCCAGCTATCTGCAGACGTTCGCACTTTCGGAGCAGGGCTGTGATAGGAGCCTGGCAGGGACACCACCATTCCCAGCATGCGTTTGAAGTTTCAAGTGGCAAGATAAGCAAGCAGCCCCATTCTCTGTGCCTCTGTGCGAACAGTGCCATGGGCAGATGAGGCTGAGCAACAGCTTTCCAGGCTAGCCCCTTCTGCCTGCCAGCTATCTGCAGACGTTCGCACTTTCGGAGCAGGGCTGCGAAAGGAGCCTGGCTGGGACACCAACTTTCCCAGGCTACGTTTGAAGTTTTAGTTAACAGGACAGGCAAGCAGCCCCATTCTCTGTGCCTCTGTGCGAGCACTGCCATGGGCAGATGAGGCTGAGCAACAGCTTTCCAGGCTAGACCCTTCTGGCTGCCAGCTATCTGCAGACGTACGCACTTTCGGAGCAGGGCTGTGATAGGAGCCTGGCAGGGACACCACCATTCCCAGCATGCGTTTGAAGTTTCAAGTGGCAAGATAAGCAAGAAGCCCCATTCTCTGTGCCTCTATGCGAACAGTGCCATGGGCAGATGAGGCTGAGCAACAGCTTTCCAGGCTAGCCCCTTCTGGCTGCCAGCTATCTGCAGACGTTCGCATTTCAAGAGCAGGGCTGCGAAACGAGCCTAGCAGGTACACCATCTTTCCCAGGCTACGTTTGAAGTTTGAGGTGGCAAGACAAGCAAGCAGCCCCATTCTCTGTGCCTCTGT
Organism: Opisthocomus hoazin; assembly: GCF_030867145.1. Taxonomy (NCBI): domain Eukaryota; kingdom Metazoa; phylum Chordata; class Aves; order Opisthocomiformes; family Opisthocomidae; genus Opisthocomus; species Opisthocomus hoazin. The sequence continues at coordinate 16,414,970 of NC_134430.1, read as the reverse complement.
GCGAGCAGTGCCATGGGCAGATGAGGCTGAGCAACAGCTTTCCAGGATAGCCCCTTCTGCCTGCCAGCTATCTGCAGACGTTCGCACTTTCAGAGCAGGGCTGTGATAGGAGCCTGGCAGGGACACCACCATTCCCAGCATGCGTTTGAAGTTTCAAGTGGCAAGATAAGCAAGCAGCCCCATTCTCTGTGCCTCTATGCGAACAGTGCCATGGGCAGATGAGGCTGAGCAACAGCTTTCCAGGATAGCCCCTTCTGGCTGCCAGCTATCTGCAGACGTTCGCACTTTCGGAGCAGGGCTGCGAAAGGAGCCTGGCTGGGACACCAACTTTCCCAGGCTACGTTTGAAGTTTGAGGTGGCAAGACAAGCAAGCAGCCCCATTCTCTGTGCCTCTGTGCGAGCACTGCCATGGGCAGATGAGGCTGAGCAACAGCTTTCCAGGCTAGACCCTTCTGCCTGCCAGCTATCTGCAGACGTTCGCACTTTCGGAGCAGGGCTGTGATAGGAGCCTGGCAGGGACACCACCATTCCCAGCATGCGTTTGAAGTTTCAAGTGGCAAGATAAGCAAGCAGCCCCATTCTCTGTGCCTCTATGCGAACAGTGCCATGGGCAGATGAGGCTGAGCAACAGCTTTCCAGGCTAGCCCCTTCTGGCTGCCAGCTATCTGCAGACGTTCGCATTTCAAGAGCAGGGCTGCGAAAGGAGCCTAGCAGGTACACCATCTTTCCCTGGCTACGTTTGAAGTTTGAGGTGGCAAGACAAGCAAGAAGCCCCATTCTCTGTGCCTCTGTGCGAACAGTGCCATGGGCAGATGAGGCTGAGCAACAGCTTTCCAGGCTAGCCCCTTCTGGCTGCCAGCTATCTGCAGACGTTCGCATTTCAAGAGCAGGGCTGCGAAAGGAGCCTAGAAGGTACACCATCTTTCCCAGGCTACGTTTGAAGTTTGAGGTGGCAAGACAAGCAAGCAGCCCCATTCTCTGTGCCTCTGTGCGAGCACTGCCATGGGCAGATGAGGCTGAGCAGCAGCTTTCCAGGCTAGCCCCTTCTGGATGCCAGCTATCTGCAGACGTTCGAATTTTAAGAGCAGGGCTGCGAAAGGAGCCTGGCTGGGACATCATCTTTCCCAGGCTACGTTTGAAGTTTTAGTTGGCAAGACAAGCAAGGAGCCCCATTCTCTGTGCCTCTGTGCGAGCACTGCCATGGGCAGATGAGGCTGAGCAACAGCTTTCCAGGCTAGCCCCTTCTGGCTGCCAGCTATCTGCAGACGTTCGCACTTTCGGAGCAGGGCTGCGAAAGGAGCCTGGCTGGGACACCAACTTTCCCAGGCTACGTTTGAAGTTTGAGGTGGCAAGACAAGCAAGCAGCCCCATTCTCTGTGCCTCTGTGCGAGCACTGCCATGGGCAGATGAGGCTGAGCAACAGCTTTCCAGGCTAGCCCCTTCTGCCTGCCAGCTATCTGCAGACGTTCGCACTTTCGGAGCAGGGCTGTGATAGGAGCCTGGCAGGGACACCACCATTCCCAGCATGCGTTTGAAGTTTCAAGTGGCAAGATAAGCAAGCAGCCCCATTCTCTGTGCCTCTATGCGAACAGTGCCATGGGCAGATGAGGCTGAGCAACAGCTTTCCAGGATAGCCCCTTCTGGCTGCCAGCTATCTGCAGACGTTCGCACTTTCGGAGCAGGGCTGCGAAAGGAGCCTGGCTGGGACACCAACTTTCCCAGGCTACGTTTGAAGTTTGAGGTGGCAAGACAAGCAAGCAGCCCCATTCTCTGTGCTTCTGTGCGTTCACTGCCACGGGCAGATGAGGCTGAGCAACAGCTTTCCAGGATAGCCCCTTCTGGCTGCCAGCTATCTGCAGACGTTCGCACTTTCGGAGCAGGGCTGTGATAGGAGTCTGGCAGGGACACCACCATTCCCAGCATGCGTTTGAAGTTTCAAGTGGCAAGATAAGCAAGCAGCCCCATTCTCTGTGCCTCTATGCGAACAGTGCCATGGGCAGATGAGTCTGAGCAACATCTTTCCAGGATAGCCCCTTCTGCCTGCCAGCTATCTGCAGACGTTCGCACTTTCGGAGCAGGGCTGCGAAAGGAGCCTGGCTGGGACACCAACTTTCCCAGGCTACGTTTGAAGTTTGAGGTGGCAAGACACGCAAGCAACCCCATTCTCTGTGCCTCTGTGCGAGCACTGCCATGGGCAGATGAGGCTGAGCAACAGCTTTCCAGGATAGCCCCTTCTGCCTGCCAGCTATCTGCAGACGTTCGCACTTTCGGAGCAGGGCTGTGATAGGAGCCTGGCAGGGACACCACCATTCCCAGCATGCGTTTGAAGTTTCAAGTGGCAAGATAAGCAAGCAGCCCCATTCTCTGTGCCTCTATGCGAACAGTGCCATGGGCAGATGAGGCTGAGCAACAGCTTTCCAGGCTAGCCCCTTCTGCCTGCCAGCTATCTGCAGACGTTCGCATTTCAAGAGCAGGGCTGTGAAAGGAGCCTGGCTGGGACACCAACTTTCCCAGGCTACGTTTGAAGTTTTAGTTGGCAGGACAAGCAAGCAGCCCCATTCTCTGTGCCTCTGTGCGAGCACTGCCATGGGCAGATGAGGCTGAGCAACAGCTTTCCAGGCTAGCCCCTTCTGCCTGCCAGCTATCTGCAGACGTTCACATTTCAAGAGCAGGGCTGCGAAAGGAGCCTAGCAGGTACACCATCTTTCCCAGGCTACGTCTGAAGTTTCAAGTGGCAAGACAAGCAAGCAACCCCATTCTCTGTGCCTCTGTGCGAGCACTGCCATGGGCAGATGAGGCTGAGCAACAGCTTTCCAGGATAGCCCCTTCTGGCTGCCAGCTATCTGCAGACGTTCGCATTTCAAGAGCAGGGCTGCGAAAGGAGCCTAGCAGGTACACCAACTTTCCCAGGCTACGTTTGAAGTTTGAGGTGGCAAGACAAGCAAGCAGCCCCATTCTCTGTGCCTCTGTGCGAGCAGTGCCATGGGCAGATGAGGCTGAGCAACAGCTTTCCAGGATAGCCCCTTCTGCCTGCCAGCTATCTGCAGACGTTCGCACTTTCAGAGCAGGGCTGTGATAGGAGCCTGGCAGGGACACCACCATTCCCAGCATGCGTTTGAAGTTTCAAGTGGCAAGATAAGCAAGCAGCCCCATTCTCTGTGCCTCTATGCGAACAGTGCCATGGGCAGATGAGGCTGAGCAACAGCTTTCCAGGATAGCCCCTTCTGGCTGCCAGCTATCTGCAGACGTTCGCACTTTCGGAGCAGGGCTGCGAAAGGAGCCTGGCTGGGACACCAACTTTCCCAGGCTACGTTTGAAGTTTGAGGTGGCAAGACAAGCAAGCAGCCCCATTCTCTGTGCCTCTGTGCGAGCACTGCCATGGGCAGATGAGGCTGAGCAACAGCTTTCCAGGCTAGACCCTTCTGCCTGCCAGCTATCTGCAGACGTTCGCACTTTCGGAGCAGGGCTGTGATAGGAGCCTGGCAGGGACACCACCATTCCCAGCATGCGTTTGAAGTTTCAAGTGGCAAGATAAGCAAGCAGCCCCATTCTCTGTGCCTCTATGCGAACAGTGCCATGGGCAGATGAGGCTGAGCAACAGCTTTCAGGGCTAGCCCCTTCTGGCTGCCAGCTATCTGCAGACGTTCGCATTTCAAGAGCAGGGCTGCGAAAGGAGCCTAGCAGGTACACCATCTTTCCCTGGCTACGTTTGAAGTTTGAGGTGGCAAGACAAGCAAGGAGCCCCATTCTCTGTGCCTCTGTGCGAGCACTGCCATGGGCAGATGAGGCTGAGCAGCAGCTTTCCAGGCTAGCCCCTTCTGGATGCCAGCTATCTGCAGACGTTCGAATTTTAAGAGCAGGGCTGCGAAAGGATCCTGGCTGGGACATCATCTTTCCCAGGCTACGTTTGAAGTTTTAGTTGGCAAGACAAGCAAGGAGCCCCATTCTCTGTGCCTCTGTGCGAGCACTGCCATGGGCAGATGAGGCTGAGCAACAGCTTTCCAGGCTAGCCCCTTCTGGCTGCCAGCTATCTGCAGACGTTCGCACTTTCGGAGCAGGGCTGCGAAAGGAGCCTGGCTGGGACACCAACTTTCCCAGGCTACGTTTGAAGTTTGAGGTGGCAAGACAAGCAAGCAGCCCCATTCTCTGTGCCTCTGTGCGAGCACTGCCATGGGCAGATGAGGCTGAGCAACAGCTTTCCAGGCTAGCCCCTTCTGCCTGCCAGCTATCTGCAGACGTTCGCACTTTCGGAGCAGGGCTGTGATAGGAGCCTGGCAGGGACACCACCATTCCCAGCATGCGTTTGAAGTTTCAAGTGGCAAGATAAGCAAGCAGCCCCATTCTCTGTGCCTCTATGCGAACAGTGCCATGGGCAGATGAGGCTGAGCAACAGCTTTCCAGGATAGCCCCTTCTGGCTGCCAGCTATCTGCAGACGTTCGCACTTTCGGAGCAGGGCTGCGAAAGGAGCCTGGCTGGGACACCAACTTTCCCAGGCTACGTTTGAAGTTTGAGGTGGCAAGACAAGCAAGCAGCCCCATTCTCTGTGCCTCTGTGCGAGCACTGCCATGGGCAGATGAGGCTGAGCAACAGCTTTCCAGGCTAGACCCTTCTGCCTGCCAGCTATCTGCAGACGTTCGCACTTTCGGAGCAGGGCTGTGATAGGAGCCTGGCAGGGACACCACCATTCCCAGCATGCGTTTGAAGTTTCAAGTGGCAAGATAAGCAAGCAGCCCCATTCTCTGTGCCTCTATGCGAACAGTGCCATGGGCAGATGAGGCTGAGCAACAGCTTTCCAGGCTAGCCCCTTCTGGCTGCCAGCTATCTGCAGACGTTCGCATTTCAAGAGCAGGGCTGCGAAAGGAGCCTAGCAGGTACACCATCTTTCCCTGGCTACGTTTGAAGTTTGAGGTGGCAAGACAAGCAAGCAGCCCCATTCTCTGTGCCTCTGTGCGAACAGTGCCATGGGCAGATGAGGCTGAGCAACAGCTTTCCAGGCTAGCCCCTTCTGGCTGCCAGCTATCTGCAGACGTTCGCATTTCAAGAGCAGGGCTGCGAAAGGAGCCTAGAAGGTACACCATCTTTCCCAGGCTACGTTTGAAGTTTGAGGTGGCAAGACAAGCAAGCAGCCCCATTCTCTGTGCCTCTGTGCGAGCACTGCCATGGGCAGATGAGGCTGAGCAGCAGCTTTCCAGGCTAGCCCCTTCTGGATGCCAGCTATCTGCAGACGTTCGAATTTTAAGAGCAGGGCTGCGAAAGGAGCCTGGCTGGGACATCATCTTTCCCAGGCTACGTTTGAAGTTTTAGTTGGCAAGACAAGCAAGGAGCCCCATTCTCTGTGCCTCTGTGCGAGCACTGCCATGGGCAGATGAGGCTGAGCAACAGCTTTCCAGGCTAGCCCCTTCTGGCTGCCAGCTATCTGCAGACGTTCGCACTTTCGGAGCAGGGCTGCGAAAGGAGCCTGGCTGGGACACCAACTTTCCCAGGCTACGTTTGAAGTTTGAGGTGGCAAGACAAGCAAGCAGCCCCATTCTCTGTGCCTCTGTGCGAGCACTGCCATGGGCAGATGAGGCTGAGCAACAGCTTTCCAGGCTAGCCCCTTCTGCCTGCCAGCTATCTGCAGACGTTCGCACTTTCGGAGCAGGGCTGTGATAGGAGCCTGGCAGGGACACCACCATTCCCAGCATGCGTTTGAAGTTTCAAGTGGCAAGATAAGCAAGCAGCCCCATTCCCTGTGCCTCTATGCGAACAGAGCCATGGGCAGATGAGGCTGAGCAACAGCTTTCCAGGATAGCCCCTTCTGGCTGCCAGCTATCTGCAGACGTTCGCACTTTCGGAGCAGGGCTGCGAAAGGAGCCTGGCTGGGACACCAACTTTCCCAGGCTACGTTTGAAGTTTGAGGTCGCAAGACAAGCAAGCAGCCCCATTCTCTGTGCCTCTGTGCGAGCACTGCCATGGGCAGATGAGGCTGAGCAACAGCTTTCCAGGCTAGCCCCTTCTGCCTGCCAGCTATCTGCAGACGTTCGCACTTTCGGAGCAGGGCTGTGATAGGAGCCTGGCAGGGACAGCACCATTCCCAGCATGCGTTTGAAGTTTCAAGTGGTAAGATAAGCAAGCAGCCCCATTCTCTGTGCCTCTATGCGAACAGTGCCATGGGCAGATGAGACTGAGCAACAGCTTTCCAGGCTAGGCCCTTCTGGCTGCCAGCTATCTGCAGACGTTCGCATTTCAAGAGCAGGGCTGCGAAACGAGCCTAGCAGGTACACCATCTTTCCCAGGCTACGTTTGAAGTTTGAGGTGGCAAGACAAGCAAGCAGCCCCATTCTCTGTGCCTCTATGCGAACAGTGCCATGGGCAGATGAGGCTGAGCAACAGCTTTCCAGGCTAGCCCCTTCTGGCTGCCAGCTATCTGCAGACGTTCGCATTTTAAGTGCAGGGCTGTGAAAGGACCCTGGCTGGGACACCATCTTTCCCAGGCTACGTTTGAAGTTTTAGTTGGCAAGACAAGCAAGGAGCCCCATTCTATGTGCCTCTGTGCGAGCACTGCCATGGGCAGATGAGGATGAGCAACAGCTTTCCAGGCTAGCCCCTTCTGCCTGCCAGCTATCTGCAGACGTTCGCATTTCAAGAGCAGGGCTGCGAAAGGAGCCTAGCAGGAACACCATCTTTCCCAGGTTACGTTTGAAGTTTGAGGTGGCAAGACAAGAAAGCAGCCCCATTCTCTGTGCCTCTGTGCGAGCACTGCCATGGGCAGATGAGGCTGAGCAACAGCTTTCCAGGCTAGGCCCTTCTGCCTGCCAGCTATCTGCAGACGTTCGCACTTTCGGAGCAGGGCTGTGATAGGAGCCTGGCAGGGACACCACCATTCCCAGCATGCGTTTGAAGTTTCAAGTGGCAAGATAAGCAAGCAGCCCCATTCTCTGTGCCTCTGTGCGAACAGTGCCATGGGCAGATGAGGCTGAGCAACAGCTTTCCAGGCTAGCCCCTTCTGGCTGCCAGCTATCTGCAGACTTTCGCACTTTCGGAGCAGGGCTGCGAAAGGAGCCTGGCTGTGACACCAACTTTCCCAGGTTACGTTTGAAGTTTGAGGTGGCAAGACAAGCAAGGAGCCCCATTCTCTTTGCCTCTGTGCGAGCACTGCCATGGGCAGATGAGGCTGAGCAACAGCTTTCCAAGGCTAGCCCCTTCTGGCTGTCAGCTATCTGCAGACGTTCGCACGTTTGGAGCAGGGCTGCGAAAGGAGCCTGGCAGGGACACCACCATTCCCAGCATGCGTTTGAAGTTTCAAGTGGCAAGATAAGCAAGCAGCCCCATTCTCTGTGCCTCTATGAGAACAGTGCCATGGGCAGATGAGGCTGAGCAACAGCTTTCCAGGATAGCCCCTTCTGGCTGCCAGCTATCTGCAGACGTTCGCACTTTTGGAGCAGGGCTGCGAAAGGAGCATGGCTGGGACACCAACTTTCCCAGGCTACGTTTGAAGTTTGAGGTGGCAAGACAAGCAAGCAGCCCCATTCTCTGTGCTTCTGTGCGTTCACTGCCACGGGCAGATGAGGCTGAGCAACAGCTTTCCAGGATAGCCCCTTCTGGCTGCCAGCTATCTGCAGACGTTCGCACTTTCGGAGCAGGGCTGTGATAGGAGCCTGGCAGGGACACCACCATTCCCAGCATGCGTTTGAAGTTTCAAGTGGCAAGATAAGCAAGCAGCCCCATTCTCTGTGCCTCTATGCGAACAGTGCCATGGGCAGATGAGGCTGAGCAACAGCTTTCAGGGCTAGCCCCTTCTGGCTGCCAGCTATCTGCAGACGTTCGCACTTTCGGAGCAGGGCTGCGAAAGGAGCCTGGCTGGGACACCAACTTTCCCAGGCTACGTTTGAAGTTTGAGGTGGCAAGACACGCAAGCAACCCCATTCTCTGTGCCTCTGTGCGAGCACTGCCATGGGCAGATGAGGCTGAGCAACAGCTTTCCAGGCTAGCCCCTTCTGCCTGCCAGCTATCTGCAGACGTTCGCACTTTCGGAGCAGGGCTGTGATAGGAGCCTGGCAGGGACACCACCATTCCCAGCATGCGTTTGAAGTTTCAAGTGGCAAGATAAGCAAGCAGCCCCATTCTCTGTGCCTCTATGCGAACAGTGCCATGGGCAGATGAGGCTGAGCAACAGCTTTCCAGGCTAGCCCCTTCTGCCTGCCAGCTATCTGCAGACGTTCGCATTTCAAGAGCAGGGCTGCGAAAGGAGCCTGGCTGGGACACCAACTTTCCCAGGCTACGTTTGAAGTTTGAGGTGGCAGGACAAGCCAGGGGCCCCATTCTCTGTGCCTCTGTGCGAGCACTGCCATGGGCAGATGAGGCTGAGCAACAGCTTTCCAGGCTAGCCCCTTCTGGCCGCCAGCTATCTGCAGACGTTCACATTTCAAGAGCAGGGCTGCGAAAGGAGCCTAGCAGGTACACCATCTTTCCCAGGCTACGTCTGAAGTTTCAAGTGGCAAGACAAGCAAGCAGCCCCATTCTCTGTGCCTCTGTGCGAGCACTGCCATGGGCAGATGAGGCTGAGCAACAGCTTTCCAGGATAGCCCCTTCTGGCTGCCAGCTATCTGCAGACGTTCGCGTTTCAAGAGCAGGGCTGCGAAAGGAGCCTAGCAGGTACACCAACTTTCCCAGGCTACGTTTGAAGTTTGAGGTGGCAAGACAAGCAAGCAGCCCCATTCTCTGTGCCTCTGTGCGAGCACTGCCATGGGCAGATGAGGCTGAGCAACAGCTTTCCAGGCTAGACCCTTCTGCCTGCCAGCTATCTGCAGACGTTCGCACTTTCGGAGCAGGGCTGTGATAGGAGCCTGGCAGGGACACCACCATTCCCAGCATGCGTTTGAAGTTTCAAGTGGCAAGATAAGCAAGCAGCCCCATTCTCTGTGCCTCTATGCGAACAGTGCCATGGGCAGATGAGGCTGAGCAACAGCTTTCCAGGCTAGCCCCTTCTGGCTGCCAGCTATCTGCAGACGTTCGCATTTCAAGAGCAGGGCTGCGAAAGGAGCCTAGCAGGTACACCATCTTTCCCTGGCTACGTTTGAAGTTTGAGGTGGCAAGACAAGCAAGCAGCCCTATTCTCTTTGCCTCTGTGCGAACAGTGCCATGGGCAGATGAGGCTGAGCAACAGCTTTCCAGGATAGCCCCTTCTGGCTGCCAGCTATCTGCAGACGTTCGCATTTCAAGAGCAGGGCTGCGAAAGGAGCCTAGAAGGTACACCATCTTTCCCAGGCTACGTTTGAAGTTTGAGGTGGCAAGACAAGCAAGCAGCCCCATTCTCTGTGCCTCTGTGCGAGCACTGCCATGGGCAGATGAGGCTGAGCAGCAGCTTTCCAGGCTAGCCCCTTCTGGATGCCAGCTATCTGCAGACGTTCGAATTTTAAGAGCAGGGCTGCGAAAGGAGCCTGGCTGGGACACCATCTTTCCCAGGCTACGTTTGAAGTTTTAGTTGGCAAGACAAGCAAGGAGCCCCATTCTCTGTGCCTCTGTGCGAGCACTGCCATGGGCAGATGAGGCTGAGCAACAGCTTTCCAGGCTAGCCCCTTCTGGCTGCCAGCTATCTGCAGACGTTCGCACTTTCGGAGCAGGGCTGCGAAAGGAGCCTGGCTGGGACACCAACTTTCCTAGGTTACGTTTGAAGTTTGAGGTGGCAAGACAAGCAAGCAGCCCCATTCTCTTTGCCTCTGTGCGAGCACTGCCATAGGCAGATGAGGCTGAGCAACAGCTTTTCAAGGCTAGCCCCTTCTGGCTGCCAGCTATCTGCAGACGTTCGCACTTACGGAGCAGGGCTGCGAAAGGAGCCTGGCAGGGACACCACCATTCCCAGCATGCGTTTGAAGTTTCAAGTGGCAAGATAAGCAAGCAGCCCCATTCTCTGTGCCTCTGTGCGAGCAGTGCCATGGGCAGATGAGGCTGAGCAACAGCTTTCCAGGATAGCCCCTTCTGGCTGCCAGCTATCTGCAGACGTTCGCACTTTTGGAGCAGGGCTGCGAAAGGAGCATGGCTGGGACACCAACTTTCCCAGGCTACGTTTGAAGTTTGAGGTGGCAAGACAAGCAAGCAGCCCCATTCTCTGTGCTTCTGTGCGTTCACTGCCATGGGCAGATGAGGCTGAGCAACAGCTTTCCAGGGTAGCCCCTTCTGGCTGCCAGCTATCTGCAGACGTTCGCATTTCAAGAGCAGGGCTGCGAAAGGAGCCTGGCAGGGACACCACCATTCCCAGCATGCGTTTGAAGTTTCAAGTGGCAAGATAAGCAAGCAGCCCCATTCTCTGTGCCTCTATGCGAACAGTGCCATGGGCAGATGAGGCTGAGCAACAGCTTTCCAGGCTAGCCCCTTCTGGCTGCCAGCTATCTGCAGACGTTCGCATTTCAAGAGCAGGGCTGCGAAAGGAGCCTGGCTGGGACACCAACTTTCCCAGGCTACGTTTGAAGTTTGAGGTGGCAAGACAAGCAAGCAGCCCCATTCTCTGTGCCTCTGTGCGAACAGTGCCATGGGCAGATGAGGCTGAGCAACAGCTTTCCAGGCTAGCCCCTTCTGGCTGCCAGCTATCTGCAGACGTTCGCACTTTCGGAGCAGGGCTGCGAAAGGAGCCTGGCTGGGACACCAACTTTCCCAGGTTACGTTTGAAGTTTGAGGTGGCAAGACAAGCAAGGAGCCCCATTCTCTTTGCCTCTGTGCGAGCACTGCCATGGGCAGATGAGGCTGAGCAACAGCTTTCCAAGGCTAGTCCCTTCTGGCTGTCAGCTATCTGCAGACGTTCGCACGTTTGGAGCAGGGCTGCGAAAGGAGCCTGGCAGGGACACCACCATTCCCAGCATGCGTTTGAAGTTTCAAGTGGCAAGATAAGCAAGCAGCCCCATTCTCTGTGCCTCTATGAGAACAGTGCCATGGGCAGATGAGGCTGAGCAACAGCTTTCCAGGATAGCCCCTTCTGGCTGCCAGCTATCTGCAGACGTTCGCACTTTTGGAGCAGGGCTGCGAAAGGAGCATGGCTGGGACACCAACTTTCCCAGGCTACGTTTGAAGTTTGAGGTGGCAAGACAAGCAAGCAGCCCCATTCTCTGTGCTTCTGTGCGTTCACTGCCACGGGCAGATGAGGCTGAGCAACAGCTTTCCAGGATAGCCCCTTCTGGCTGCCAGCTATCTGCAGACGTACGCACTTTCGGAGCAGGGCTGTGATAGGAGCCTGGCAGGGACACCACCATTCCCAGCATGCGTTTGAAGTTTCAAGTGGCAAGATAAGCAAGCAGCCCCATTCTCTGTGCCTCTATGCGAACAGTGCCATGGGCAGATGAGGCTGAGCAACAGCTTTCAGGGCTAGCCCCTTCTGGCTGCCAACTATCTGCAGACGTTCGCACTTTCGGAGCAGGGCTGCGAAAGGAGCCTGGCTGGGACACCAACTTTCCCAGGCTACGTTTGAAGTTTGAGGTGGCAAGACACGCAAGCAACCCCATTCTCTGTGCCTCTGTGCGAGCACTGCCATGGGCAGATGAGGCTGAGCAACAGCTTTCCAGGCTAGCCCCTTCTGCCTGCCAGCTATCTGCAGACGTTCGCACTTTCGGAGCAGGGCTGTGATAGGAGCCTGGCAGGGACACCACCATTCCCAGCATGCGTTTGAAGTTTCAAGTGGCAAGATAAGCAAGCAGCCCCATTCTCTGTGCCTCTATGCGAACAGTGCCATGGGCAGATGAGGCTGAGCAACAGCTTTCCAGGCTAGCCCCTTCTGCCTGCCAGCTATCTGCAGACGTTCGCATTTCAAGAGCAGGGCTGCGAAAGGAGCCTGGCTGGGACATCAACTTTCCCAGGCTACGTTTGAAGTTTTAGTTGGCAGGACAAGCCAGGGGCCTCATTCTCTGTGCCTCTGTGCGAGCACTGCCATGGGCAGATGAGGCTGAGCAACAGCTTTCCAGGCTAGCCCCTTCTGGCTGCCAGCTATCTGCAGACGTTCACATTTCAAGAGCAGGGCTGCGAAAGGAGCCTAGGAGGTACACCATCTTTCCCAGGCTACTTCTGAAGTTTGAGGTGGCAAGACAAGCAAGCAACCCCATTCTCTGTGCCTCTGTGCGAGCACTGCCATGGGCAGATGAGGCTGAGCAACAGCTTTCCAGGCTAGCCCCTTCTGGCTGCCAGCTATCTGCAGACGTTCGCATTTCAAGAGCAGGGCTGCGAAAGGAGCCTAGCAGGGACACCATCTTTCCCAGGCTACGTTTGAAGTTTGAGGTGGCAAGACAAGCAAGCAGCCCCATTCTCTGTGCCTCTGTGCGAGCAGTGCCATGGGCAGATGAGGATGAGCAACAGCTTTCCAGGATAGCCCCTTCTGCCTGCCAGCTATCTGCAGACGTTCGCACTTTCGGAGCAGGGCTGTGATAGGAGCCTGGCAGGGACACCACCATTCCCAGCATGCGTTTGAAGTTTCAAGTGGCAAGATAAGCAAGCAGCCCCATTCTCTGTGCCTCTATGCGAACAGTGCCATGGGCAGATGAGGCTGAGCAACAGCTTTCCAGGATAGCCCCTTCTGGCTGCCAGCTATCTGCAGACGTTCGCACTTTCGGAGCAGGGCTGCGAAAGGAGCCTGGCTGGGTCACCAACTTTCCCAGGCTACGTTTGAAGTTTGAGGTGGCAAGACAAGCAAGCAGCCCCATTCTCTGTGCCTCTGTGCGAGCACTGCCATGGGCAGATGAGGCTGAGCAACAGCTTTCCAGGCTAGACCCTTCTGCCTGCCAGCTATCTGCAGACGTTCGCACTTTCGGAGCAGGGCTGTGATAGGAGCCTGGCAGGGACACCACCATTCCCAGCATGCGTTTCAAGTTTCAAGTGGCAAGATAAGCAAGCAGCCCCATTCTCTGTGCCTCTATGCGAACAGTGCCATGGGCAGATGAGGCTGAGCAACAGCTTTCCAGGCTAGCCCCTTCTGGCTGCCAGCTATCTGCAGACGTTCGCATTTCAAGAGCAGGGCTGCGAAACGAGCCTAGCAGGTACACCATCTTTCCCAGGCTACGTTTGAAGTTTGAGGTGGCAAGAGAAGCAAGGAGCCCCATTCTCTGTGCCTCTACGCGAGCAATGCCATGGGCAGATGAGGCTGAGCAACAGCTTTCAAGGCTAGGCCCTTCTGCCTGCCAGCTATCTGCAGACTTTCGCACTTTCGGAGCAGGGCTGTGATAGGAGCCTGGCAGGGACACCACCATTCCCAGCATGCGTTTGAAGTTTCAGGTGGCAAGATAAGCAAGCAGCCCCATTCTCTGTGCCTCTATGCGAACAGTGCCATGGGCAGATGAGGCTGAGCAACAGCTTTCCAGGCTAGCCCCTTCTGGCTGCCAGCTATCTGCAGACGTTCGCACTTTCGGAGCAGGGCTGCGAAAGGAGCCTGGCTGGGACACCAACTTTCCCAGGCTACGTTTGAAGTTTGAGGTGGCAAGACAAGCAAGCAGCCCCATTCTCTGTGCCTCTGTGCGAGCACTGCCATGGGCAGATGAGGCTGAGCAACAGCTTTCCAGGCTAGCCCCTTCTGGCTGCCAGCTATCTGCAGACGTTCGCACTTTCGGAGCAGGGCTGCGAAAGGAGCCTGGCTGGGACACCACCATTCCCAGCATGCGTTTGAAGTTTCAAGTGGCAAGACAAGCAAGCAGCCCCATTCTCTGTGCCTCTGTGCGAGCACTGCCATGGGCAGATGAGGCTGAGCAACAGCTTTCCAGGATAGCCCCTTCTGGCTGCCAGCTATCTGCAGACGTTCGCACTTTCGGAGCAGGGCTGTGATAGGAGCCTGGCAGGGACACCACCATTCCCAGCATGCGTTTGAAGTTTCAAGTGGCAAGACAAGCAAGCAGCCCCATTCTCTGTGCCTCTACGCGAACAGTGCCATGGGCAGATGAGGCTGAGCAACAGCTTTCCAAGGCTAGCCCCTTCTGGCTGTCAGCTATCTGCAGACGTTCGCACGTTTGGAGCAGGGCTGCGAAAGGAGCCTGGCAGGGACACCACCATTCCCAGCATGCGTTTGAAGTTTCAAGTGGCAAGATAAGCAAGCAGCCCCATTCTCTGTGCCTCTATGAGAACAGTGCCATGGGCAGATGAGGCTGAGCAACAGCTTTCCAGGATAGCCCCTTCTGGCTGCCAGCTATCTGCAGACGTTCGCACTTTTGGAGCAGGGCTGCGAAAGGAGCATGACTGGGACACCAACTTTCCCAGGCTACTTTTGAAGTTTGAGGTGGCAAGACAAGCAAGCAGCCCCATTCTCTGTGCTTCTGTGCGTTCACTGCCACGGGCAGATGAGGCTGAGCAACAGCTTTCCAGGATAGCCCCTTCTGGCTGCCAGCTATCTGCAGACGTTCGCACTTTCGGAGCAGGGCTGTGATAGGAGCCTGGCAGGGACACCACCATTCCCAGCATGCGTTTGAAGTTTCAAGTGGCAAGATAAGCAAGCAGCCCCATTCTCTGTGCCTCTATGCGAACAGTGCCATGGGCAGATGAGGCTGAGCAACAGCTTTCAGGGCTAGCCCCTTCTGGCTGCCAGCTATCTGCAGACGTTCGCACTTTCGGAGCAGGGCTGTGATAGGAGCCTGGCTGGGACACCAACTTTCCCAGGCTACGTTTGAAGTTTGAGGTGGCAAGACACGCAAGCAACCCCATTCTCTGTGCCTCTGTGCGAGCACTGCCATGGGCAGATGAGGCTGAGCAACAGCTTTCCAGGCTAGCCCCTTCTGGCTGCCAGCTATCTGCAGACGTTCACATTTCAAGAGCAGGGCTGCGAAAGGAGCCTAGCAGGTACACCATCTTTCCCAGGCTACTTCTGAAGTTTGAGGTGGCAAGACAAGCAAGCAACCCCATTCTCTGTGCCTCTGTGCGAGCACTGCCATGGGCAGATGAGGCTGAGCAACAGCTTTCCAGGCTAGCCCCTTCTGGCTGCCAGCTATCTGCAGACGTTCGCATTTCAAGAGCAGGGCTGCGAAAGGAGCCTAGCAGGTACACCATCTTTCCCAGGCTACGTTTGAAGTTTGAGGTGGCAAGACAAGCAAGCAGCCCCATTCTCTGTGCCTCTGTGCGTTCACTGCCATGGGCAGATGAGGATGAGCAACAGCTTTCCAGGATAGTCCCTTCTGCCTGCCAGCTATCTGCAGACGTTCGCACTTTCGGAGCAGGGCTGTGATAGGAGCCTGGCAGGGACACCACCATTCCCAGCATGCGTTTGAAGTTTCAAGTGGCAAGATAAGCAAGCAGCCCCATTCTCTGTGCCTCTATGCGAACAGTGCCATGGGCAGATGAGGCTGAGCAACAGCTTTCCAGGATAGCCCCTTGTGGCTGCCAGCTATCTGCAGACGTTCGCACTTTCGGAGCAGGGCTGCGAAAGGAGCCTGGCTGGGTCACCAACTTTCCCAGGCTACGTTTGAAGTTTGAGGTGGCAAGACAAGCAAGCAGCCCCATTCTCTGTGCCTCTGTGCGAGCACTGCCATGGGCAGATGAGGCTGAGCAACAGCTTTCCAGGCTAGACCCTTCTGCCTGCCAGCTATCTGCAGACGTTCGCACTTTCGCAGCAGGGCTGTGATAGGAGCCTGGCAGGGACACCACCATTCCCAGCATGCGTTTCAAGTTTCAAGTGGCAAGATAAGCAAGCAGCCCCATTCTCTGTGCCTCTATGCGAACAGTGCCATGGGCAGATGAGGCTGAGCAACAGCTTTCCAGGCTAGCCCCTTCTGGCTGCCAGCTATCTGCAGACGTTCGCATTTCAAGAGCAGGGCTGCGAAACGAGCCTAGCAGGTACACCATCTTTCCCAGGCTACGTTTGAAGTTTGAGGTGGCAAGAGAAGCAAGGAGCCCCATTCTCTGTGCCTCTACGCGAACAGTGCCATGGGCAGATGAGGCTGAGCAACAGCTTTCCAGGCTAGCCCCTTCTGGCTGCCAGCTATCTGCAGACGTTCGCATTTCAAGAGCAGGGCTGCGAAAGGAGCCTAGTAGGTACACCATATTTCCCAGGCTACGTTTGAAGTTTGAGGTGGCAAGACAAGCAAGCAGCCCCATTCTCTGTGCCTCTGTGCGAGCAATGCCATGGGCAGATGAGGCTGAGCAACAGCTTTCCAGGCTAGCCCCTTCTGGCTGCCAGCTATCTGCAGACGTTCGCACTTTCGGAGCAGGGCTGCGAAAGGAGCCTGGCTGGGACACCAACTTTCCCAGGCTACGTTTGAAGTTTCAAGTGGCAAGACAAGCAAGCAGCCCCATTCTCTGTGCCTCTGTGCGAGCACTGCCATGGGCAGATGAGGCTGAGCAACAGCTTTCCAGGATAGCCCCTTCTGCCTGCCAGCTATCTGCAGACGTTCGCACTTTCGGAGCAGGGCTGTGATAGGAGCCTGGCAGGGACACCACCATTCCCAGCATGTGTTTGAAGTTTCAAGTGGCAAGACAAGCAAGCAGCCCCATTCTCTGTGCCTCTGTGCGAGCACTGCCATGGGCAGATGAGGCTGAGCAACAGCTTTCCAGGATAGCCCCTTCTGGCTGCCAGCTATCTGCAGACGTTTGCACTTTCGGAGCAGGGCTGTGATAGGAGCCTGGCAGGGACACCACCATTCCCAGCATGCGTTTGAAGTTTCAAGTGGCAAGACAAGCAAGCAGCCCCATTCTCTGTGCCTCTACGCGAACAGTGCCATGGGCAGATGAGGCTGAGCAACAGCTTTCCAGGATAGCCCCTTCTGGATGCCAGCTATCTGCAGACGTTCGCACTTTCGGAGCAGGGCTGCGAAAGGAGCCTGGCTGGGACACCAACTTTCCCAGGCTACGTTTGAAGTTTGAGGTGGCAAGACAAGCAAGCAGCCCCAGTCTCTGTGCCTCTGTGCGAGCACTGCCATGGGCAGATGAGGCTGAGCAACAGCTTTCCAGGCTAGCCCCTTCTGGCTGCCAGCTATCTGCAGACGTTCGCACTTTCGGAGCAGGGCTGCGAAAGGAGCCTGGCTGGGACACCAACTTTCCCAGGCTACGTTTGAAGTTTGAGGTGGCAAGACAAGCAAGCAGCCCCATTCTCTGTGCCTCTGTGCGAGCACTGCCATGGGCAGATGAGGCTGAGCAACAGCTTTCCAGGATAGCCCCTTCTGGCTGCCAGCTATCTGCAGACGTTCGCACTTTCGGAGCAGGGCTGCGAAAGGAGCCTGGCTGGGACACCAACTTTCCTAGGTTACGTTTGAAGTTTGAGGTGGCAAGACAAGCAAGCAGCCCCATTCTCTGTGCCTCTGTGCGAGCAGTGCCATGGGCAGATGAGGCTGAGCAACAGCTTTTCAAGGCTAGCCCCTTCTGGCTGCCAGCTATCTGCAGACGTTCGCACTTTCGGAGCAGGGCTGCGAAAGGAGCCTGGCAGGGACACCACCATTCCCAGCATGCGTTTGAAGTTTCAAGTGGCAAGATAAGCAAGCAGCCCCATTCTCTGTGCCTCTATGCGAACAGTGCCATGGGCAGATGAGGCTGAGCAACAGCTTTCCAGGCTAGCCCCTTCTGGCTGCCAGCTATCTGCAGACGTTCGCATTTCAAGAGCAGGGCTGCGAAAGGAGCCTGGCTGGGACACCAACTTTCCCAGGCTACGTTTGAAGTTTTAGTTGGCAGGACAAGCCAGGGGCCCCATTCTCTGTGCCTCTGTGCGAGCACTGCCATGGGCAGATGAGGCTGAGCAACAGCTTTCCAGGCTAGCCCCTTCTGGCCGCCAGCTATCTGCAGACGTTCACATTTCAAGAGCAGGGCTGCGAAAGGAGCCTAGCAGGTACACCATCTTTCCCAGGCTACTTCTGAAGTTTGAGGTGGCAAGACAAGCAAGCAACCCCATTCTCTGTGCCTCTGTGCGAGCACTGCCATGGGCAGATGAGGCTGAGCGACAGCTTTCCAGGCTAGCCCCTTCTGGCTGCCAGCTATCTGCAGACGTTCGCATTTCAAGAGCAGGGCTGCGAAAGGAGCCTAGCAGGTACACCAACTTTCCCAGGCTACGTTTGAAGTTTGAGGTGGCAAGACAAGCAAGCAGCCCCATTCTCTGTGCCTCTGTGCGAGCAGTGCCATGGGCAGATGAGGCTGAGCAACAGCTTTCCAGGCTAGCCCCTTCTGCCTGCCAGCTATCTGCAGACGTTCGCACTTTCGGAGCAGGGCTGTGATAGGAGCCTGGCAGGGACACCACCATTCCCAGCATGCGTTTGAAGTTTCAAGTGGCAAGATAAGCAAGCAGCCCCATTCTCTGTGCCTCTGTGCGAACAGTGCCATGGGCAGATGAGGCTGAGCAACAGCTTTCCAGGATAGCCCCTTCTGGCTGCCAGCTATCTGCAGACGTTCGCACTTTCGGAGCAGGGCTGCGAAAGGAGCCTGGCTGGGACACCAAC
The DNA here is from genome assembly GCF_030867145.1 of Opisthocomus hoazin. Taxonomy (NCBI): domain Eukaryota; kingdom Metazoa; phylum Chordata; class Aves; order Opisthocomiformes; family Opisthocomidae; genus Opisthocomus; species Opisthocomus hoazin. Next base: position 16,396,619 of record NC_134430.1, on the reverse strand, counting down.
TTTCCCAGGCTACGTTTGAAGTTTTAGTTGACAGGACAGGCAAGCAGCCCCATTCTCTGTGCCTCTGTGCGAGCACTGCCATGGGCAGATGAGGCTGAGCAACAGCTTTCCAGGCTAGACCCTTCTGGCTGCCAGCTATCTGCAGACGTACGCACTTTCGGAGCAGGGCTGTGATAGGAGCCTGGCAGGGACACCACCATTCCCAGCATGCGTTTGAAGTTTCAAGTGGCAAGATAAGCAAGAAGCCCCATTCTCTGTGCCTCTATGCGAACAGTGCCATGGGCAGATGAGGCTGAGCAACAGCTTTCCAGGCTAGCCCCTTCTGGCTGCCAGCTATCTGCAGACGTTCGCATTTCAAGAGCAGGGCTGCGAAACGAGCCTAGCAGGTACACCATCTTTCCCAGGCTACGTTTGAAGTTTGAGGTGGCAAGACAAGCAAGCAGCCCCATTCTCTGTGCCTCTACGCGAACAGTGCCATGGGCAGATGAGGCTGAGCAACAGCTTTCCAGGATAGCCCCTTCTGGCTGCCAGCTATCTGCAGACGTTCGCATTTCAAGAGCAGGGCTGCGAAAGGAGCCTAGCAGGTACACCATCTTTCCCAGGCTACGTTTGAAGTTTGAGGTGGCAAGACAAGCAAGCAGCCCCATTCTCTGTGCCTCTGTGCGAGCACTGCCATGGGCAGATGAGGCTGAGCAACAGCTTTCCAGGATAGCCCCTTCTGGCTGCCAGCTATCTGCAGACGTTCGCATTTCAAGAGCAGGGCTGCGAAAGGAGCCTAGCAGGAACACCATCTTTCCCAGGTTATGTTTGAAGTTTGAGGTGGCAAGACAAGAAAGCAGCCCCATTCTCTGTGCCTCCGTGCGAGCACTGCCATGGGCAGATGAGGCTGAGCAACAGCTTTCAAGGCTAGGCCCTTCTGCCTGCCAGCTATCTGCAGACTTTCGCACTTTCGGAGCAGGGCTGTGATAGGAGCCTGGCAGGGACACCACCATTCCCAGCATGCGTTTGAAGTTTCAGGTGGCAAGATAAGCAAGCAGCCCCATTCTCTGTGCCTCTATGCGAACAGTGCCATGGGCAGATGAGGCTGAGCAACAGCTTTCCAGGCTAGCCCCTTCTGGCTGCCAGCTATCTGCAGACGTTCGCACTTTCGGAGCAGGGCTGCGAAAGGAGCCTGGCTGGGACACCACCATTCCCAGCATGCGTTTGAAGTTTCAAGTGGCAAGACAAGCAAGCAGCCCCATTCTCTGTGCCTCTGTGCGAGCACTGCCATGGGCAGATGAGGCTGAGCAACAGCTTTCCAGGATAGCCCCTTCTGGCTGCCAGCTATCTGCAGACGTTCGCACTTTCGGAGCAGGGCTGCGAAAGGAGCCTAGCAGGTACACCATCTTTCCCAGGCTACGTTTGAAGTTTGAGGTGGCAAGACAAGCAAGCAGCCCCATTCTCTGTGCCTCTGTGCGAGCACTGCCATGGGCAGATGAGGCTGAGCAACAGCTTTCCAGGCTAGCCCCTTCTGGATGCCAGCTATCTGCAGACGTTCGAATTTTAAGAGCAGGGCTGCGAAAGGAGCCTGGCTGGGACACCAACTTTCCCAGGCTACGTTTGAAGTTTTAGTTGGCAGGACAAGCAAGGGGCCCCATTCTCTGTGCCTCTGTGCGAGCACTGCCATGGGCAGATGAGGCTGAGCAACAGCTTTCCAGGATAGCCCCTTCTGGCCGCCAGCTATCTGCAGACGTTCACATTTCAAGAGCAGGGCTGCGAAAGGAGCCTAGCAGGTACACCATCTTTCCCAGGCTACGTCTGAAGTTTGAGGTGGCAAGACAAGCAAGCAGCCCCATTCTCTGTGCCTCTGTGCGAGCACTGCCATGGGCAGATGAGGCTGAGCAACAGCTTTCCAGGCTAGCCCCTTCTGGCTGCCAGCTATCTGCAGACGTTCGCACTTTCGGAGCAGGGCTGCGAAAGGAGCCTGGCTGGGACACCAACTTTCCCAGGCTACGTTTGAAGTTTGAGGTGGCAAGACAAGCAAGCAGCCCCATTCTCTGTGCCTCTGTGCGAACAGTGCCATGGGCAGATGAGGCTGAGCAACAGCTTTCCAGGCTAGCCCCTTCTGGCTGCCAGCTATCTGCAGACGTTCGCACTTTCGGAGCAGGGCTGTGATAGGAGCCTGGCAGGGACACCACCATTCCCAGCATGCGTTTGAAGTTTCAAGTGGCAAGATAAGCAAGCAGCCCCATTCTCTGTGCCTCTATGCGAACAGTGCCATGGGCAGATGAGGCTGAGCAACAGCTTTCCAGGCTAGCCTCTTCTGGCTGCGAGCTATCTGCAGACGTTCGCATTTCAAGAGCAGGGCTGCGAAACGAGCCTAGCAGGTACACCATCTTTCCCAGGATACGTTTGAAGTTTTAGTTGGCAAGACAAGCAAGCAGCCCCATTCTCTGTGCCTCTATGCGAACAGTGCCATGGGCAGATGAGGCTGAGCAACAGCTTTCCAGGATAGCCCCTTCTGGCTGCCAGCTATCTGCAGACGTTCGCATTTCAAGAGCAGGGCTGCGAAAGGAGCCTGGCTGGGACACCAACTTTCCCAGGCTACGTTTGAAGTTTGAGGTGGCAAGACAAGCAAGCAGCCCCATTCTCTGTGCCTCTGTGCGAGCACTGCCATGGGCAGATGAGGCTGAGCAACAGCTTTCCAGGATAGCCCCTTCTGGATGCCAGCTATCTGCAGACGTTCGCATTTTAAGAGCAGGGCTGCGAAAGGAGCCTGGCTGGGATACCATCTTTCCCAGGCTACGTTTGAAGTTTTAGTTGGCAAGACAAGCAAGGAGCCCCATTCTCTGTGCCTCTGTGCGAGTACTGCCATGGGCAGATGAGGCTGAGCAACAGCTTTCCAGGTTAGCCCCTTTTGGCTGCCAGCTATCTGCAGACGTTCGCATTTCAAGAGCAGGGCTGCGAAAGGAGCCTAGCAGGAACACCAAGTTTCGCAGGTTACGTTTGAAGTTTGAGATGGCAAGACAAGCAAGCAGCCCCATTCTCTTTGCCTCTGTGCGAGCACTGCCATGGGCAGATGAGGCTGAGCAACAGCTTTCCAGGATAGCCCCTTCTGCCTGCCAGCTATCTGCAGACGTTCGCACTTTCGGAGCAGGGCTGTGATAGGAGCCTGGCAGGGACACCACCATTCCTAGCATGCGTTTGAAGTTTCAAGTGGCAAGACAAGAAAGCAGCCCCATTCTCTGTGCCTCTATGCGAGCACTGCCATGGGCAGATGAGGCTGAGCAACAGCTTTGCAGGCTAGTCCCTTCTGGCTGCCAGCTATCTGCAGACGTTCGCATTTCAAGAGCAGGGCTGCAAAAGGAGCCTAGCAGGTACACCAACTTTCCCAGGCTACGTTTGAAGTTTGAGGTGGCAAGACAAGCAAGGAGCCCCATTCTCTGTGCCTCTGTGCGAGCAGTGCCATGGGCAGATGAGGCTGTTCAACAGCTTTCCAGGGTAGCCCCTTCTGGCTGCCAGCTATCTGCAGACGTTCGCACTTTTGGAGCAGGGCTGCGAAAGGAACCTGGCTGGGACACCACCATTCCCAGCATGCGTTTGAAGTTTCAAGTGGCAAGATAAGCAAGCAGCCCCATTCTGTGTGCCTCTATGCGAACAGTGCCATGGGCAGATGAGGCTGAGCAACAGCTTTCAAGGCTAGCCCCTTCTGGCTGCCAGCTATCTGCAGACGTTCGCATTTCAAGAGCAGGGCTGCGAAAGGAGCCTGGCGGGGACACCAACTTTCCCAGGCTACGTTTGAAGTTTTAGTTGGCAAGACAAGCAAGGAGCCCCATTCTCTGTGCCTCTGTGCGAGCACTGCCATGGGCAGATGAGGCTGAGCAACACCTTTCCAGGCTAGCCTCTTCTGGCTGCCAGCTATCTGCAGACGTTCACATTTCAAGAGCAGGGCTGCGAAAGGAGCCTAGCAGGTCCACCATCTTTCCCAGGCTATGTTTGAAGTTTCAAGTGGCAAGATAAGCAAGCAGCCCCATTCTCTTTGCCTCTATGCGAACAGTGCCATGGGCAGATGAGGCTGAGCAACAGCTTTCCAGGATAGCCCCTTCTGGCTGCCAGCTATCTGCAGACGTTCGCATTTCAAGAGCAGGGCTGCAAAAGGAGCCTAGCAGGTACACCAACTTTCCCAGGCTACGTTTGAAGTTTGAGGTGGCAAGACAAGCAAGGAGCCCCATTCTCTGTGCCTCTGTGCGAGCAGTGCCATGGGCAGAAGAGGCTGTGCAACAGCTTTCCAGGCTAGCCCCTTCTGGCTGCCAGCTATCTGCAGACGTTCGCACTTTTGGAGCAGGGCTGCGAAAGGAGCCTGGCTGGGACACCACCATTCCCAGCATGCGTTTGAAGTTTCAAGTGGCAAGATAAGCAAGCAGCCCCATTCTCTGTGCCTCTATGCGAACAGTGCCATGGGCAGATGAGGCTGAGCAACAGCTTTCAAGGCTAGCCCCTTCTGGCTGACAGCTATCTGCAGACGTTCGCATTTCAAGAGCAGGGCTGCGAAAGGAGCCTGCCTGGGACACGAACTTTCCCAGGCTACGTTTGAAGTTTTAGTTGGCAAGACAAGCAAGGAGCCCCATTCTCTGTGCCTCTGTGTGAGCACTGCCATGGGCAGATGAGGCTGAGCAACAGCTTTCCAGGCTAGCCCCTTCTGGCTGCCAGCTATCTGCAGACGTTCACATTTCAAGAGCAGGGCTGCGAAAGGAGCCTAGCAGGTATACCATCTTTCCCAGGCTACGTTTGAAGTTTGAGGTGGCAAGACAAACAAGCAGCCCCATTCTCTGTGCGTCTGTGCGAGCACTGCCATGGGCAGATGAGGCAGAGCAACAGCTTTCCAGGCTAGCCTCTTCTGGCTGCCAGCTATCTGCAGACGTTCACATTTCAAGAGCAGGGCTGCGAAAGGAGCCTGGCTGGGACACCAACTTTCCCAGGCTACGTTTGAAGTTTGAGGTGGCAAGACAAGCAAGGAGCCCCATTCTCTGTGCCTCTGTGCGAGCACTGCCATGGGCAGATGAGGCTGAGCAACAGCTTTCCAGGATAGCCCCTTCTGGCTGCCAGCTATCTGCAGACGTTCGCACTTTCGGAGCAGGGCTGTGATAGGAGCCTGGCAGGGACACAACCATTCCCAGCATGTGTTTGAAGTTTAAAGTGGCAAGATAAGCAAGCAGCCCCATTCTCTGTGCCTCTATGCGAGCAGTGCCATGGGCAGATGAGGCTGAGCAACAGCTTTCCAGGCTAGTCCCTTCTGGCTGCCAGCTATCTGCAGACGTTCGCACTTTCGGAGCAGGGCTGCGAAAGGAGCCTGGCTGGGACACCAACTTTTACAGGCTACGTTTGAAGATTTAGTCGGCAAGACAAGCAAGCAGCCCCATTCTCTGTGCCTCTGTGCGAGCACTGCCATGGGCAGATGAGGCTGAGAAACAGCTTTCCAGGATAGCCCCTTCAGCATGGCAGCTATCTGCAGACGTTCGCACTTTCGGAGCAGGGCTGTGATAGGAGCCTGGCAGGGACACCACCATTCCCAGCATGCGTTTGAAGTTTCAAGTGGCAAGATAAGCAAGCAGCCCCATTCTCTGTGCCTCTATGCGAACAGTGCCATGGGCAGATGAGGCTGAGCAACAGCTTTCCAGGCTAGCCCCTTCTGGCTGCCAGCTATCTGCAGACGTTCACATTTCAAGAGCAGGGCTGCGAAAGGAGCCTAGCAGGTACACCATCTTTCCCAGGCTACGTTTGAAGTTTGAGGTGGCAAGACAAGCAAGCAGCCCCATTCTCTGTGCCTCTATGCGAGCACTGCCATGGGCAGATGAGGCTGAGCAACAGCTTTCCAGGATAGTCTCTTCTGGCTGCCAGCTATCTGCAGACGTTCGCATTTCAAGAGCAGGGCTGCGAAAGGAGCCTGGCTGGGACACCAACTTTCCCAGGCTACGTTTGAAGTTTGAGGTGGCGAGACAAGCAAGGAGCCCCATTCTCTGTGCCTCTATGCGAACAGTGCCATGGGCAGATGAGGCTGAGCAACAGCTTTCCAGGCTAGCCCCTTCTGGCTGCCAGCTATCTGCAGACGTTAGCATTTCAAGAGCAGGGCTGCGAAAGGAGCCTAGCAGGTACACCATCTTTCCCAGGCTACGTTTGAAGTTTGAGGTGGCAAGACAAGCAAGCAGCCCCATTCTCTGTGCCTCTGTGTGAGCACTGCCATGGGCAGATGAGGCTGAGCAACAGCTTTCCAGACTAGCACCTTCTGTCTGCCAGCTATCTGCAGACGTTCGCACTTTCGGAGCAGGGCTGCGAAAGGAGCCTGGCTGGGACACCAACTTTCCCAGGCTACGTTTGAAGTTTGAGGTGGCAAGACAAGCAAGCAGCCTCATTCTCTGTGCCTCTGTGCGAGCAGTGCCATGGGCAGATGAGGCTGAGCATCAGCTTTCCAGGATAGCCCCTTCTGCCTGCCAGCTATCTGCAGACGTTCGCACTTTCAGAGCAGGGCTGTGATACAAGCCTGGCAGGGACACCACCATTCCCAGCATGCGTTTGAAGTTTCAAGTGGCAAGATAAGCAAGCAGCCCCATTCTCTGTGCCTCTATGCGAGCACTGCCATGGGCAGATGAGGCTGAGCAACAGCTTTCCAGGATAGCCCCTTCTGGCTGCCAGCTATCTGCAGACGTTCACATTTCAAGAGCAGGGCTGCGAAAGGAGCCTAGAAGGTACACCATCTTTCCCAGGCTACGTTTGAAGTTTTAGTTGGCAAGACAAGCAAGCAGCCCCATTCTCTGTGCCTCTATGCGAACAGTGCCATGGGCAGATGAGGCTGAGCAACAGCTTTCCAGGCTAGCCCCTTCTGCCTGCCAGCTATCTGCAGACGTTCGCATTTCAAGAGCAGGGCTGCGAAAGGAGCCTGGCTGGGACACCAACTTTCCCAGGCTACGTTTGAAGTTTTAGTTGGCAAGACAAGCAAGCAGCCCCATTCTCTGTGCCTCTGTGCGAGCACTGCCATGGGCAGATGAGGCTGAGCAACAGCTTTCCAGGCTAGCCCCTTCTGGCTGCCAGCTATCTGCAGACGTTCGCATTTCAAGAGCAAGGCTGCGAAAGGAGCCTAGCAGGTACACCAACTTTCCCAGGTTACGTTTGAAGTTTCAAGTGGCAAGACAAGCAAGCAGCCCCATTCTCTGTGCCTCTGTGCGAGCACTGCCATGGGCAGATGAGGCTGAGCAACAGCTTTCCAGGCTAGCCCCTTCTGGCTGCCAGCTATCTGCAGACGTTCGCACTTTCGGAGCAGGGCTGCGAAAGGAGCCTGGCTGGGACACCAACTTTCCCAGGCTACGTTTGAAGTTTGAGGTGGCAAGACAAGCAAGCAGCCCCATTCTCTGTGCCTCTGTGCGTTCACTGCCACGGGCAGATGAGGCTGAGCAACAGCTTTCCAGGATAGCACCTTCTGGCTGCCAGCTATCTGCAGACATTCGCACTTTCGGAGCAGGGCTGTGATAGGAGCCTGGCAGGGACACCACCATTCCCAGCATGCGTTTGAAGTTTCAAGTGGCAAGATAAGCAAGCAGCCCCATTCTCTGTGCCTCTATGCGAACAGTGCCATGGGCAGATGAGGCTGAGCAACAGCTTTCCAGGCTAGCCCCTTCTGGCTGCCAGCTATCTGCAGACGTTCGCATTTCAAGAGCAGGGCTGCGAAAGGAGCCTGGCTGGGACACCAACTTTCCCAGGCTACGTTTGAAGTTTGAGGTGGCAAGACAAGCAAGCAGCCCCATTCTCTGTGCCTCTGTGCGAGCACTGCCATGGGCAGATGAGGCTGAGCAACAGCTTTCCAGGCTAGCCCCTTCTGGCTGCCAGCTATCTGCAGACGTTCGCACTTTCGGAGCAGGGCTGTGATAGGAGCCTGGCAGGGACACCACCATTCCCAGCATGTGTTTGAAGTTTAAAGTGGCAAGATAAGCAAGCAGCCCCATTCTCTGTGCCTCTATGCGAGCAGTGCCATGGGCAGATGAGGCTGAGCAACAGCTTTCCAGGCTAGTCCCTTCTGGCTGCCAGCTATCTGCAGACGTTCGCACTTTCGGAGCAGGGCTGCGAAAGGAGCCTGGCTGGGACACCAACTTTTACAGGCTACGTTTGAAGATTTAGTCGGCAAGACAAGCAAGCAGCCCCATTCTCTGTGCCTCTGTGCGAGCAGTGCCATGGGCAGATGAGGCTGAGAAACAGCTTTCCAGGATAGCCCCTTCAGCATGGCAGCTATCTGCAGACGTTCGCACTTTCGGAGCAGGGCTGTGATAGGAGCCTGGCAGGGACACCACCATTCCCAGCATGCGTTTGAAGTTTCAAGTGGCAAGATAAGCAAGCAGCCCCATTCTCTGTGCCTCTATGCGAACAGTGCCATGGGCAGATGAGGCTGAGCAACAGCTTTCCAGGCTAGCCCCTTCTGGCTGCCAGCTATCTGCAGACGTTCACATTTCAAGAGCAGGGCTGCGAAAGGAGCCTAGCAGGGACACCATCTTTCCCAGGCTACGTTTGAAGTTTGAGGTGGCAAGACAAGCAAGGAGCCCCATTCTCTGTGCCTCTGTGCGAGCACTGCCATGGGCAGATGAGGCTGAGCAACAGCTTTCCAGGATAGTCTCTTCTGGCTGCCAGCTATCTGCAGACGTTCGCATTTCAAGAGCAGGGCTGCGAAAGGAGCCTGGCTGGGACACCACCATTCCCAGGCTACGTTTGAAGTTTGAGGTGGCAAGACAAGCAAGGAGCCCCATTCTCTGTGCCTCTATGCGAACAGTGCCATGGGCAGATGAGGCTGAGCAACAGCTTTCCAGGCTAGCCCCTTCTGGCTGCCAGCTATCTGCAGACGTTAGCATTTCAAGAGCAGGGCTGCGAAAGGAGCCTAGCAGGTACACCATCTTTCCCAGGCTACGTTTGAAGTTTGAGGTGGCAAGACAAGCAAGGAGCCCCATTCTCTGTGCCTCTGTGCGAGCACTGCCATGGGCAGATGAGGCTGAGCAACAGCTTTCCAGACTAGCACCTTCTGTCTGCCAGCTATCTGCAGACGTTCGCACTTTCGGAGCAGGGCTGCGAAAGGAGCCTGGCTGGGACACCAACTTTCCCAGGCTACGTTTGAAGTTTGAGGTGGCAAGACAAGCAAGCAGCCCCATTCTCTGTGCCTCTGTGCGAGCAGTGCCATGGGCAGATGAGGCTGAGCAACAGCTTTCCAGGATAGCCCCTTCTGCCTGCCAGCTATCTGCAGACGTTCGCACTTTCAGAGCAGGGCTGTGATACAAGCCTGGCAGGGACACCACCATTCCCAGCATGCGTTTGAAGTTTCAAGTGGCAAGATAAGCAAGCAGCCCCATTCTCTGTGCCTCTATGCGAGCACTGCCATGGGCAGATGAGGCTGAGCAACAGCTTTCCAGGATAGCCCCTTCTGGCTGCCAGCTATCTGCAGACGTTCACATTTCAAGAGCAGGGCTGCGAAAGGAGCCTAGCAGGTACACCGTCTTTCCCAGGCTACGTTTGAAGTTTGAGGTGGCAAGACAAGCAAGCAGCCCCATTCTCTGTGCCTCTATGCGAACAGTGCCATGGGAAGATGAGGCTGAGCAACAGCTTTCCAGGCTAGCCCCTTCTGCCTGCCAGCTATCTGCAGACGTTCGCATTTCAAGAGCAGGGCTGCGAAAGGAGCCTGGCTGGGACACCAACTTTCCCAGGCTACGTTTGAAGTTTTAGTTGGCAAGACAAGCAAGGAGCCCCATTCTCTGTGCCTCTGTGCGAGCACTGCCATGGGCAGATGAGGCTGAGCAACAGCTTTCCAGGCTAGCCCCTTCTGGCTGCCAGCTATCTGCAGACGTTCGCACTTTCGGAGCAGGGCTGCGAAAGGAGCCTGGCTGGGACACCAACTTTCCCAGGCTACGTTTGAAGTTTGAGGTGGCAAGACAAGCAAGCAGCCCCATTCTCTGTGCCTCTGTGCGTTCACTGCCACGGGCAGATGAGGCTGAGCAACAGCTTTCCAGGATAGCACCTTCTGGCTGCCAGCTATCTGCAGACATTCGCACTTTCGGAGCAGGGCTGTGATAGGAGCCTGGCAGGGACACCACCATTCCCAGCATGCGTTTGAAGTTTCAAGTGGCAAGATAAGCAAGCAGCCCCATTCTCTGTGCCTCTATGCGAACAGTGCCATGGGCAGATGAGGCTGAGCAACAGCTTTCCAGGCTAGCCCCTTCTGCCTGCCAGCTATCTGCAGACGTTCGCATTTCAAGAGCAGGGCTGCGAAAGGAGCCTGGCTGGGACACCAACTTTCCCAGGCTACGTTTGAAGTATGAGGTGGCAAGACAAGCAAGCAGCCCCATTCTCTGTGCCTCTGTGCGTTCACTGCCATGGGCAGATGATGCTGAGCAACAGATTTCCAGGATAGCCCCTTCTGCCTGCCAGCTATCTGCAGACGTTCGCACTTTCGGAGCAGGGCTGTGATAGGAGCCTGGCAGGGACACCACCATTCCCAGCATGCGTTTGAAGTTTCAAGTGGCAAGATAAGCAAGCAGCCCCATTCTCTGTGCCTCTATGCGAACAGTGCCATGGGCAGATGAGGCTGAGCAACAGCTTTCCAGGCTAGCCCCTTCTGGCTGCCAGCTATCTACAGACGTTCGCACTTTCGGAGCAGGGCTGCGAAAGGAGCCTGGCTGGGACACCAACTTTCCCAGGCTACGTTTGAAGTTTGAGGTGGCAAGACAAGCAAGCAGCCCCATTCTCTGTGCCTCTGTGCGAGCACTGCCATGGGCAGATGAGGCTGAGCAACAGCTTTCCAGGATAGCCCCTTCTGCCTGCCAGCTATCTGCAGACATTCGCACTTTCGGAGCAGGGCTGCGAAAGGAGCCTGGCAGGGACACCACCATTCCCAGCATGCGTTTGAAGTTTCAAGTGGCAAGATAAGCAAGCAGCCCCATTCTCTGTGCCTCTATGCGAACAGTGCCATGGGCAGATGAGGCTGAGCAACAGCTTTCCAGGCTAGCCCCTTCTGGCTGCCAGCTATCTGCAGACGTTCGCATTTCAAGAGCAGGGCTGCGAAATGAGCCTGGCTGGGACACCATCTTTCCCAGGCTACGTTTGAAGTTTTAGCTGGCAAGACAAGCAAGGAGCCCCATTCTCTGTGCCTCTGTGCGAGCAGTGCCATGGGCAGATGAGGCTGAGCAACAGCTTTCCAGGCTAGCCCCTTCTGGCTGCCAGCTATCTGCAGACGTTCGCATTTCAAGAGCAGGGCTGCGAAAGGAGCCTGGCTGGGACACCAACTTTCCCAGGCTACGTTTGAAGTTTGAGGTGGCAAGACAAGCAAGCAGCCCCATTCTCTGTGCCTCTGTGCGTTCACTGCCACGGGCAGATGAGGCTGAGCAACAGCTTTCCAGGATAGCACCTTCTGGCTGCCAGCTATCTGCAGACATTCGCACTTTCGGAGCAGGGCTGTGATAGGAGCCTGGCAGGGATACCACCATTCCCAGCATGCGTTTGAAGTTTCAAGTGGCAAGATAAGCAAGCAGCCCCATTCTCTGTGCCTCTATGCGAACAGTGCCATGGGCAGATGAGGCTGAGCAACAGCTTTCCAGGCTAGCCCCTTCTGCCTGCCAGCTATCTGCAGACGTTCGCATTTCAAGAGCAGGGCTGCGAAAGGAGCCTGGCTGGGACACCAACTTTCCCAGGCTACGTTTGAAGTATGAGGTGGCAAGACAAGCAAGCAGCCCCATTCTCTGTGCCTCTGTGCGTTCACTGCCATGGGCAGATGATGCTGAGCAACAGCTTTCCAGGCTAGCCCCTTCTGCCTGCCAGCTATCTGCAGACGTTCGCACTTTCGGAGCAGGGCTGTGATAGGAGCCTGGCAGGGACACCACCATTCCCAGCATGCGTTTGAAGTTTCAAGTGGCAAGATAAGCAAGCAGCCCCATTCTCTGTGCCTCTATGCGAACAGTGCCATGGGCAGATGAGGCTGAGCAACAGCTTTCCAGGCTAGCCCCTTCTGGCTGCCAGCTATCTACAGACGTTCGCACTTTCGGAGCAGGGCTGCGAAAGGAGCCTGGCTGGGACACCAACTTTCCCAGGCTACGTTTGAAGTTTGAGGTGGCAAGACAAGCAAGCAGCCCCATTCTCTGTGCCTCTGTGCGAGCACTGCCATGGGCAGATGAGGCTGAGCAACAGCTTTCCAGGATAGCCCCTTCTGCCTGCCAGCTATCTGCAGACGTTCGCACTTTCGGAGCAGGGCTGCGAAAGGAGCCTGGCAGGGACACCACCATTCCCAGCATGCGTTTGAAGTTTCAAGTGGCAAGATAAGCAAGCAGCCCCATTCTCTGTGCCTCTGTGCGAACAGTGCCATGGGCAGATGAGGCTGAGCAACAGCTTTCCAGGCTAGCCCCTTCTGGCTGCCAGCTATCTGCAGACATTCACATTTCAAGAGCAGGGCTGCGAAAGGAGCCTAGCAGGTACACCATCTTTCCCAGGCTACGTTTGAAGTTTGAGGTGGCAAGACAAGCAAGGAGCCCCATTCTCTGTGCCTCTATGCGAACAGTGCCATGGGCAGATGAGGCTGAGCAACAGCTTTCCAGGCTAGCCCCTTCTGGCTGCCAGCTATCTGCAGACGTTCGCATTTCAAGAGCAGGGCTGCGAAAGGAGCATGGCTGGGACACCAACTTTCCCAGGCTACGTTTGAAGTTTTAGTTGGCAAGACAAGCAAGGAGCCCCATTCTCTGTGCCTCTGTGCGAGCACTGCCATGGGCAGATGAGGCTGAGCAACAGCTTTCCAGGATAGCCCCTTCTGGCTGCCAGCTATCTGCAGACGTTCGCATTTCAAGAGCAGGGCTGCGAAAGGATCCTGGCTGGGACACCAACTTTCCCAGGCTACGTTTGAAGTTTTAGTTGGCAAGACAAGCAAGGAGCCCCATTCTCTGTGCCTCTGTGCGAGCACTGCCATGGGCAGATGAGACTGAGCAACAGCTTTCCAGGCTAGCCCCTTCTGGCTGCCAGCTATCTGCAGACGTTCGCATTTCAAGAGCAGGGCTGCGAAAGGAGCCTAGCAGGTACACCAACTTTCCTAGGCTACGTTTGAAGTTTCAAGTGGCAAGACAAGCAAGCAGCCCCATTCTCTGTGCCTCTGTGCGAGCAGTGCCATGGGCAGATGAGGCTGAGCAACAGCTTTCCAGGCTAGCCCCTTCTGGCTGCCAGCTATCTGCAGACGTTCGCACTTTCGGAGCAGGGCTGCGATAGGAGCCTGGCAGGGACACCACCATTCCCAGCATGCGTTTGAAGTTTCAAGTGGCAAGATAAGCAAGCAGCTTCATTCTCTGTGCCTCTATGCGAACAGTGCCATGGGCAGATGAGGCTGAGCAACAGCTTTCCAGGCTAGCCCCTTCTGGCTGCCAGCTATCTGCAGACGTTCGCATTTCAAGAGCAGGGCTGCGAAAGGAGCCTGGCTGGGACACCATCTTTCCCAGGCTACGTTTGAAGTTTTAGCTGGCAAGACAAGCAAGGAGCCCCATTCTCTGTGCCTCTGTGCGAGCAGTGCCATGGGCAGATGAGGCTGAGCAACAGCTTTCCAGGCTAGCCCCTTCTGGCTGCCAGCTATCTGCAGACGTTCGCATTTCAAGAGCAGGGCTGCGAAAGGAGCCTGGCTGGGACACCAACTTTCCCAGGCTACGTTTGAAGTTTGAGGTGGCAAGACAAGCAAGCAGCCCCATTCTCTGTGCCTCTGTGCGTTCACTGCCACGGGCAGATGAGGCTGAGCAACAGCTTTCCAGGATAGCCCCTTCTGGCTGCCAGCTATCTGCAGACGTTCGCACTTTCGGAGCAGGGCTGTGATAGGAGCCTGGCAGGGACACCACCATTCCCAGCATGCGTTTGAAGTTTCAAGTGGCAAGATAAGCAAGCAGCCCCATTCTCTGTGCCTCTATGCGAACAGTGCCATGGGCAGATGAGGCTGAGCAACAGCTTTCCAGGCTAGCCCCTTCTGGCTGCCAGCTATCTACAGACGTTCGCACTTTCGGAGCAGGGCTGCGAAAGGAGCCTGGCTGGGACACCAACTTTCCCAGGCTACGTTTGAAGTTTGAGGTGGCAAGACAAGCAAGCAGCCCCATTCTCTGTGCCTCTGTGCGTTCACTGCAATGGGCAGATGATGCTGAGCAACAGATTTCCAGGATAGCCCCTTCTGGATGCCAGCTATCTGCAGACGTTCGCGCTTTCGGAGCAGGGCTGTGATAGGAGCCTGGCAGGGACACCACCATTCCCAGCATGCGTTTGAAGTTTCAAGTGGCAAGATAAGCAAGCAGCCCCATTCTCTGTGCCTCTATGCGAACAGTGCCATGGGCAGATGAGGCTGAGCAACAGCTTTCCAGGCTAGCCCCTTCTGGCTGCCAGCTATCTACAGACGTTCGCACTTTCGGAGCAGGGCTGCGAAAGGAGCCTGGCTGGGACACCAACTTTCCCAGGCTACGTTTGAAGTTTGAGGTGGCAAGACAAGCAAGCAGCCCCATTCTCTGTGCCTCTGTGCGAGCACTGCCATGGGCAGATGAGGCTGAGCAACAGCTTTCCAGGATAGCCCCTTCTGCCTGCCAGCTATCTGCAGACGTTCGCACTTTCGGAGCAGGGCTGCGAAAGGAGCCTGGCAGGGACACTACCATTCCCAGCATGCGTTTGAAGTTTCAAGTGGCAAGATAAGCAAGCAGCCCCATTCTCTGTGCCTCTATGCGAACAGTGCCATGGGCAGATGAGGCTGAGCAACAGCTTTCCAGGCTAGCCCCTTCTGGCTGCCAGCTATCTGCAGACGTTCACATTTCAAGAGCAGGGCTGCGAAAGGAGCCTAGCAGGTACACCATCTTTCCCAGGCTACGTTTGAAGTTTGAGGTGGCAAGACAAGCAAGCAGCCCCATTCTCTGTGCCTCTATGCGAACAGTGCCATGGGCAGATGAGGCTGAGCAACAGCTTTCCAGGCTAGCCCCTTCTGGCTGCCAGCTATCTGCAGACGTTCGCATTTCAAGAGCAGGGCTGCGAAAGGAGCCTGGCTGGGACACCAACTTTCCCAGGCTACGTTTGAAGTTTTAGTTGGCAAGACAAGCAAGGAGCCCCATTCTCTGTGCCTCTGTGCGAGCACTGCCATGGGCAGATGAGGCTGAGCAACAGCTTTCCAGGCTAGCCCCTTCTGGCTGCCAGCTATCTGCAGACGTTCGCATTTCAAGAGCAGGGCTGCGAAAGGATCCTGGCTGGGACACCAACTTTCCCAGGCTACGTTTGAAGTTTTAGTTGGCAAGACAAGCAAGGAGCCCCATTCTCTGTGCCTCTGTGCGAGCACTGCCATGGGCAGATGAGACTGAGCAACAGCTTTCCAGGCTAGCCCCTTCTGGCTGCCAGCTATCTTCAGACGTTCGCATTTCAAGAGCAGGGCTGCGAAAGGATCCTAGCAGGTACACCAACTTTCCTAGGCTACGTTTGAAGTTTCAAGTGGCAAGACAAGCAAGCAGCCCCATTCTCTGTGCCTCTGTGCGAGCAGTGCCATGGGCAGATGAGGCTGAGCAACAGCTTTCCAGGCTAGCCCCTTCTGGCTGCCAGCTATCTGCAGACGTTCGCACTTTCGGAGCAGGGCTGCGATAGGAGCCTGGCAGGGACACCACCATTCCCAGCATGCGTTTGAAGTTTCAAGTGGCAAGATAAGCAAGCAGCCCCATTCTCTGTGCCTCTATGCGAACAGTGCCATGGGCAGATGAGGCTGAGCAACAGCTTTCCAGGCTAGCCCCTTCTGGCTGCCAGCTATCTACAGACGTTCGCACTTTCGGAGCAGGGCTGCGAAAGGAGCCTGGCTGGGACACCAACTTTCCCAGGCTACGTTTGAAGTTTGAGGTGGCAAGACAAGCAAGCAGCCCCATTCTCTGTGCCTCTGTGCGAGCACTGCCATGGGCAGATGAGGCTGAGCAACAGCTTTCCAGGATAGCCCCTTCTGCCTGCCAGCTATCTGCAGACGTTCGCACTTTCGGAGCAGGGCTGCGAAAGGAGCCTGGCAGGGACACCACCATTCCCAGCATGCGTTTGAAGTTTCAAGTGGCAAGATAAGCAAGCAGCCCCATTCTCTGTGCCTCTATGCGAACAGTGCCATGGGCAGATGAGGCTGAGCAACAGCTTTCCAGGCTAGCCCCTTCTGGCTGCCAGCTATCTGCAGACGTTCGCATTTCAAGAGCAGGGCTGCGAAATGAGCCTGGCTGGGACACCATCTTTCCCAGGCTACGTTTGAAGTTTTAGCTGGCAAGACAAGCAAGGAGCCCCATTCTCTGTGCCTCTGTGCGAGCAGTGCCATGGGCAGATGAGGCTGAGCAACAGCTTTCCAGGCTAGCCCCTTCTGGCTGCCAGCTATCTGCAGACGTTCGCATTTCAAGAGCAGGGCTGCGAAAGGAGCCTGGCTGGGACACCAACTTTCCCAGGCTACGTTTGAAGTTTGAGGTGGCAAGACAAGCAAGCAGCCCCATTCTCTGTGCCTCTGTGCGTTCACTGCCACGGGCAGATGAGGCTGAGCAACAGCTTTCCAGGATAGCCCCTTCTGGCTGCCAGCTATCTGCAGACGTTCGCACTTTCGGAGCAGGGCTGTGATAGGAGCCTGGCAGGGACACCACCATTCCCAGCATGCGTTTGAAGTTTCAAGTGGCAAGATAAGCAAGCAGCCCCATTCTCTGTGCCTCTATGCGAACAGTGCCATGGGCAGATGAGGCTGAGCAACAGCTTTCCAGGCTAGCCCCTTCTGGCTGCCAGCTATCTACAGACGTTCGCACTTTCGGAGCAGGGCTGCGAAAGGAGCCTGGCTGGGACACCAACTTTCCCAGGCTACGTTTGAAGTTTGAGGTGGCAAGACAAGCAAGCAGCCCCATTCTCTGTGCCTCTGTGCGAGCAGTGCCATGGGCAGATGAGGCTGAGCAACAGCTTTCCAGGATAGCCCCTTCTGCCTGCCAGCTATCTGCAGACGTTCGCACTTTCGGAGCAATGCTGTGATAGGAGCCTGGCAGGGACACCACCATTCCCAGCATGCGTTTGAAGTTTCAAGTGGCAAGATAAGCAAGCAGCCCCATTCTCTGTGCCTCTATGCGAACAGTGCCATGGGCAGATGAGGCTGAGCATCAGCTTTCCAGGATAGCCCCTTCTGCCTGCCAGCTATCTGCAGACGTTCGCATTTCAAGAGCAGGGCTGCGAAAGGAGCCTGGCTGGGACACCAACTTTCCCAGGCTACGTTTGAAGTTTTAGTTGGCAAGACAAGCAAGGAGCCCCATTCTCTGTGCCTCTGTGCGAGCACTGCCATGGGCAGATGAGGCTGAGCAACAGCTTTCCAGGCTAGCCCCTTCTGGCTGCCAGCTATCTGCAGACGTTCGCACTTTCGGAGCAGGGCTGCGAAAGGAGCCTGGCTGGGACACCAACTTTCCCAGGCTACGTTTGAAGTTTGAGGTGGCAAGACAAGCAAGCAGCCCCATTCTCTGTGCCTCTGTGCGTTCACTGCCACGGGCAGATGAGGCTGAGCAACAGCTTTCCAGGATAGCACCTTCTGGCTGCCAGCTATCTGCAGACATTCGCACTTTCGGAGCAGGGCTGTGATAGGAGCCTGGCAGGGATACCACCATTCCCAGCATGCGTTTGAAGTTTCAAGTGGCAAGATAAGCAAGCAGCCCCATTCTCTGTGCCTCTATGCGAACAGTGCCATGGGCAGATGAGGCTGAGCAACAGCTTTCCAGGCTAGCCCCTTCTGCCTGCCAGCTATCTGCAGACGTTCGCATTTCAAGAGCAGGGCTGCGAAAGGAGCCTGGCTGGGACACCAACTTTCCCAGGCTACGTTTGAAGTATGAGGTGGCAAGACAAGCAAGCAGCCCCATTCTCTGTGCCTCTGTGCGTTCACTGCCATGGGCAGATGATGCTGAGCAACAGATTTCCAGGATAGCCCCTTCTGCCTGCCAGCTATCTGCAGACGTTCGCACTTTCGGAGCAGGGCTGTGATAGGAGTCTGGCAGGGACACCACCATTCCCAGCATGCGTTTGAAGTTTCAAGTGGCAAGATAAGCAAGCAGCCCCATTCTCTGTGCCTCTATGCGAACAGTGCCATGGGCAGATGAGGCTGAGCAACAGCTTTCCAGGCTAGCCCCTTCTGGCTGCCAGCTATCTACAGACGTTCGCACTTTCGGAGCAGGGCTGCGAAAGGAGCCTGGCTGGGACACCAACTTTCCCAGGCTACGTTTGAAGTTTGAGGTGGCAAGACAAGCAAGCAGCCCCATTCTCTGTGCCTCTGTGCGAGCACTGCCATGGGCAGATGAGGCTGAGCAACAGCTTTCCAGGATAGCCCCTTCTGCCTGCCAGCTATCTGCAGACGTTCGCACTTTCGGAGCAGGGCTGCGAAAGGAGCCTGGCAGGGACACCACCATTCCCAGCATGCGTTTGAAGTTTCAAGTGGCAAGATAAGCAAGCAGCCCCATTCTCTGTGCCTCTGTGCGAACAGTGCCATGGGTAGATGAGGCTGAGCAACAGCTTTCCAGGCTAGCCCCTTCTGGCTGCCAGCTATCTGCAGACATTCACATTTCAAGAGCAGGGCTGCGAAAGGAGCCTAGCAGGTACACCATCTTTCCCAGGCTACGTTTGAAGTTTGAGGTGGCAAGACAAGCAAGGAGCCCCATTCTCTGTGCCTCTATGCGAACAGTGCCATGGGCAGATGAGGCTGAGCAACAGCTTTCCAGGCTAGCCCCTTCTGGCTGCCAGCTATCTGCAGACGTTCGCATTTCAAGAGCAGGGCTGCGAAAGGAGCATGGCTGGGACACCAACTTTCCCAGGCTACGTTTGAAGTTTTAGTTGGCAAGACAAGCAAGGAGCCCCATTCTCTGTGCCTCTGTGCGAGCACTGCCATGGGCAGATGAGGCTGAGCAACAGCTTTCCAGGATAGCCCCTTCTGGCTGCCAGCTATCTGCAGACGTTCGCATTTCAAGAGCAGGGCTGCGAAAGGATCCTGGCTGGGACACCAACTTTCCCAGGCTACGTTTGAAGTTTTAGTTGGCAAGACAAGCAAGGAGCCCCATTCTCTGTGCCTCTGTGCGAGCACTGCCATGGGCAGATGAGACTGAGCAACAGCTTTCCAGGCTAGCCCCTTCTGGCTGCCAGCTATCTGCAGACGTTCGCATTTCAAGAGCAGGGCTGCGAAAGGAGCCTAGCAGGTACACCAACTTTCCTAGGCTACGTTTGAAGTTTCAAGTGGCAAGACAAGCAAGCAGCCCCATTCTCTGTGCCTCTGTGCGAGCAGTGCCATGGGCAGATGAGGCTGAGCAACAGCTTTCCAGGCTAGCCCCTTCTGGCTGCCAGCTATCTGCAGACGTTCGCATTTCAAGAGCAGGGCTGCGAAAGGAGCCTGGCTGGGACACCAACTTTCCCAGGCTACGTTTGAAGTTTGAGGTGGCAAGACAAGCAAGCAGCCCCATTCTCTGTGCCTCTGTGCGTTCACTGCCACGGGCAGATGAGGCTGAGCAACAGCTTTCCAGGATAGCCCCTTCTGGCTGCCAGCTATCTGCAGACGTTCGCACTTTCGGAGCAGGGCTGTGATAGGAGCCTGGCAGGGACACCACCATTCCCAGCATGCGTTTGAAGTTTCAAGTGGCAAGATAAGCAAGCAGCCCCATTCTCTGTGCCTCTATGCGAACAGTGCCATGGGCAGATGAGGCTGAGCAACAGCTTTCCAGGCTAGCCCCTTCTGGCTGCCAGCTATCTACAGACGTTCGCACTTTCGGAGCAGGGCTGCGAAAGGAGCCTGGCTGGGACACCAACTTTCCCAGGCTACTTTTGAAGTTTGAGGTGGCAAGACAAGCAAGCAGCCCCATTCTCTGTGCCTCTGTGCGAGCAGTGCCATGGGCAGATGAGGCTGAGCAACAGCTTTCCAGGATAGCCCCTTCTGCCTGCCAGCTATCTGCAGACGTTCGCACTTTCGGAGCAATGCTGTGATAGGAGCCTGGCAGGGACACCACCATTCCCAGCATGCGTTTGAAGTTTCAAGTGGCAAGATAAGCAAGCAGCCCCATTCTCTGTGCCTCTATGCGAACAGTGCCATGGGCAGATGAGGCTGAGCATCAGCTTTCCAGGATAGCCCCTTCTGCCTGCCAGCTATCTGCAGACGTTCGCACTTTCGGAGCAGGGCTGTGATAGGAGCCTGGCAGGGACACCACCATTCCCAGCATGCGTTTGAAGTTTCAAGTGGCAAGATAAGCAAGCAGCCCCATTCTCTGTGCCTCTATGCGAACAGTGCCATGGGCAGATGAGGCTGAGCAACAGCTTTCCAGGCTAGCCCCTTCTGGCTGCCAGCTATCTGCAGACGTTCGCACTTTCGGAGCAGGGCTGCGAAAGGAGCCTGGCTGGGACACCAACTTTCCCAGGCTACGTTTGAAGTATGAGGTGGCAAGACAAGCAAGCAGCCCCATTCTCTGTGCCTCTGTGCGTTCACTGCAATGGGCAGATGATGCTGAGCAACAGATTTCCAGGATAGCCCCTTCTGGATGCCAGCTATCTGCAGACGTTCGCGCTTTCGGAGCAGGGCTGTGATAGGAGCCTGGCAGGGACACCACCATTCCCAGCATGCGTTTGAAGTTTCAAGTGGCAAGATAAGCAAGCAGCCCCATTCTCTGTGCCTCTATGCGAACAGTGCCATGGGCAGATGAGGCTGAGCAACAGCTTTCCAGGCTAGCCCCTTCTGGCTGCCAGCTATCTACAGACGTTCGCACTTTCGGAGCAGGGCTGCGAAAGGAGCCTGGCTGGGACACCAACTTTCCCAGGCTACGTTTGAAGTTTGAGGTGGCAAGACAAGCAAGCAGCCCCATTCTCTGTGCCTCTGTGCGAGCACTGCCATGGGCAGATGAGGCTGAGCAACAGCTTTCCAGGATAGCCCCTTCTGCCTGCCAGCTATCTGCAGACGTTCGCACTTTCGGAGCAGGGCTGCGAAAGGAGCCTGGCAGGGACACTACCATTCCCAGCATGCGTTTCAAGTTTCAAGTGGCAAGATAAGCAAGCAGCCCCATTCTCTGTGCCTCTATGCGAACAGTGCCATGGGCAGATGAGGCTGAGCAACAGCTTTCCAGGCTAGCCCCTTCTGGCTGCCAGCTATCTGCAGACGTTCACATTTCAAGAGCAGGGCTGCGAAAGGAGCCTAGCAGGTACACCATCTTTCCCAGGCTACGTTTGAAGTTTGAGGTGGCAAGACAAGCAAGCAGCCCCATTCTCTGTGCCTCTATGCGAACAGTGCCATGGGCAGATGAGGCTGAGCAACAGCTTTCCAGGCTAGCCCCTTCTGGCTGCCAGCTATCTGCAGACGTTCGCATTTCAAGAGCAGGGCTGCGAAAGGAGCCTGGCTGGGACACCAACTTTCCCAGGCTACGTTTGAAGTTTTAGTTGGCAAGACAAGCAAGGAGCCCCATTCTCTGTGCCTCTGTGCGAGCACTGCCATGGGCAGATGAGGCTGAGCAACAGCTTTCCAGGCTAGCCCCTTCTGGCTGCCAGCTATCTGCAGACGTTCGCATTTCAAGAGCAGGGCTGCGAAAGGATCCTGGCTGGGACACCAACTTTCCCAGGCTACGTTTGAAGTTTTAGTTGGCAAGACAAGCAAGGAGCCCCATTCTCTGTGCCTCTGTGCGAGCACTGCCATGGGCAGATGAGACTGAGCAACAGCTTTCCAGGCTAGCCCCTTCTGGCTGCCAGCTATCTGCAGACGTTCGCATTTCAAGAGCAGGGCTGCGAAAGGATCCTAGCAGGTACACCAACTTTCCTAGGCTACGTTTGAAGTTTCAAGTGGCAAGACAAGCAAGCAGCCCCATTCTCTGTGCCTCTGTGCGAGCAGTGCCATGGGCAGATGAGGCTGAGCAACAGCTTTCCAGGCTAGCCCCTTCTGGCTGCCAGCTATCTGCAGACGTTCGCACTTTCGGAGCAGGGCTGCGATAGGAGCCTGGCAGGGACACCACCATTCCCAGCATGCGTTTGAAGTTTCAAGTGGCAAGATAAGCAAGCAGCCCCATTCTCTGTGCCTCTATGCGAACAGTGCCATGGGCAGATGAGGCTGAGCAACAGCTTTCCAGGCTAGCCCCTTCTGGCTGCCAGCTATCTGCAGACGTTCGCATTTCAAGAGCAGGGCTGCGAAATGAGCCTGGCTGGGACACCATCTTTCCCAGGCTACGTTTGAAGTTTTAGCTGGCAAGACAAGCAAGGAGCCCCATTCTCTGTGCCTCTGTGCGAGCAGTGCCATGGGCAGATGAGGCTGAGCAACAGCTTTCCAGGCTAGCCCCTTCTGGCTGCCAGCTATCTGCAGACGTTCGCATTTCAAGAGCAGGGCTGCGAAAGGAGCCTGGCTGGGACACCAACTTTCCCAGGCTACGTTTGAAGTTTGAGGTGGCAAGACAAGCAAGCAGCCCCATTCTCTGTGCCTCTGTGCGTTCACTGCCACGGGCAGATGAGGCTGAGCAACAGCTTTCCAGGATAGCCCCTTCTGGCTGCCAGCTATCTGCAGACGTTCGCACTTTCGGAGCAGGGCTGTGATAGGAGCCTGGCAGGGACACCACCATTCCCAGCATGCGTTTGAAGTTTCAAGTGGCAAGATAAGCAAGCAGCCCCATTCTCTGTGCCTCTATGCGAACAGTGCCATGGGCAGATGATGCTGAGCAACAGATTTCCAGGATAGCCCCTTCTGGCTGCCAGCTATCTGCAGACGTTCGCACTTTCGGAGCAGGGCTGTGATAGGAGCCTGGCAGGGACACCACCATTCCCAGCATGCGTTTGAAGTTTCAAGTGGCAAGATAAGCAAGCAGCCCCATTCTCTGTGCCTCTATGCGAACAGTGCCATGGGCAGATGAGGCTGAGCAACAGCTTTCCAGGCTAGCCCCTTCTGGCTGCCAGCTATCTACAGACGTTCGCACTTTCGGAGCAGGGCTGCGAAAGGAGCCTGGCTGGGACACCAACTTTCCCAGGCTACGTTTGAAGTTTGAGGTGGCAAGACAAGCAAGCAGCCCCATTCTCTGTGCCTCTGTGCGAGCACTGCCATGGGCAGATGAGGCTGAGCAACAGCTTTCCAGGATAGCCCCTTCTGCCTGCCAGCTATCTGCAGACGTTCGCACTTTCGGAGCAGGGCTGCGAAAGGAGCCTGGCAGGGACACTACCATTCCCAGCATGCGTTTGAAGTTTCAAGTGGCAAGATAAGCAAGCAGCCCCATTCTCTGTGCCTCTATGCGAACAGTGCCATGGGCAGATGAGGCTGAGCAACAGCTTTCCAGGCTAGCCCCTTCTGGCTGCCAGCTATCTGCAGACGTTCGCATTTCAAGAGCAGGGCTGCGAAAGGATCCTGGCTGGGACACCAACTTTCCCAGGCTACGTTTGAAGTTTTAGTTGGCAAGACAAGCAAGGAGCCCCATTCTCTGTGCCTCTGTGCGAGCACTGCCATGGGCAGATGAGACTGAGCAACAGCTTTCCAGGCTAGCCCCTTCTGGCTGCCAGCTATCTGCAGACGTTCGCATTTCAAGAGCAGGGCTGCGAAAGGAGCCTAGCAGGTACACCAACTTTCCTAGGCTACGTTTGAAGTTTCAAGTGGCAAGACAAGCAAGCAGCCCCATTCTCTGTGCCTCTGTGCGAGCAGTGCCATGGGCAGATGAGGCTGAGCAACAGCTTTCCAGGCTAGCCCCTTCTGGCTGCCAGCTATCTGCAGACGTTCGCACTTTCGGAGCAGGGCTGCGATAGGAGCCTGGCAGGGACACCACCATTCCCAGCATGCGTTTGAAGTTTCAAGTGGCAAGATAAGCAAGCAGCCCCATTCTCTGTGCCTCTATGCGAACAGTGCCATGGGCAGATGAGGCTGAGCAACAGCTTTCCAGGCTAGCCCCTTCTGGCTGCCAGCTATCTGCAGACGTTCGCATTTCAAGAGCAGGGCTGCGAAAGGAGCCTGGCTGGGACACCAACTTTCCCAGGCTACGTTTGAAGTTTTAGTTGGCAAGACAAGCAAGGAGCCCCATTCTCTGTGCCTCTGTGCGAGCACTGCCATGGGCAGATGAGGCTGAGCAACAGCTTTCCAGGCTAGTCCCTTCTGGCTGCCAGCTATCTGCAGACGTTCGCATTTCAAGAGCAGGGCTGCGAAAGGATCCTGGCTGGGACACCAACTTTCCCAGGCTACGTTTGAAGTTTTAGTTGGCAAGACAAGCAAGGAGCCCCATTCTCTGTGCCTCTGTGCGAGCACTGCCATGGGCAGATGAGACTGAGCAACAGCTTTCCAGGCTAGCCCCTTCTGGCTGCCAGCTATCTGCAGACGTTCGCATTTCAAGAGCAGGGCTGCGAAAGGAGCCTAGCAGGTACACCAACTTTCCTAGGCTACGTTTGAAGTTTCAAGTGGCAAGACAAGCAAGCAGCCCCATTCTCTGTGCCTCTGTGCGAGCAGTGCCATGGGCAGATGAGGCTGAGCAACAGCTTTCCAGGCTAGCCCCTTCTGGCTGCCAGCTATCTGCAGACGTTCGCACTTTCGGAGCAGGGCTGCGATAGGAGCCTGGCAGGGACACCACCATTCCCAGCATGCGTTTGAAGTTTCAAGTGGCAAGATAAGCAAGCAGCCCCATTCTCTGTGCCTCTATGCGAACAGTGCCATGGGCAGATGAGGCTGAGCAACAGCTTTCCAGGCTAGCCCCTTCTGGCTGCCAGCTATCTGCAGACGTTCGCATTTCAAGAGCAGGGCTGCGAAATGAGCCTGGCTGGGACACCAACTTTCCCAGGCTACGTTTGAAGTTTTAGCTGGCAAGACAAGCAAGGAGCCCCATTCTCTGTGCCTCTGTGCGAGCAGTGCCATGGGCAGATGAGGCTGAGCAACAGCTTTCCAGGCTAGCCCCTTCTGGCTGCCAGCTATCTGCAGACGTTCGCATTTCAAGAGCAGGGCTGCGAAAGGAGCCTGGCTGGGACACCAACTTTCCCAGGCTACGTTTGAAGTTTGAGGTGGCAAGACAAGCAAGCAGCCCCATTCTCTGTGCCTCTGTGCGTTCACTGCCACGGGCAGATGAGGCTGAGCAACAGCTTTCCAGGATAGCCCCTTCTGGCTGCCAGCTATCTGCAGACGTTCGCACTTTCGGAGCAGGGCTGTGATAGGAGCCTGGCAGGGACACCACCATTCCCAGCATGCGTTTGAAGTTTCAAGTGGCAAGATAAGCAAGCAGCCCCATTCTCTGTGCCTCTATGCGAACAGTGCCATGGGCAGAGGAGGCTGAGCAACAGCTTTCCAGGCTAGCCCCTTCTGGCTGCCAGCTATCTACAGACGTTCGCACTTTCGGAGCAGGGCTGCGAAAGGAGCCTGGCTGGGACACCAACTTTCCCAGGCTACGTTTGAAGTTTGAGGTGGCAAGACAAGCAAGCAGCCCCATTCTCTGTGCCTCTGTGCGAGCAGTGCCATGGGCAGATGAGGCTGAGCAACAGCTTTCCAGGCTAGCCCCTTCTGCCTGCCAGCTATCTGCAGACGTTCGCACTTTCGGAGCAGGGCTGCGAAAGGAGCCTGGCAGGGACACTACCATTCCCAGCATGCGTTTGAAGTTTCAAGTGGCAAGATAAGCAAGCAGCCCCATTCTCTGTGCCTCTATGCGAACAGTGCCATGGGCAGATGAGGCTGAGCAACAGCTTTCCAGGCTAGCCCCTTCTGGCTGCCAGCTATCTGCAGACGTTCGCATTTCAAGAGCAGGGCTGCGAAAGGATCCTGGCTGGGACACCAACTTTCCCAGGCTACGTTTGAAGTTTTAGTTGGCAAGACAAGCAAGGAGCCCCATTCTCTGTGCCTCTGTGCGAGCACTGCCATGGGCAGATGAGACTGAGCAACAGCTTTCCAGGCTAGCCCCTTCTGGCTGCCAGCTATCTGCAGACGTTCGCATTTCAAGAGCAGGGCTGCGAAAGGAGCCTAGCAGGTACACCAACTTTCCTAGGCTACGTTTGAAGTTTCAAGTGGCAAGACAAGCAAGCAGCCCCATTCTCTGTGCCTCTGTGCGAGCAGTGCCATGGGCAGATGAGGCTGAGCAACAGCTTTCCAGGCTAGCCCCTTCTGGCTGCCAGCTATCTGCAGACGTTCGCACTTTCGGAGCAGGGCTGCGATAGGAGCCTGGCAGGGACACCACCATTCCCAGCATGCGTTTGAAGTTTCAAGTGGCAAGATAAGCAAGCAGCCCCATTCTCTGTGCCTCTATGCGAACAGTGCCATGGGCAGATGAGGCTGAGCAACAGCTTTCCAGGCTAGCCCCTTCTGGCTGCCAGCTATCTGCAGACGTTCGCATTTCAAGAGCAGGGCTGCGAAAGGAGCCTGGCTGGGACACCAACTTTCCCAGGCTACGTTTGAAGTTTTAGTTGGCAAGACAAGCAAGGAGCCCCATTCTCTGTGCCTCTGTGCGAGCACTGCCATGGGCAGATGAGGCTGAGCAACAGCTTTCCAGGCTAGCCCCTTCTGGCTGCCAGCTATCTGCAGACGTTCGCATTTCAAGAGCAGGGCTGCGAAAGGATCCTGGCTGGGACACCAACTTTCCCAGGCTACGTTTGAAGTTTTAGTTGGCAAGACAAGCAAGGAGCCCCATTCTCTGTGCCTCTGTGCGAGCACTGCCATGGGCAGATGAGACTGAGCAACAGCTTTCCAGGCTAGCCCCTTCTGGCTGCCAGCTATCTGCAGACGTTCGCATTTCAAGAGCAGGGCTGCGAAAGGAGCCTAGCAGGTACACCAACTTTCCTAGGCTACGTTTGAAGTTTCAAGTGGCAAGACAAGCAAGCAGCCCCATTCTCTGTGCCTCTGTGCGAGCAGTGCCATGGGCAGATGAGGCTGAGCAACAGCTTTCCAGGCTAGCCCCTTCTGGCTGCCAGCTATCTGCAGACGTTCGCACTTTCGGAGCAGGGCTGCGATAGGAGCCTGGCAGGGACACCACCATTCCCAGCATGCGTTTGAAGTTTCAAGTGGCAAGATAAGCAAGCAGCCCCATTCTCTGTGCCTCTATGCGAACAGTGCCATGGGCAGATGAGGCTGAGCAACAGCTTTCCAGGCTAGCCCCTTCTGGCTGCCAGCTATCTGCAGACGTTCGCATTTCAAGAGCAGGGCTGCGAAATGAGCCTGGCTGGGACACCAACTTTCCCAGGCTACGTTTGAAGTTTTAGCTGGCAAGACAAGCAAGGAGCCCCATTCTCTGTGCCTCTGTGCGAGCAGTGCCATGGGCAGATGAGGCTGAGCAACAGCTTTCCAGGCTAGCCCCTTCTGGCTGCCAGCTATCTGCAGACGTTCGCATTTCAAGAGCAGGGCTGCGAAAGGAGCCTGGCTGGGACACCAACTTTCCCAGGCTACGTTTGAAGTTTGAGGTGGCAAGACAAGCAAGCAGCCCCATTCTCTGTGCCTCTGTGCGTTCACTGCCACGGGCAGATGAGGCTGAGCAACAGCTTTCCAGGATAGCCCCTTCTGGCTGCCAGCTATCTGCAGACGTTCGCACTTTCGGAGCAGGGCTGTGATAGGAGCCTGGCAGGGACACCACCATTCCCAGCATGCGTTTGAAGTTTCAAGTGGCAAGATAAGCAAGCAGCCCCATTCTCTGTGCCTCTATGCGAACAGTGCCATGGGCAGAGGAGGCTGAGCAACAGCTTTCCAGGCTAGCCCCTTCTGGCTGCCAGCTATCTACAGACGTTCGCACTTTCGGAGCAGGGCTGCGAAAGGAGCCTGGCTGGGACACCAACTTTCCCAGGCTACGTTTGAAGTTTGAGGTGGCAAGACAAGCAAGCAGCCCCATTCTCTGTGCCTCTGTGCGAGCAGTGCCATGGGCAGATGAGGCTGAGCAACAGCTTTCCAGGATAGCCCCTTCTGCCTGTCAGCTATCTGCAGACGTTCGCACTTTCGGAGCAGGGCTGTGATAGGAGCCTGGCAGGGACACCACCATTCCCAGCATGCGTTTGAAGTTTCAAGTGGCAAGATAAGCAAGCAGCCCCATTCTCTGTGCCTCTATGCGAACAGTGCCATGGGCAGATGAGGCTGAGCATCAGCTTTCCAGGACAGCCCCTTCTGCCTGCCAGCTATCTGCAGACGTTCGCACTTTCGGAGCAGGGCTGTGATAGGAGCCTGGCAGGGACACCACCATTCCCAGCATGCGTTTGAAGTTTCAAGTGGCAAGATAAGCAAGCAGCCCCATTCTCTGTGCCTCTATGCGAACAGTGCCATGGGCAGATGAGGCTGAGCAACAGCTTTCCAGGCTAGCCCCTTCTGGCTGCCAGCTATCTGCAGACGTTCGCACTTTCGGAGCAGGGCTGCGAAAGGAGCCTGGCTGGGACACCAACTTTCCCAGGCTACGTTTGAAGTATGAGGTGGCAAGACAAGCAAGCAGCCCCATTCTCTGTGCCTCTGTGCGAGCACTGCCATGAGCAGATGATGCTGAGCAACAGATTTCCAGGATAGCCCCTTCTGCCTGCCAGCTATCTGCAGACGTTCGCACTTTCGGAGCAGGGCTGTGATAGGAGCCTGGCAGGGACACCACCATTCCCAGCATGCGTTTGAAGTTTCAAGTGGCAAGATAAGCAAGCAGCCCCATTCTCTGTGCCTCTATGCGAACAGTGCCATGGGCAGATGAGGCTGAGCAACAGCTTTCCAGGCTAGCCCCTTCTGGCTGCCAGCTATCTACAGACGTTCGCACTTTCGGAGCAGGGCTGCGAAAGGAGCCTGGCTGGGACACCAACTTTCCCAGGCTACGTTTGAAGTTTGAGGTGGCAAGACAAGCAAGCAGCCCCATTCTCTGTGCCTCTGTGCGAGCACTGCCATGGGCAGATGAGGCTGAGCAACAGCTTTCCAGGATAGCCCCTTCTGCCTGCCAGCTATCTGCAGACGTTCGCACTTTCGGAGCAGGGCTGCGAAAGGAGCCTGGCAGGGACACTACCATTCCCAGCATGCGTTTGAAGTTTCAAGTGGCAAGATAAGCAAGCAGCCCCATTCTCTGTGCCTCTATGCGAACAGTGCCATGGGCAGATGAGGCTGAGCAACAGCTTTCCAGGCTAGCCCCTTCTGGCTGCCAGCTATCTGCAGACGTTCACATTTCAAGAGCAGGGCTGCGAAAGGAGCCTAGCAGGTACACCATCTTTCCCAGGCTACGTTTGAAGTTTGAGGTGGCAAGACAAGCAAGCAGCCCCATTCTCTGTGCCTCTATGCGAACAGTGCCATGGGCAGATGAGGCTGAGCAACAGCTTTCCAGGCTAGCCCCTTCTGGCTGCCAGCTATCTGCAGACGTTCGCATTTCAAGAGCAGGGCTGCGAAAGGAGCCTGGCTGGGACACCAACTTTCCCAGGCTACGTTTGAAGTTTTAGTTGGCAAGACAAGCAAGGAGCCCCATTCTCTGTGCCTCTGTGCGAGCACTGCCATGGGCAGATGAGGCTGAGCAACAGCTTTCCAGGCTAGCCCCTTCTGGCTGCCAGCTATCTGCAGACGTTCGCATTTCAAGAGCAGGGCTGCGAAAGGATCCTGGCTGGGACACCAACTTTCCCAGGCTACATTTGAAGTTTGAGGTGGCAAGACAAGCAAGGAGCCCCATTCTCTGTGCCTCTGTGCGAGCACTGCCATGGGCAGATGAGACTGAGCAACAGCTTTCCAGGCTAGCCCCTTCTGGCTGCCAGCTATCTGCAGACGTTCGCATTTCAAGAGCAGGGCTGCGAAAGGATCCTAGCAGGTACACCAACTTTCCTAGGCTACGTTTGAAGTTTCAAGTGGCAAGACAAGCAAGCAGCCCCATTCTCTGTGCCTCTGTGCGAGCAGTGCCATGGGCAGATGAGGCTGAGCAACAGCTTTCCAGGCTAGCCCCTTCTGGCTGCCAGCTATCTGCAGACGTTCGCACTTTCGGAGCAGGGCTGCGATAGGAGCCTGGCAGGGACACCACCATTCCCAGCATGCGTTTGAAGTTTCAAGTGGCAAGATAAGCAAGCAGCCCCATTCTCTGTGCCTCTATGCGAACAGTGCCATGGGCAGATGAGGCTGAGCAACAGCTTTCCAGGCTAGCCCCTTCTGGCTGCCAGCTATCTGCAGACGTTCGCATTTCAAGAGCAGGGCTGCGAAATGAGCCTGGCTGGGACACCATCTTTCCCAGGCTACGTTTGAAGTTTTAGCTGGCAAGACAAGCAAGGAGCCCCATTCTCTGTGCCTCTGTGCGAGCAGTGCCATGGGCAGATGAGGCTGAGCAACAGCTTTCCAGGCTAGCCCCTTCTGGCTGCCAGCTATCTGCAGACGTTCGCATTTCAAGAGCAGGGCTGCGAAAGGAGCCTGGCTGGGACACCAACTTTCCCAGGCTACATTTGAAGTTTGAGGTGGCAAGACAAGCAAGCAGCCCCATTCTCTGTGCCTCTGTGCGTTCACTGCCACGGGCAGATGAGGCTGAGCAACAGCTTTCCAGGCTAGCCCCTTCTGGTTGCCAGCTATCTGCAGACGTTCGCACTTTCGGAGCAGGGCTGTGATAGGAGCCTGGCAGGGACACCACCATTCCCAGCATGCGTTTGAAGTTTCAAGTGGCAAGATAAGCAAGCAGCCCCATTCTCTGTGCCTCTATGCGAACAGTGCCATGGGCAGAGGAGGCTGAGCAACAGCTTTCCAGGCTAGCCCCTTCTGGCTGCCAGCTATCTGCAGACGTTCGCACTTTCGGAGCAGGGCTGCGAAAGGAGCCTGGCTGGGACACCAACTTTCCCAGGCTACGTTTGAAGTTTGAGGTGGCAAGACAAGCAAGCAGCCCCATTCTCTGTGCCTCTGTGCGAGCACTGCCATGGGCAGATGAGGCTGAGCAACAGCTTTCCAGGATAGCCCCTTCTGCCTGCCAGCTATCTGCAGACGTTCGCACTTTCGGAGCAATGCTGTGATAGGAGCCTGGCAGGGACACCACCATTCCCAGCATGCGTTTGAAGTTTCAAGAGGCAAGATAAGCAAGCAGCCCCATTCTCTGTGCCTCTATGCGAACAGTGCCATGGGCAGATGAGGCTGAGCATCAGCTTTCCAGGATAGCCCCTTCTGCCTGCCAGCTATCTGCAGACGTTCGCACTTTCGGAGCAGGGCTGTGATAGGAGCTTGGCAGGGACACCACCATTCCCAGCATGCGTTTGAAGTTTCAAGTGGCAAGATAAGCAAGCAGCCCCATTCTCTGTGCCTCTATGCGAACAGTGCCATGGGCAGATGAGGCTGAGCAACAGCTTTCCAGGCTAGCCCCTTCTGGCTGCCAGCTATCTGCAGACGTTCACATTTCAAGAGCAGGGCTGCGAAAGGAGCCTAGCAGGTACACCATCTTTCTCAGGCTACGTTTGAAGTTTGAGGTGGCAAGACAAGCAAGCAGCCCCATTCTCTGTGCCTCTATGTGAACAGTGCCATGGGCAGATGAGGCTGAGCAACAGCTTTCCAGGCTAGCCCCTTCTAGCTGCCAGCTATCTGCAGACGTTCGCATTTCAAGAGCAGGGCTGCGAAAGGAGCCTGGCTGGGACACCAACTTTCCCAGGCTACGTTTGAAGTTTTAGTTGGCAAGACAAGAAAGCAGCCCCATTCTCTGTGCCTCTGTGCGAGCACTGCCATGGGCAGATGAGGCTGAGCAACAGCTTTCCAGGCTAGGCCCTTCTGGCTGCCAGCTATCTGCAGACGTTCGCACTTTCGGAGCAGGGCTGCGAAAGGAGCCTGGCTGGGACACCAACTTTCCCAGGTTACGTTTGAAGTTTGAGGTGGCAAGACAAGCAAGCAGCCCCATTCTCTTTGCCTCTGTGCGAGCACTGCCATGGGCAGATGAGGCTGAGCAACAGCTTTCCAGGATAGCCCCTTCTGCCTGCCAGCTATCTGCAGACATTCGCACTTTCGGAGCAGGGCTGTGATAGGAGCCTGGGAGGGACACCACCATTCCCAGCATGCGTTTGAAGTTTCAAGTGGCAAGATAAGCAAGCAGCCCCATTCTCTGTGCCTCTATGCGAACAGTGCCATGGGCAGATGAGGCTGAGCAACAGCTTTCCAGGCTAGCCCCTTCTGGCTGCCAGCTATCTGCAGACGTTTGCATTTCAAGAGCAGGGCTGCGAAAGGAGCCTGGCTGGGACACCATCTTTCCCAGGCTACGTTTGAAGTTTGATGTGGCAAGACACGCAAGCAGCCCTATTCTCTGTGCCTCTATGCGAACAGTGCCATGGGCAGATGAGGCTGAGCAACAGCTTTCCAGGATAGCCCCTTCTGGCTGCCAGCTATCTGCAGACGTTCGCATTTCAAGAGCAGGGCTGCGAAAGGAGCCTGGCTGGGACACCATCTTTCCCAGGCTACGTTTGAAGTTTGAGGTGGCAAGACAAGCAAGCAGCCCCATTCTCTGTGCCTCTATGCGAACAGTGCCATGGGCAGATGAGGCTGAGCAACAGCTTTTCAGGATAGCCCCTTCTGGCTGCCAGCTATCTGCAGACGTTCGCATTTCAAGAGCAGGGCTGCGAAAGGAGCCTAGCAGGTACACCATCTTTCCCAGGCTACGTTTGAAGTTTGAGGTGACAAGAGAAGCAAGGAGCCCCATTCCCTGTGTTCTGTGCGAGCACTGCCATGGGCAGATGAGGCTGAGCAACAGCTTTCCAGGATAGCCCCTTCTGGCTGCCAGCTATCTGCAGACGTTCGCACTTTCGGAGCAGGGCTGCGATAGGAGCCTGGCAGGGACACCACCATTCCCAGCATGCGTTTGAAGTTTCAAGTGGCAAGATAAGCAAGCAGCCCCATTCTCTGTGCCTCTATGCGAACAGTGCCATGGGCAGATGAGGCTGAGCAACAGCTTTCCAGGATAGCCCCTTCTGGCTGCCAGCTATCTGCAGACGTTCGCATTTCAAGAGCAGGGCTGCGAAAGGAGCCTGGCTGCGACACCAACTTTCCCAGGCTACGTTTGAAGTTTTAGTTGGCAAGACAAGCAAGCAGCCCCATTCTCTGTGCCTCTATGCGAACAGTGCCATGGGCAGATGAGGCTGAGCAACAGCTTTCCAGGCTAGCCCCTTCTGGCTGCCAGCTATCTACAGACGTTCGCACTTTCGGAGCAGGGCTGCGAAAGGAGCCTGGCTGGGACACCAACTTTCCCAGGCTACGTTTGAAGTTTGAGGTGGCAAGACAAGCAAGCAGCCCCATTCTCTGTGCCTCTGTGCGAGCACTGCCATGGGCAGATGAGGCTGAGCAACAGCTTTCCAGGATAGCCCCTTCTGCCTGCCAGCTATCTGCAGACGTTCGCACTTTCGGAGCAATGCTGTGATAGGAGCCTGGCAGGGACACCACCATTCCCAGCATGCGTTTGAAGTTTCAAGTGGCAAGATAAGCAAGCAGCCCCATTCTCTGTGCCTCTATGCGAACAGTGCCATGGGCAGATGAGGCTGAGCAACAGCTTTCCAGGCTAGCCCCTTCTGGCTGCCAGCTATCTGCAGACGTTCACATTTCAAGAGCAGGGCTGCGAAAGGAGCCTAGCAGGTACACCATCTTTCTCAGGCTACGTTTGAAGTTTCAAGTGGCAAGACAAGCAAGCAGCCCCATTCTCTGTGCCTCTGTGCGAGCACTGCCATGGGCAGATGAGGCTGAGCAACAGCTTTCCAGGCTAGCCCCTTCTGGCTGCCAGCTATCTGCAGACGTTCGCATTTCAAGAGCAGGGCTGCGAAAGGAGCCTGGCAGGGACACCACCATTCCCAGGCTACGTTTGAAGTTTTAGTTGGCAAGACAAGAAAGCAGCCCCATTCTCTGTGCCTCTGTGCGAGCACTGCCATGGGCAGATGAGGCTGAGCAACAGCTTTCCAGGCTAGGCCCTTCTGCCTGCCAGCTATCTGCAGACGTTCGCACTTTCGGAGCAGGGCTGCGAAAGGAGCCTGGCTGGGACACCAACTTTCCCAGGCTACGTTTGAAGTTTCAAGTGGCAAGACAAGCAAGCAGCCCCATTCTCTGTGCCTCTGTGCGAGCACTGCCATGGGCAGATGAGGCTGAGCAACAGCTTTCCAGGATAGCCCCTTCTGGCTGCCAGCTATCTGCAGACGTTCGCACTTTCGGAGCAGGGCTGCGAAAGGAGCCTGGCTGGGACACCAACTTTCCCAGGTTACGTTTGAAGTTTGAGGTGGCAAGACAAGCAAGCAGCCCCATTCTCTTTGCCTCTGTGCGAGCACTGCCATGGGCAGATGAGGCTGAGCAACAGCTTTCCAGGATAGCCCCTTCTGCCTGCCAGCTATCTGCAGACATTCGCACTTTCGGAGCAGGGCTGTGATAGGAGCCTGGGAGGGACACCGCCATTCCCAGCATGCGTTTGAAGTTTCAAGTGGCAAGATTAGCAAGCAGCCCCATTCTCTGTGCCTCTATGCGAACAGTGCCATGGGCAGATGAGGCTGAGCAACAGCTTTCCAGGCTAGCCCCTTCTGGCTGCCAGCTATCTGCAGACGTTTGCATTTCAAGAGCAGGGCTGCGAAAGGAGCCTGGCTGGGACACCATCTTTCCCAGGCTACGTTTGAAGTTTGAGGTGGCAAGACACGCAAGCAGCCCTATTCTCTGTGCCTCTATGCGAACAGTGGCATGGGCAGATGAGGCTGAGCAACAGCTTTCCAGGATAGCCCCTTCTGGCTGCCAGCTATCTGCAGACGTTCGCATTTCAAGAGCAGGGCTGCGAAAGGAGCCTGGCTGCGACACCAACTTTCCCAGGGTACGTTTGAAGTTTGAGGTGGCAAGACAAGCAAGCAGCCCCATTCTCTGTGCCTCTGTGCGAACAGTGCCATGGGCAGATGAGGCTGAGCAACAGCTTTCCAGGCTAGCCCCTTCTGGCTGCCAGCTATCTACAGACGTTCGCACTTTCGGAGCAGGGCTGCGAAAGGAGCCTGGCTGGGACACCAACTTTCCCAGGCTACGTTTGAAGTTTGAGGTGGCAAGACAAGCAAGCAGCCCCATTCTCTTTGCCTCTGTGCGAGCACTGCCATGGGCAGATGAGGCTGAGCAACAGCTTTCCAGGATAGCCCCTTCTGCCTGCCAGCTATCTGCAGACATTCGCACTTTCGGAGCAGGGCTGTGATAGGAGCCTGGCAGGGACACCACCATTCCCAGCATGCGTTTGAAGTTTCAAGTGGCAAGATAAGCAAGCAGCCCCATTCTCTGTGCCTCTATGCGAACAGTGCCATGGGCAGATGAGGCTGAGCAACAGCTTTCCAGGCTAGCCCCTTCTGGCTGCCAGCTATCTGCAGACGTTCGCATTTCAAGAGCAGGGCTGCGAAAGGAGCCTAGCAGGTACACCATCTTTCCCAGGCTACGTTTGAAGTTTGAGGTGACAAGAGAAGCAAGGAGCCCCATTCCCTGTGTTCTGTGCGAGCACTGCCATGGGCAGATGAGGCTGAGCAACAGCTTTCCAGGATAGCCCCTTCTGGCTGCCAGCTATCTGCAGACGTTCGCACTTTCGGAGCAGGGCTGCGATAGGAGCCTGGCAGGGACACCACCATTCCCAGCATGCGTTTGAAGTTTCAAGTGGCAAGATAAGCAAGCAGCCCCATTCTCTGTGCCTCTATGCGAACAGTGCCATGGGCAGATGAGGCTGAGCAACAGCTTTCCAGGCTAGCCCCTTCTGGCTGCCAGCTATCTGCAGACGTTCGCATTTCAAGAGCAGGGCTGCGAAAGGAGCCTGCCTGGGACACCAACTTTCCCAGGCTACGTTTGAAGTTTTAGTTAGCAAGACAAGCAAGCAGCCCCATTCTCTGTGCCTCTATGCGAACAGTGCCATGGGCAGATGAGGCTGAGCAACAGCTTTCCAGGCTAGCCCCTTCTGGCTGCCAGCTATCTACAGACGTTCGCATTTTCGGAGCAGGGCTGCGAAAGGAGCCTGGCTGGGACACCAACTTTCCCAGGCTACGTTTGATGTTTGAGGTGGCAAGACAAGCAAGCAGCCCCATTCTCTGTGCCTCTGTGCGAGCACTGCCATGGGCAGATGAGGCTGAGCAACAGCTTTCCAGGATAGCCCCTTCTGCCTGCCAGCTATCTGCAGACGTTCGCACTTTCGGAGCAATGCTGTGATAGGAGCCTGGCAGGGACACCACCATTCCCAGCATGCGTTTGAAGTTTCAAGTGGCAAGATAAGCAAGCAGCCCCATTCTCTGTGCCTCTATGCGAACAGTGCCATGGGCAGATGAGGCTGAGCAACAGCTTTCCAGGCTAGGCCCTTCTGCCTGCCAGCTATCTGCAGACGTTCGCACTTTCGGAGCAGGGCTGCGAAAGGAGCCTGGCTGGGACACCAACATTCCCAGGCTACGTTTGAAGTTTTAGTTGGCAAGACAAGCAAGGAGCCCCATTCTCTGTGCCTCTGTGCGAGCACTGTCATGGGCAGATGAGGCTGAGCAACAGCTTTCCAGGCTAGCCCCTTCTGGCTGCCAGCTATCTGCAGACGTTCGCATTTCAAGAGCAGGGCTGCGAAAGGAGCCTAGCAGGTACACCAACTTTCCCAGCATGCGTTTGAAGTTTCAAGTGGCAAGACAAGCAAGCAGCCCCATTCTCTGTGCCTCTGTGCGTTCACTGCCACGGGCAGATGAGGCTGAGCAACAGCTTTCCAGGATAGCCCCTTCTGGCTGCCAGCTATCTGCAGACGTTCGCACTTTCGGAGCAGGGCTGTGATAGGAGCCTGGCAGGGACACCACCATTCCCAGCATGCGTTTGAAGTTTCAAGTGCCAAGATAAGCAAGCAGCCCCATTCTCTGTGCCTCTATGCGAACAGTGCCATGGGCAGATGAGGCTGAGCAACAGCTTTCCAGGATAGCCCCTTCTGGCTGCCAGCT
This sequence comes from Opisthocomus hoazin, assembly GCF_030867145.1. Classification (NCBI taxonomy): domain Eukaryota; kingdom Metazoa; phylum Chordata; class Aves; order Opisthocomiformes; family Opisthocomidae; genus Opisthocomus; species Opisthocomus hoazin. Next base: position 16,359,854 of record NC_134430.1, on the reverse strand, counting down.
ATCTGCAGACGTTCGCACTTTCGGAGCAGGGCTGCGAAAGGAGCCTGGCTGGGACACCATCTTTCCCAGGCTACGTTTGAAGTTTGAGGTGGCAAGACAAGCAAGCAGCCCCATTCTCTGTGCCTCTGTGCGAGCACTGCCATGGGCAGATGAGGCTGAGCAACAGCTTTCCAGGATAGCCCCTTCTGCCTGCCAGCTATCTGCAGACGTTCGCACTTTCGGAGCAGGGCTGTGATAGGAGCCTGGCAGGGACACCACCATTCCCAGCATGCGTTTGAAGTTTCAAGTGGCAAGATAAGCAAGCAGCCCCATTCTCTGTGCCTCTATGCGAACAGTGCCATGGGCAGATGAGGCTGAGCAACAGCTTTCCAGGATAGCCCCTTCTGGCTGCCAGCTATCTGCAGACGTTCGCACTTTCGGAGCAGGGCTGCGAAAGGATCCTGGCTGGGACACCAACTTTCCCAGGCTACGTTTGAAGTTTGAGGTGGCAAGACAAGCAAGCAGCCCCATTCTCTGTGCTTCTGTGCGTTCACTGCCACGGGCAGATGAGGCTGAGCAACAGCTTTCCAGGATAGCCCCTTCTGGTTGCCAGCTATCTGCAGACGTTCGCACTTTCGGAGCAGGGCTGTGATAGGAGCCTGGCAGGGACACCACCATTCCCAGCATGCGTTTGAAGTTTCAAGTGGCAAGATAAGCAAGCAGCCCCATTCTCTGTGCCTCTATGCGAACAGTGCCATGGGCAGAGGAGGCTGAGCAACAGCTTTCCAGGCTAGCCCCTTCTGGCTGCCAGCTATCTGCAGACGTTCGCATTTCAAGAGCAGGGCTGCGAAAGGAGCCTGGCTGGGACACCAACTTTCCCAGGCTACCTTTGAAGTTTTATTTGGCAGGACAAGCCAGGGGCCCCATTCTCTGTGCCTCTGTGCGAGCACTGCCATGGGCAGATGAGGCTGAGCAACAGCTTTCCAGGCTAGCCCCTTCTGGCTGCCAGCTATCTGCAGACGTTCGCATTTCAAGAGCAGGGCTGCGAAAGGAGCCTAGCAGGTACACCAACTTTCCCAGGCTACGTTTGAAGTTTGAGGTGGCAAGACAAGCAAGCAGCCCCATTCTCTGTGCCTCTGTGCGAGCAGTGCCATGGGCAGATGAGGCTGAGCAACAGCTTTCCAGGCTAGCCCCTTCTGCCTGCCAGCTATCTGCAGACGTTCGCACTTTCGGAGCAGGGCTGTGATAGGAGCCTGGCAGGGACACCACCATTCCCAGCATGCGTTTGAAGTTTCAAGTGGCAAGATAAGCAAGCAGCCCCATTCTCTGTGCCTCTATGCGAACAGTGCCATGGGCAGATGAGGCTGAGCAACAGTTTTCCAGGATAGCCCCTTCTGCCTGCCAGCTATCTGCAGACGTTCGCACTTTCGGAGCAGGGCTGCGAAAGGAGCCTTGCTGGGACACCAACTTTCCCAGGCTACGTTTGAAGTTTGAGGTGGCAAGACAAGCAAGCAGCCCCATTCTCTGTGCCTCTGTGCGAGCACTGCCATGGGCAGATGAGGCTGAGCAACAGCTTTCCAGGCTAGCCCCTTCTGGCTGCCAGCTATCTGCAGACGTTCGCACTTTCGGAGCAGGGCTGTGATAGGAGCCTGGCAGGGACACCACCATTCCCAGCATGCGTTTGAAGTTTCAAGTGGCAAGATAAGCAAGCAGCCCCATTCTCTGTGCCTCTATGCGAACAGTGCCATGGGCAGATGAGGCTGAGCAACAGCTTTCCAGGCTAGCCCCTTCTGGCTGCCAGCTATCTGCAGACGTTCGCATTTCAAGAGCAGGGCTGTGATAGGAGCCTGGCAGGGACACCACCATTCCCAGCATGCGTTTGAAGTTTCAAGTGCCAAGATAAGCAAGCAGCCCCATTCTCTGTGCCTCTATGCGAACAGTGCCATGGGCAGATGAGGCTGAGCAACAGCTTTCCAGGCTAGCCCCTTCTGGCTGCCAGCTATCTGCAGACGTTCGCACTTTCGGAGCAGGGCTGCGAAAGGAGCCTGGCTGGGACACCATCTTTCCCAGGCTACGTTTGAAGTTTGAGGTGGCAAGACAAGCAAGCAGCCCCATTCTCTGTGCCTCTGTGCGAGCACTGCCATGGGCAGATGAGGCTGAGCAACAGCTTTCCAGGATAGCCCCTTCTGCCTGCCAGCTATCTGCAGACGTTCGCATTTCAAGAGCAGGGCTGCGAAAGGAGCCTAGCAGGTACACCAACTTTCCCAGGCTACGTTTGAAGTTTGAGGTGGCAAGACAAGCAAGCAGCCCCATTCTCTGTGCCTCTGTGCGAGCACTGCCATGGGCAGATGAGGCTGAGCAACAGCTTTCCAGGCTAGCCCCTTCTGCCTGCCAGCTATCTGCAGACGTTCGCACTTTCGGAGCAGGGCTGTGATAGGAGCCTGGCAGGGACACCACCATTCCCAGCATGCGTTTGAAGTTTCAAGTGGCAAGATAAGCAAGCAGCCCCATTCTCTGTGCCTCTATGCGAACAGTGCCATGGGCAGATGAGGCTGAGCAACAGTTTTCCAGGATAGCCCCTTCTGGCTGCCAGCTATCTGCAGACGTTCGCACTTTCGGAGCAGGGCTGCGAAAGGAGCCTTGCTGGGACACCAACTTTCCCAGGCTACGTTTGAAGTTTGAGGTGGCAAGACAAGCAAGCAGCCCCATTCTCTGTGCCTCTGTGCGAGCACTGCCATGGGCAGATGAGGCTGAGCAACAGCTTTCCAGGCTAGCCCCTTCTGGCTGCCAGCTATCTGCAGACGTTCGCACTTTCGGAGCAGGGCTGTGATAGGAGCCTGGCAGGGACACCACCATTCCCAGCATGCGTTTGAAGTTTCAAGTGGCAAGATAAGCAAGCAGCCCCATTCTCTGTGCCTCTATGCGAACAGTGCCATGGGCAGATGAGGCTGAGCAACAGCTTTCCAGGCTAGCCCCTTCTGGCTGCCAGCTATCTGCAGACGTTCGCATTTCAAGAGCAGGGCTGTGATAGGAGCCTGGCAGGGACACCACCATTCCCAGCATGCGTTTGAAGTTTCAAGTGCCAAGATAAGCAAGCAGCCCCATTCTCTGTGCCTCTATGCGAACAGTGCCATGGGCAGATGAGGCTGAGCAACAGCTTTCCAGGCTAGCCCCTTCTGGCTGCCAGCTATCTGCAGACGTTCGCACTTTCGGAGCAGGGCTGCGAAAGGAGCCTGGCTGGGACACCATCTTTCCCAGGCTACGTTTGAAGTTTGAGGTGGCAAGACAAGCAAGCAGCCCCATTCTCTGTGCCTCTGTGCGAGCACTGCCATGGGCAGATGAGGCTGAGCAACAGCTTTCCAGGATAGCCCCTTCTGGCTGCCAGCTATCTGCAGACGTTCGCACTTTCGGAGCAGGGCTGTGATAGGAGCCTGGCAGGGACACCACCATTCCCAGCATGCGTTTGAAGTTTCAAGTGGCAAGATAAGCAAGCAGCCCCATTCTCTGTGCCTCTATGCGAACAGTGCCATGGGCAGATGAGGCTGAGCAACAGCTTTCCAGGCTAGCACCTTCTGGCTGCCAGCTATCTGCAGACGTTCGCACTTTCGGAGCAGGGCTGCGAAAGGAGCCTGGCTGGGACACCAACTTTCCCAGGCTACGTTTGAAGTTTGAGGTGGCAAGACAAGCAAGCAGCCCCATTCTCTGTGCCTCTGTGCGAGCACTGCCATGGGCAGATGAGGCTGAGCAACAGCTTTCCAGGCTAGCCCCTTCTGCCTGCCAGCTATCTGCAGACGTTCGCATTTCAAGAGCAGGGCTGCGAAAGGAGCCTAGCAGTTACACCATCTTTCCCAGGCTACGTTTGAAGTTTTAGTTGGCAAGACAAGCAAGCAGCCCCATTCTCTGTGCCTCTGTGCGAGCACTGCCATGGGCAGATGAGGCTGAGCAACAGCTTTCCAGGCTAGGCCCTTCTGCCTGCCAGCTATCTGCAGACGTTCGCACTTTCGGAGCAGGGCTGTGATAGGAGCCTGGCAGGGACACCACCATTCCCAGCATGCGTTTGAAGTTTCAAGTGGCAAGATAAGCAAGCAGCCCCATTCTCTGTGCCTCTATGCGAACAGTGCCATGGGCAGATGAGGCTGAGCAACAGCTTTCCAGGCTAGCCCCTTCTGGCTGCCAGCTATCTGCAGACGTTCGCATTTCAAGAGCAGGGCTGCGAAACGAGCCTAGCAGATACACAATCTTTCCCTGGCTACGTTTGAAGTTTGAGGTGGCAAGACAAGCAAGCAGCCCCATTCTCTGTGCCTCTATGCGAACAGTGCCATGGGCAGATGAGGCTGAGCAACAGCTTTCCAGGATAGCCCCTTCTGGCTGCCAGCTATCTGCAGACGTTTGCATTTCAAGAGCAGGGCTGCGAAAGGAGCCTAGCAGGTACACCATCTTTCCCAGGCTACGTTTGAAGTTTGAGGTGGCAAGACAAGCAAGGAGCCCCATTCTCTGTGCCTCTGTGCGAGCACTGTCATGGGCAGATGAGGCTGAGCAACAGCTTTCCAGGATAGCCCCTTCTGCCTGCCAGCTATCTGCAGACGTTCGCACTTTCGGAGCAGGGCTGTGATAGGAGCCTGGCAGGGACACCACCATTCCCAGCATGCGTTGAAGTTTCAAGTGCCAAGATAAGCAAGCAGCCCCATTCTCTGTGCCTCTATGCGAACAGTGCCATGGGCAGATGAGGCTGAGCAACAGTTTTCCAGGATAGCCCCTTCTGGCTGCCAGCTATCTGCAGACGTTCGCACTTTCGGAGCAGGGCTGCGAAAGGAGCCTGGCTGGGACACCAACTTTCCCAGGCTTCGTTTGAAGTTTGAGGTGGCAAGACAAGCAAGCAGCCCCATTCTCTGTGCCTCTGTGCGAGCACTGCCATGGGCAGATGAGGCTGAGCAACAGCTTTCCAGGATAGCCCCTTCTGCCTGCCAGCTATCTGCAGACGTTCGCACTTTCGGAGCAGGGCTGTGATAGGAGCCTGGCAGGGACACCACCATTCCCAGCATGCGTTTGAAGTTTCAAGTGGCAAGATAAGCAAGCAGCCCCATTCTCTGTGCCTCTATGCGAACAGTGCCATGGGCAGATGAGGTTGAGCAACAGCTTTCCAGGCTAGCCCCTTCTGGCTGCCAGCTATCTGCAGACGTTCGCATTTCAAGAGCAGGGCTGCGAAACGAGCCTAGCAGGTACACCATCTTTCCCTGGCTACGTTTGAAGTTTGAGGTGGCAAGACAAGCAAGCAGCCCCATTCTCTGTGCCTCTGTGCGAGCACTGCCATGGGCAGATGAGGCTGAGCAACAGCTTTCCAGGCTAGCCCCTTCTGCCTGCCAGCTATCTGCAGACGTTCGCACTTTCGGAGCAGGGCTGTGATAGGAGCCTGGCAGGGACACCACCATTCCCAGCATGCGTTTGAAGTTTCAAGTGGCAAGATAAGCAAGCAGCCCCATTCTCTGTGCCTCTATGCGAACAGTGCCATGGGCAGATGAGGCTGAGCAACAGTTTTCCAGGATAGCCCCTTCTGGCTGCCAGCTATCTGCAGACGTTCGCACTTTCGGAGCAGGGCTGCGAAAGGAGCCTTGCTGGGACACCAACTTTCCCAGGCTACGTTTGAAGTTTGAGGTGGCAAGACAAGCAAGCAGCCCCATTCTCTGTGCCTCTGTGCGAGCACTGCCATGGGCAGATGAGGCTGAGCAACAGCTTTCCAGGCTAGCCCCTTCTGGCTGCCAGCTATCTGCAGACGTTCGCACTTTCGGAGCAGGGCTGTGATAGGAGCCTGGCAGGGACACCACCATTCCCAGCATGCGTTTGAAGTTTCAAGTGGCAAGATAAGCAAGCAGCCCCATTCTCTGTGCCTCTATGCGAACAGTGCCATGGGCAGATGAGGCTGAGCAACAGCTTTCCAGGCTAGCCCCTTCTGGCTGCCAGCTATCTGCAGACGTTCGCATTTCAAGAGCAGGGCTGTGATAGGAGCCTGGCAGGGACACCACCATTCCCAGCATGCGTTTGAAGTTTCAAGTGCCAAGATAAGCAAGCAGCCCCATTCTCTGTGCCTCTATGCGAACAGTGCCATGGGCAGATGAGGCTGAGCAACAGCTTTCCAGGCTAGCCCCTTCTGGCTGCCAGCTATCTGCAGACGTTCGCACTTTCGGAGCAGGGCTGCGAAAGGAGCCTGGCTGGGACACCATCTTTCCCAGGCTACGTTTGAAGTTTGAGGTGGCAAGACAAGCAAGCAGCCCCATTCTCTGTGCCTCTGTGCGAGCACTGCCATGGGCAGATGAGGCTGAGCAACAGCTTTCCAGGATAGCCCCTTCTGGCTGCCAGCTATCTGCAGACGTTCGCACTTTCGGAGCAGGGCTGTGATAGGAGCCTGGCAGGGACACCACCATTCCCAGCATGCGTTTGAAGTTTCAAGTGGCAAGATAAGCAAGCAGCCCCATTCTCTGTGCCTCTATGCGAACAGTGCCATGGGCAGATGAGGCTGAGCAACAGCTTTCCAGGCTAGCACCTTCTGGCTGCCAGCTATCTGCAGACGTTCGCACTTTCGGAGCAGGGCTGCGAAAGGAGCCTGGCTGGGACACCAACTTTCCCAGGCTACGTTTGAAGTTTGAGGTGGCAAGACAAGCAAGCAGCCCCATTCTCTGTGCCTCTGTGCGAGCACTGCCATGGGCAGATGAGGCTGAGCAACAGCTTTCCAGGCTAGCCCCTTCTGGCTGCCAGCTATCTGCAGACGTTCGCATTTCAAGAGCAGGGCTGTGAAAGGAGCCTAGCAGGTACACCAACTTTCCCAGGCTACGTTTGAAGTTTGAGGTGGCAAGACAAGCAAGCAGCCCCATTCTCTGTGCCTCTGTGCGAGCACTGCCATGGGCAGATGAGGCTGAGAAACAGCTTTCCAGGCTAGGCCCTTCTGCCTGCCAGCTATCTGCAGACGTTCGCACTTTCAGAGCAGGGCTGTGATAGGAGCCTGGCAGGGACACCACCATTCCCAGCATGCGTTTGAAGTTTCAAGTGGCAAGATAAGCAAGCAGCCCCATTCTCTGTGCCTCTATGCGAACAGTGCCATGGGCAGATGAGGCTGAGCAACAGCTTTCCAGGCTAGCCCCTTCTGGCTGCCAGCTATCTGCAGACGTTCGCATTTCAAGAGCAGGGCTGCGAAACGAGCCTAGCAGATACACAATCTTTCCCAGGCTACGTTTGAAGTTTGAGGTGGCAAGACAAGCAAGCAGCCCCATTCTCTGTGCCTCTATGCGAACAGTGCCATGGGCAGATGAGGCTGAGCAACAGCTTTCCAGGATAGCCCCTTCTGGCTGCCAGCTATCTGCAGACGTTTGCATTTCAAGAGCAGGGCTGCGAAAGGAGCCTAGCAGGTACACCATCTTTCCCAGGCTACGTTTGAAGTTTGAGGTGGCAAGACAAGCAAGGAGCCCCATTCTCTGTGCCTCTGTGCGAGCACTGTCATGGGCAGATGAGGCTGAGCAACAGCTTTCCAGGATAGCCCCTTCTGGATGCCAGCTATCTGCAGACGTTCGCATTTTAAGAGCAGGACTGCGAAAGGAGCCTGGCTGGGACACCATCTTTCCCAGGCTACGTTTGAAGTTTGAGGTGGCAAGACAAGCAAGCAGCCCCATTCTCTGTGCCTCTATGCGAACAGTGCCATGGGCAGATGAGGCTGAGCAACAGCTTTCCAGGATAGCCCCTTCTGGCTGCCAGCTATCTGCAGACGTTCGCATTTCAAGAGCAGGGCTGCGAAAGGATCCTAGCAGGAACACCATCTTTCCCAGGGTATGTTTGAAGCTTGAGGTGGCAAGACAAGAAAGCAGCCCCATTCTCTGTGCCTCTGTGCGAGCACTGCCATGGGCAGATGAGGCTGAGCAACAGCTTTCAAGGCTAGGCCCTTCTGCCTGCCAGCTATCTGCAGACTTTCGCACTTTCGGAGCAGGGCTGTGATAGGAGCCTGGCAGGGACACCACCATTCCCAGCATGCGTTTGAATTTTCAGGTGGCAAGATAAGCAAGCAGCCCCATTCTCTGTGCCTCTATGCGAACAGTGCCATGGGCAGATGAGGCTGAGCAACAGCTTTCCAGGCTAGCCCCTTCTGGCTGCCAGCTATCTGCAGACGTTCGCACTTTCGGAGCAGGGCTGCGAAAGGAGCCTGGCTGGGACACCAACTTTCCCAGGCTACGTTTGAAGTTTGAGGTGGCAAGACAAGCAAGCAGCCCCATTCTCTGTGCCTCTGTGTGAGCACTGCCATGGGCAGATGAGGCTGAGCAACAGCTTTCCAGGATAGCCCCTTCTGGCTGCCAGCTATCTGCAGACGTTCGCACTTTCGGAGCAGGGCTGTGATAGGAGCCTGGCAGGGACACCACCATTCCCAGCATGCGTTTGAAGTTTCAAGTGGCAAGATAAGCAAGCAGCCCCATTCTCTGTGCCTCTATGCGAACAGTGCCATGGGCAGATGAGGCTGAGCAACAGCTTTCCAGGCTAGCCCCTTCTGCCTGCCAGCTATCTGCAGACGTTCGCATTTCAAGAGCAGGGCTGCGAAAGGAGCCTGGCTGGGACACCAACTTTCCCAGGCTACGTTTGAAGTTTTAGTTGGCAGGACAAGCAAGGGGCCCCATTCTCTGTGCCTCTGTGCGAGCACTGCCATGGGCAGATGAGGCTGAGCAACAGCTTTCCAGGCTAGCCACTTCTGGCCGCCAGCTATCTGCAGACGTTCGCATTTCAAGAGCAGGGCTGCGAAAGGAGCCTAGCAGGTACACCATCTTTCCCAGGCTACGTCTGAAGTTTGAGGTGGCAAGACAAGCAAGCAGCCCCATTCTCTGTGCCTCTGTGCGAGCACTGCCATGGGCAGATGAGGCTGAGCAACAGCTTTCCAGGATAGCCCCTTCTGGCTGCCAGCTATCTGCAGACGTTCGCACTTTCGGAGCAGGGCTGTGATAGGAGCCTGGCAGGGACACCACCATTCCCAGCATGCGTTGAAGTTTCAAGTGCCAAGATAAGCAAGCAGCCCCATTCTCTGTGCCTCTATGCGAACAGTGCCATGGGCAGATGAGGCTGAGCAACAGTTTTCCAGGATAGCCCCTTCTGGCTGCCAGCTATCTGCAGACGTTCGCACTTTCGGAGCAGGGCTGCGAAAGGAGCCTGGCTGGGACACCAACTTTCCCAGGCTACGTTTGAAGTTTGAGGTGGCAAGACAAGCAAGCAGCCCCATTCTCTGTGCCTCTGTGCGAGCACTGCCATGGGCAGATGAGGCTGAGCAACAGCTTTCCAGGATAGCCCCTTCTGCCTGCCAGCTATCTGCAGACGTTCGCACTTTCGGAGCAGGGCTGTGATAGGAGCCTGGCAGGGACACCACCATTCCCAGCATGCGTTTGAAGTTTCAAGTGGCAAGATAAGCAAGCAGCCCCATTCTCTGTGCCTCTATGCGAACAGTGCCATGGGCAGATGAGGTTGAGCAACAGCTTTCCAGGCTAGCCCCTTCTGGCTGCCAGCTATCTGCAGACGTTCGCATTTCAAGAGCAGGGCTGCGAAACGAGCCTAGCAGGTACACCATCTTTCCCTGGCTACGTTTGAAGTTTGAGGTGGCAAGACAAGCAAGCAGCCCCATTCTCTGTGCCTCTATGCGAACAGTGCCATGGGCAGATGAGGCTGAGCAACAGCTTTCCAGGCTAGCCCCTTCTGGCTGCCAGCTATCTGCAGACGTTCGCATTTCAAGAGCAGGGCTGCGAAAGGAGCCTAGCAGGTACACCATCTTTCCCAGGCTACGTTTGAAGTTTTAGTTGGCAAGACAAGCAAGCAGCCCCATTCTCTGTGCCTCTGTGCGAGCAGTGCCATGGGCAGATGAGGCTGAGCAACAGCTTTCCAGGATAGCCCCTTCTGGATGCCAGCTATCTGCAGACGTTCGCATTTTAAGAGCAGGGCTGAGAAAGGAGCATGGCTGGGACACCATCTTTCCCAGGCTACGTTTGAAGTTTGAGGTGGCAAGACAAGCAAGCAGCCCCATTCTCTGTGCCTCTGTGCGAGCACTGCCATGGGCAGATGAGGCTGAGCAACAGCTTTCCAGGCTAGCCCCTTCTGGCTGCCATCTATCTGCAGACGTTCGCATTTCAAGAGCAGGGCTGCGAAAGGAGCCTAGCAGGTACACCATCTTTCCCAGGCTACGTTTGAAGTTTGAGGTGGCAAGACAAGCAAGCAGCCCCATTCTCTGTGCCTCTGTGCGAGCACTGCCATGGGCAGATGAGGCTGAGCAACAGCTTTCCAGGATAGCCCCTTCTGCCTGCCAGCTATCTGCAGACGTTCGCACTTTCGGAGCAATGCTGTGATAGGAGCCTGGCAGGGACACAAACCATTCCCAGCATGCGTTTGAAGTTTCAAGTGGCAAGATAAGCAAGCAGCCCCATTCTCTGTGCCTCTATGCGAACAGTGCCATGGGCAGATGAGGCTGAGCAACAGTTTTCCAGGATAGCCCCTTCTGGCTGCCAGCTATCTGCAGACGTTCGCACTTTCGGAGCAGGGCTGCGAAAGGAGCCTGGCTGGGACACCAACTTTCCCAGGTTACGTTTGAAGTTTGAGGTGGCAAGACAAGCAAGCAGCCCCATTCTCTGTGCCTCTGTGCGAGCACTGCCATGGGCAGATGAGGCTGAGCAACAGCTTTCCAGGCTAGCCCCTTCTGGCTGCCAGCTATCTGCAGAGGTTCGCATTTCAAGAGCAGGGCTGCGAAACGAGCCTAGCAGGTACACCATCTTTCCCTGGCTACGTTTGAAGTTTGAGGTGGCAAGACAAGCAAGCAGCCCCATTCTCTGTGCCTCTATGCGAACAGTGCCATGGGCAGATGAGGCTGAGCAACAGCTTTCCAGGCTAGGCCCTTCTGCCTGCCAGCTATCTGCAGACGTTCGCATTTCAAGAGCAGGGCTGCGAAAGGAGCCTAGCAGGTACACCATCTTTCCCAGGCTACGTTTGAAGTTTGAGGTGGCAAGACAAGCAAGCAGCCCCATTCTCTGTGCCTCTGTGCGAGCACTGCCATGGGCAGATGAGGCTGAGCAACAGCTTTCCAGGATAGCCCCTTCTGGATGCCAGCTATCTGCAGACGTTCGCATTTTAAGAGCAGGGCTGCGAAAGGAGCCTGGCTGGGACACCATCTTTCCCAGGCTACGTTTGAAGTTTTAGTTGGCAAGACAAGCAAGGAGCCCCATTCTCTGTGCCTCTGTGCGAGCACTGCCATGGGCAGATGAGGCTGAGCAACAGCTTTCCAGGCTAGCCCCTTCTGGCTGCCAGCTATCTGCAGACGTTCGCATTTCAAGAGCAGGGCTGCGAAAGGAGCCTAGCAGGAACACCATCTTTCCCAGCATGCGTTTGAAGTTTCAGGTGGCAAGATAAGCAAGCAGCCCCATTCTCTGTGCCTCTATGCGAGCACTGCCATGGGCAGATGAGGCTGAGCAACAGCTTTCCAGGCTAGCCCCTTCTGCCTGCCAGCTATCTGCAGACGTTCGCATTTCAAGAGCAGGGCTGTGATAGGAGCCTGGCAGGGACACCACCATTCCCAGCATGCGTTTGAAGTTTCAAGTGGCAAGATAAGCAAGCAGCCCCATTCTCTGTGCCTCTATGCGAACAGTGCCATGGGCAGATGAGGCTGAGCAACAGCTTTCCAGGTTAGCCCCTTCTGGCTGCCAGCTATCTGCAGACGTTCGCATTTCAAGAGCAGGGCTGCGAAACGAGCCTAGCAGGTACACCATCTTTCCCAGGCTACGTTTGAAGTTTGAGGTGGCAAGACAAGCAATCATCCCCATTCTCTGTGCCTCTATGCGAACAGTGCCATGGGCAGATGAGGCCGAGCAACAGCTTTCCAGGATAGCCCCTTCTGGCTGCCAGCTATCTGCAGACGTTCGCATTTCAAGAGCAGGGCTGCGAAAGGAGCCTAGCAGGTACACCATCTTTCCCAGGCTACGTTTGAAGTTTGAGGTGGCAAGACAAGCAAGCAGCCCCATTCTCTGTGCCTCTGTGCGAGCACTGCCATGGGCAGATGAGGCTGAGCAACAGCTTTCCAGGATAGCCCCTTCTGGATGCCAGCTATCTGCAGACGTTCGCATTTCAAGAGCAGGACTGCGAAAGGAGCCTGGCTGGGACACCATCTTTCCCAGGCTACGTTTGAAGTTTTAGTTGGCAAGACAAGCAAGGAGCCCCATTCTCTGTGCCTCTGTGCGAGCACTGCCATGGGCAGATGAGGCTGAGCAACAGCTTTCCAGGCTAGCCCCTTCTGGCTGCCAGCTATCTGCAGACGTTCGCATTTCAAGAGCAGGGCTGCGAAAGGAGCCTAGCAGGAACACCATCTTTCCCCGGATACGTTTGAAGTTTGAGGTGGCAAGACAAGAAAGCAGCCCCATTCTCTGTGCCTCTGTGCGAGCACTGCCATGGGCAGATGAGGCTGAGCAACAGCTTTCCAGGCTAGGCCCTTCTGGCTGCCAGCTATCTGCAGACTTTCGCACTTTCGGAGCAGGGCTGTGATAGGAACCTGGCAGGGACACCACCATTCCTAGCATGCGTTTGAAGTTTGAGGTGTCAAGATAAGCAAGCAGCCCCATTCTCTGTGCCTCTGTGCGAGCACTGCCATGGGCAGATGAGGCTGAGCAACAGCTTTCCAGGATAGCCCCTTCTGCCTGCCAGCTATCTGCAGACGTTCGCATTTCAAGAGCAGTGCTGCGAAAGGAGCCTGGCTGGGACACCAACTTTCCCAGGCTACGTTTGAAGTTTGAGGTGGCAAGACAAGCAAGCAGCCCCATTCTCTGTGCCTCTGTGCGAGCACTGCCATGGGCAGATGAGGCTGAGCAACAGCTTTCCAGGATAGCCCCTTCTGGATGCCAGCTATCTGCAGACGTTCGCATTTTAAGAGCAGGGCTGCGAAAGGAGCGTGGCTGGGACACCAACTTTCCCAGGCTACGTTTGAAGTTTGAGGTGGCAAGACAAGCAAGCAGCCCCATTCTCTGTGCCTCTGTGCGAGCACTGCCATGGGCAGATGAGGCTGAGAAACAGCTTTCCAGGCTAGCCCCTTCTGGCTGCCAGCTATCTGCAGACGTTCGCACTTTCGGAGCAGGGCTGTGATAGGAGCCTGGCAGGGACACCTCCATTCCCAGCATGCGTTTGAAGTTTCAAGTGGCAAGATAAGCAAGCAGCCCCATTCTCTGTGCCTGTATGCGAACAGTGCCATGGGCAGATGAGGCTGAGCAACAGCTTTCCAGGCTAGCCCCTTCTGGCTGCCAGCTATCTGCAGACGTTCGCACTTTCGGAGCAGGGCTGCGAAAGGAGCCTGGCTGGGACACCAACTTTCCCAGGCTACGTTTGAAGTTTGAGGTGGCAAGACAAGCAAGCAGCCCCATTCTCTGTGCCTCTGTGCGAGCACTGCCATGGGCAGATGAGGGTGAGCAACAGCTTTCCAGGATAGCCCCTTCTGCCTGCCAGCTATCTGCAGACGTTCGCACTTTCGGAGCAGGGCTGTGATAGGAGCCTGGCAGGGACACCACCATTCCCAGCATGAGTTTGAAGTTTCAAGTGGCAAGATAAGCAAGCAGCCCCATTCTCTGTGCCTCTATGCGAACAGTGCCATGGGCAGATGAGGCTGAGCAACAGCTTTCAAGGCTAGCCCCTTCTGCCTGCCAGCTATCTGCAGACGTTCGCATTTCAAGAGCAGGGCTGCGAAAGCAGCCTGGCTGGGACACCAACTTTCCCAGGCTACGTTTGAAGTTTTAGTTGGCAAGACAAGCAAGGAGCCCCATTCTCTGTGCCTCTGTGCGAGCACTGCCATGGGCAGATGAGGCTGAGCAACAGCTTTCCAGGCTAGCCCCTTCTGGCTGCCAGCTATCTGCAGACGTTCGCATTTCAAGAGCAGGGCTGCGAAAGGAGCCTGGCTGGGACACCAACTTTCCCAGGCTACGTTTGAAGTTTTAGTTGGCAAGACAAGCAAGGAGCACCACTCTCTGTGCCTCTGTGCGAGCACTGCCATGGGCAGATGAGGCTGAGCAACAGCTTTCCAGGATAGCCCCTTCTGCCTGCCAGCTATCTGCAGACGTTCGCATTTCAAGAGCAGGGCTGCGAAAGGAGCCTAGCAGGTACACCATCTTTCCCAGGCTACGTTTGAAGTTTGAGGTGGCAAGACAAGCAAGCAGCCCCATTCTCTGTGCCTCTGTGCGAGCACTGCCATGGGCAGATGAGGCTGAGCAACAGCTTTCCAGGCTAGCCCCTTCTGGCTGCCAGCTATCTGCAGATGTTCGCATTTCAAGAGCAGGGCTGCGAAAGGAGCCTGGCTGGGACACCAACTTTCCCAGGCTACGTTTGAAGTTTGAGGTGGCAAGACAAGCAAGCAGCCCCATTCTCTGTGCCTCTGTGCAAGCACTGCCATGGGCAGATGAGGCTGAGCAACAGCTTTCCAGGCTAGCCCCTTCTGGCTGCCAGCTATCTGCAGACGTTCGCATTTCAAGAGCAGGGCTGCAAAAGGAGCCTGGCTGGGACACCAACTTTCCCAGGCTACGTTTGAAGTTTGAGGTGGCAAGACAAGCAAGCAGCCCCATTCTCTGTGCCTCTGTGCAAGCACTGCCATGGGCAGATGAGGCTGAGCAACAGCTTTCCAGGATAGCCCCTTCTGCCTGCCAGCTATCTGCAGACGTTCGCACTTTCGGAGCAGGGCTGTGATAGGAGCCTGGCAGGGACACCACCATTCCCAGCATGCGTTTGAAGTTTCAAGTGGCAAGATAAGCAAGCAGCCCCATTCTCTGTGCCTCTATGCGAACAGTGCCATGGGCAGATGAGGCTGAGCAACAGCTTTCCAGGATAGCCCCTTCTGGCTGCCAGCTATCTGCAGACGTTCGCACTTTCGGAGCAGGGCTGCGAAAGGAGCCTGGCTGGGACAACAACTTTCCCAGGCTACGTTTGAAGTTTGAGGTGGCAAGACAAGCAAGCAGCCCCATTCTCTGTGCCTCTGTGCGAGCACTGCCATGGGCAGATGAGGCTGAGCAACAGCTTTCCAGGATAGCCCCTTCTGGATGCCAGCTATCTGCAGACGTTCGCATTTTAAGAGCAGGGCTGCGAAAGGAGCCTGGCTGGGACACCAACTTTCCCAGGCTACGTTTGAAGTTTGAGGTGGCAAGACAAGCAAGCAGCCCCATTCTCTGTGCCTCTGTGCGAGCACTGCCATGGGCAGATGAGGCTGAGCAACAGCTTTCCAGGATAGCCCTTTCTGGCTGCCAGCTATCTGCAGACGTTCGCACTTTCGGAGCAGGGCTGTGATAGGAGCCTGGCAGGGACACCTCCATTCCCAGCATGCGTTTGAAGTTTCAAGTGGCAAGATAAGCAAGCAGCCCCATTCTCTGTGCCTCTGTGCGAGCACTGCCATGGGCAGATGAGGCTGAGCAACAGCTTTCCAGGCTAGCCCCTTCTGGCTGCCAGCTATCTGCAGACGTTCGCATTTCAAGAGCAGGGCTGCGAAAGGAGTCTAGCAGGAACACCATCTTTCCCAGGTTACGTTTGAAGTTTGAGGTGGCAAGACAAGCAAGCAGCCCCATTCTCTGTGCCTCTGTGCGAGCACTGCCATGGGCAGATGAGGCTGAGCAACAGCTTTCCAGGCTAGGCCCTTCTGCCTGCCAGCTATCTGCAGACGTTCGCACTTTCGGAGCAGGGCTGTGATAGGAGCCTGGCAGGGACACCATCTTTCCCAGCATGCGTTTGAAGTTTCAGGTGGCAAGATAAGCAAGCAGCCCCATTCTCTGTGCCTCTATGCGAGCACTGCCATGGGCAGATGAGGCTGAGCAACAGCTTTCCAGGCTAGCCCCTTCTGCCTGCCAGCTATCTGCAGACGTTCGCATTTCAAGAGCAGGGCTGTGATAGGAGCCTGGCAGGGACACCACCATTCCCAGCATGCGTTTGAAGTTTCAAGTGGCAAGATAAGCAAGCAGCCCCATTCTCTGTGCCTCTATGCGAACAGTGCCATGGGCAGATGAGGCTGAGCAACAGCTTTCCAGGTTAGCCCCTTCTGGATGCCAGCTATCTGCAGACGTTCGCATTTTAAGAGGAGGACTGCGAAAGGAGCCTGGCTGGGACACCATCTTTCCCAGGCTACATTTGAAGTTTTAGTTGGCAAGACAAGCAAGGAGCCCCATTCTCTGTGCCTCTGTGCGAGCACTGCCATGGGCAGATGAGGCTGAGCAACAGCTTTCCAGGCTAGCCCCTTCTGCCTGCCAGCTATCTGCAGACGTTCGCATTTCAAGAGCAGGGCTGCGAAAGGAGCCTAGCAGGAACACCATGTTTCCCAGGTTACGTTTGAAGTTTGAGGTGGCAAGAGAAGAAAGCAGCCCCATTCTCTGTGCCTCTGTGCGAGCACTGCCATGGGCAGATGAGGCTGAGCAACAGCTTTCCAGGCTAGGCCCTTCTGCCTGCCAGCTATCTGCAGACTTTCGCACTTTCGGAGCAGGGTTGTGATAGGAGCCTGGCAGGGACACCACCATTCCCAGCATGCGTTTGAAGTTTCAGGTGGCAAGATAAGCAAGGAGCCCCATTCTCTGTGCCTCTATGCGAGCACTGCCATGGGCAGATGAGGCTGAGCAACAGCTTTCCAGGCTAGCACCTTCTGGCTGCCAGCTATCTGCAGACGTTCGCATTTCAAGAGCAGGGCTGCGAAAGGAGCCTAGCAGGTACACCATCTTTCCCAGGCTACGTTTGAAGTTTGAGGTGGCAAGACAAGCAAGCAGCCCCATTCTCTGTGCCTCTGTGCGAGCACTGCCATGGGCAGATGAGGCTGAGCAACAGCTTTCCAGGCTAGCCCCTTCTGGCTGCCAGCTATCTGCAGACGTTCGCATTTCAAGAGCAGGGCTGCGAAAGGAGCCTGGCTGGGACACCAACTTTCCCAGGCTACGTTTGAAGTTTGAGGTGGCAAGACAAGCAAGCAGCCCCATTCTCTGTGCCTCTGTGCGAGCACTGCCATGGGCAGATGAGGCTGAGCAACAGCTTTCCAGGATAGCCCCTTCTGGATGCCAGCTATCTGCAGACATTCGCATTTTAAGAGCAGGGCTGCGAAAGGAGCGTGGCTGGGACACCAACTTTCCCAGGCTACGTTTGAAGTTTGAGGTGGCAAGACAAGCAAGCAGCCCCATTCTCTGTGCCTCTGTGCGAGCACTGCCATGGGCAGATGAGGCTGAGAAACAGCTTTCCAGGCTAGCCCCTTCTGGCTGCCAGCTATCTGCAGACGTTCGCACTTTCGGAGCAGGGCTGTGATAGGAGCCTGGCAGGGACACCTCCATTCCCAGCATGCGTTTGAAGTTTCAAGTGGCAAGATAAGCAAGCAGCCCCATTCTCTGTGCCTCTATGCGAACAGTGCCATGGGCAGATGAGGCTGAGCAACAGCTTTCCAGGCTAGACCCTTCTGGCTGCCAGCTATCTGCAGACGTTCGCACTTTCGGAGCAGGGCTGCGAAAGGAGCCTGGCTGGGACACCAACTTTCCCAGGCTACGTTTGAAGTTTGAGGTGGCAAGACAAGCAAGCAGCCCCATTCTCTGTGCCTCTGTGCGAGCACTGCCATGGGCAGATGAGGGTGAGCAACAGCTTTCCAGGATAGCCCCTTCTGGCTGCCAGCTATCTGCAGACGTTCGCACTTTCGGAGCAGGGCTGTGATAGGAGCCTGGCAGGGACACCACCATTCCCAGCATGCGTTTGAAGTTTCAAGTGGCAAGATAAGCAAGCAGCCCCATTCTCTGTGCCTCTATGCGAACAGTGCCATGGGCAGATGAGGCTGAGCAACAGCTTTCCAGGCTAGCCCCTTCTGGCTGCCAGCTATCTGCAGACGTTCGCATTTCAAGAGCAGGGCTGCGAAAGGAGCCTGGCTGGGACACCAACTTTCCCAGGCTACGTTTGAAGTTTTAGTTGGCAAGACAAGCAAGGAGCCCCATTCTCTGTGCCTCTGTGCGAGCACTGCCATGGGCAGATGAGGCTGAGCAACAGCTTTCCAGGCTAGCCCCTTCTGGCTGCCAGCTATCTGCAGACGTTCGCATTTCAAGAGCAGGGCTGCGAAAGGAGCCTGGCTGGGACACCAACTTTCCCAGGCTACGTTTGAAGTTTTAGTTGGCAAGACAAGCAAGGAGCACAACTCTCTGTACCTCTGTGCGAGCACTGCCATGGGCAGATGAGGCTGAGCAACAGCTTTCCAGGATAGCCCCTTCTGCCTGCCAGCTATCTGCAGACGTTCTCATTTCAAGAGCAGGGCTGCGAAAGGAGCCTAGCAGGTACACCATCTTTCCCAGGCTACGTTTGAAGTTTGAGGTGGCAAGACAAGCAAGCAGCCCCATTCTCTGTGCCTCTGTGCGAGCACTGCCATGGGCAGATGAGGCTGAGCAACAGCTTTCCAGGCTAGCCCCTTCTGGCTGCCAGCTATCTGCAGATGTTCGCATTTCAAGAGCAGGGCTGCGAAAGGAGCCTGGCTGGGACACCAACTTTCCCAGGCTACGTTTGAAGTTTGAGGTGGCAAGACAAGCAAGCAGCCCCATTCTCTGTGCCTCTGTGCGAGCACTGCCATGGGCAGATGAGGCTGAGCAACAGCTTTCCAGGCTAGCCCCTTCTGGCTGCCAGCTATCTGCAGATGTTCGCATTTCAACAGCAGGGCTGCGAAAGGAGCCTGGCTGGGACACCAACTTTCCCAGGCTACGTTTGAAGTTTGAGGTGGCAAGACAAGCAAGCAGCCCCATTCTCTGTGCCTCTGTGCAAGCACTGCCATGGGCAGATGAGGCTGAGCAACAGCTTTCCAGGCTAGCCCCTTCTGCCTGCCAGCTATCTGCAGACGTTCGCATTTCAAGAGCAGGGCTGCGAAAGGAGCCTGGCTGGGACACCAACTTTCCCAGGCTACGTTTGAAGTTTGAGGTGGCAAGACAAGCAAGCAGCCCCATTCTCTGTGCCTCTGTGCAAGCACTGCCATGGGCAGATGAGGCTGAGCAACAGCTTTCCAGGATAGCCCCTTCTGGCTGCCAGCTATCTGCAGACGTTCGCACTTTCGGAGCAGGGCTGTGATAGGAGCCTGGCAGGGACACCACCATTCCCAGCATGCGTTTGAAGTTTCAAGTGGCAAGATAAGCAAGCAGCCCCATTCTCTGTGCCTCTATGCGAACAGTGCCATGGGCAGATGAGGCTGAGCAACAGCTTTCCAGGATAGCCCCTTCTGGCTGCCAGCTATCTGCAGACGTTCGCACTTTCGGAGCAGGGCTGCGAAAGGAGCCTGGCTGGGACACCAACTTTCCCAGGCTACGTTTGAAGTTTGAGGTGGCAAGACAAGCAAGCAGCCCCATTCTCTGTGCCTCTGTGCGAGCACTGCCATGGGCAGATGAGGCTGAGCAACAGCTTTCCAGGCTAGCCCCTTCTGGCTGCCAGCTATCTGCAGACATTCGCACTTTCGGAGCAGGGCTGTGATAGGAGCCTGGCAGGGACACCACCATTCCCAGCATGCGTTTGAAGTTTCAAGTGGCAAGATAAGCAAGCAGCCCCATTCTCTGTGCCTCTATGCGAGCACTGCCATGGGCAGATGAGGCTGAGCAACAGCTTTCCAGGCTAGACCCTTCTGGCTGCCAGCTATCTGCAGACGTTCGCACTTTCGGAGCAGGGCTGCGAAAGGAGCCTGGCTGAGACACCAACTTTCCCAGACTACGTTTGAAGTTTGAGGTGGCAAGACAAGCAAGCAGCCCCATTCTCTGTGCCTCTGTGCGAGCACTGCCATGGGCAGATGAGGGTGAGCAACAGCTTTCCAGGATAGCCCCTTCTGCCTGCCAGCTATCTGCAGACGTTCGCACTTTCGGAGCAGGGCTGTGATAGGAGCCTGGCAGGGACACCACCATTCCCAGCATGCGTTTGAAGTTTCAAGTGGCAAGATAAGCAAGCAGCCCCATTCTCTGTGCCTCTATGCGAACAGTGCCATGGGCAGATGAGGCTGAGCAACAGCTTTCAAGGCTAGCCCCTTCTGCCTGCCAGCTATCTGCAGACGTTCGCATTTCAAGAGCAGGGCTTCGAAAGGAGCCTAGCAGGTACACCATCTTTCCCAGGCTACGTTTGAAGTTTGAGGTGGCAAGACAAGCAAGCAGCCCCATTCTCTGTGCCTCTGTGCGAGCACTGCCATGGGCAGATGAGGCTGAGCAACAGCTTTCCAGGCTAGCCCCTTCTGGCTGCCAGCTATCTGCAGACGTTCGCATTTCAAGAGCAGGGCTGCGAAAGGAGCCTGGCTGGGACACCAACTTTCCCAGGCTACGTTTGAAGTTTGAGGTGGCAAGACAAGCAAGCAGCCCCATTCTCTGTGCCTCTGTGCAAGCACTGCCATGGGCAGATGAGGCTGAGCAACAGCTTTCCAGGCTAGCCCCTTCTGGCTGCCAGCTATCTGCAGACGTTCGCATTTCAAGAGCAGGGCTGCAAAAGGAGCCTAGCAGGTACACCATCTTTCCCAGGCTACGTTTGAAGTTTGAGGTGGCAAGACAAGCAAGCAGCCCCATTCTCTGTGCCTCTGTGCGAGCACTGCCATGGGCAGATGAGGCTGAGCAACAGCTTTCCAGGCTAGCCCCTTCTGCCTGCCAGCTATCTGCAGACGTTCGCATTTCAAGAGCAGGGCTGCGAAAGGAGCCTGGCTGGGACACCAACTTTCCCAGGCTACGTTTGAAGTTTGAGGTGGCAAGACAAGCAAGCAGCCCCATTCTCTGTGCCTCTGTGCAAGCACTGCCATGGGCAGATGAGGCTGAGCAACAGCTTTCCAGGATAGCCCCTTCTGCCTGCCAGCTATCTGCAGACGTTCGCACTTTCGGAGCAGGGCTGTGATAGGAGCCTGGCAGGGACACCACCATTCCCAGCATGCGTTTGAAGTTTCAAGTGGCAAGATAAGCAAGCAGCCCCATTCTCTGTGCCTCTATGCGAACAGTGCCATGGGCAGATGAGGCTGAGCAACAGCTTTCCAGGATAGCCCCTTCTGGCTGCCAGCTATCTGCAGACGTTCGCACTTTCGGAGCAGGGCTGCGAAAGGAGCCTGGCTGGGACACCAACTTTCCCAGGCTACGTTTGAAGTTTGAGGTGGCAAGACAAGCAAGCAGCCCCATTCTCTGTGCCTCTGTGCAAGCACTGCCATGGGCAGATGAGGCTGAGCAACAGCTTTCCAGGCTAGCCCCTTCTGGCTGCCAGCTATCTGCAGACGTTCGCATTTCAAGAGCAGGGCTGCGAAAGGAGCCTAGCAGGTACACCATCTTTCCCAGGCTACGTTTGAAGTTTGAGGTGGCAAGACAAGCAAGCAGCCCCATTCTCTGTGCCTCTGTGCGAGCACTGCCATGGGCAGATGAGGCTGAGAAACAGCTTTCCAGGCTAGCCCCTTCTGGCTGCCAGCTATCTGCAGACGTTCGCACTTTTGGAGCAGGGCTGCGAAAGGAGCCTGGCTGGGACACCATCTTTCCCGGGCTACGTTTGAAGTTTGAGGTGGCAAGACAAGCAAGCAGCCCCATTCTCTGTGCCTCTGTGCGAGCACTGCCATGGGCAGATGAGGCTGAGCAACAGCTTTCCAGGATAGCCGCTTCTGCCTGCCAGCTATCTGCAGACGTTCGCACTTTCAGAGCAGGGCTGTGATAGTAGCCTGGCAGGGACACCACCATTCCCAGCATGCGTTTGAAGTTTCAAGTGGCAAGATAAGCAAGCAGCCCCATTCTCTGTGCCTCTATGCGAACAGTGCCATGGGCAGATGAGGCTGAGCAACAGCTTTCAAGGCTAGCCCCTTCTGGCTGCCAGCTATCTGCAGACGTTCGCACTTTTGGAGCAGGGCTGCGAAAGGAGCCTGGCTGGGACACCATCTTTCCCAGGCTACGTTTGAAGTTTTAGTTGGCAAGACAAGCAAGGAGCCCCATTCTCTGTGCCTCTGTGTGAGCACTGCCATGGGCAGATGAGGCTGAGCAACAGCTTTCCAGGCTAGCCCCTTCTGCCTGCCAGCTATCTGCAGACGTTCGCATTTCAAGAGCAGGGCTGTGATAGGAGCCTGGCAGGGACACCACCATTCCCAGCATGCGTTTGAAGTTTCAAGTGGCAAGATAAGCAAGCAGCCCCATTCTCTGTGCCTCTATGCGAACAGTGCCATGGGCAGATGAGGCTGAGCAACAGCTTTCCAGGCTACTCCCTTCTGGCTGCCAGCTATCTGCAGACGTTCGCACGTTCGGAGCAGGGCTGCGAAAGGAGCCTGGCTGGGACACCAACTTTCCCAGGCTACGTTTGAAGTTTGAGGTGGCAAGACAAGCAAGCAGCCCCATTCTCTGTGCCTCTGTGCGAGCACTGCCATGGGCAGATGAGGCTGAGCAACAGCTTTCCAGGATAGCCCCTTCTGGCTGCCAGCTATCTGCAGACGTTCGCACTTTCGGAGCAGGGCTGTGATAGGAGCCTGGCAGGGACACCACCATTCCCAGCATGCGTTTGAAGTTTCAAGTGGCAAGATAAGCAAGCAGCCCCATTCTCTGTGCCTCTATGCGAACAGTGCCATGGGCAGATGAGGCTGAGCAACAGCTTTGCAGGCTAGCCCCTTCTGGCTGCCAGCTATCTGCAGACGTTCGCATTTCAAGAGCAGGGCTGCGAAAGGAGCCTGGCTGGGACACCAACTTTCCCAGGCTACGTTTGAAGTTTTAGATGGCAAGACAAGCAAGGAGCCCCATTCTCTGTGCCTCTGTGCGAGCACTGCCATGGGCAGATGAGGCTGAGCAACAGCTTTCCAGGCTAGCCCCTTCTGCCTGCCAGCTATCTGCAGACGTTCGCATTTCAAGAGCAGGGCTGCGAAAGGAGACTGGCTGGGACACCACCATTCCCAGGCTACGTTTGAAGTTTGAGGTGGCAAGACAAGCAAGGAGCCCCATTCTCTGTGCCTCTGTGCGAGCACTGCCATGGGCAGATGAGGCTGAGCAACAGCTTTCCAGGCTAGCCCCTTCTGGCTGCCAGCTATCTGCAGACGTTCGCATTTCAAGAGCAGGGCTGCGAAAGAAGCCTGGCTGGGACAGCAACTTTCCCAGGCTACGTTTGAAGTTTGAGGTGGCAAGACAAGCAAGCAGCCCCATTCTCTGTGCCTCTGTGCGAGCACTGCCATGGGCAGATGAGGCTGAGCATCAGCTTTCCAGGAGAGCCCCTTCTGCCTGCCAGCTATCTGCAGACGTTCGCACTTTCGCAGCAGGTCTGTGATAGGAGCCTGGCAGGGACACAACCATTCCCAGCATGCGTTTGAAGTTTCAAGTGGCAAGATAAGCAAGCAGCCCCATTCTCTGTGCCTCTATGCGAACAGTGCCATGGGCAGATGAGGCTGAGCAACAGCTTTAAAGGATAGCCCCTTCTGGCTGCCAGCTATCTGCAGACGTTCGCATTTCAAGAGCAGGGCTGCGAAAGAAGCCTAGCAGGTACACCATCTTTCCCAGGCTACGTTTGAAGTTTGAGGTGGCAAGACAAGCAAGCAGCCCCATTCTCTGTGCCTCTATGCGAACAGTGCCATGGGCAGATGAGGCTGAGCAACAGCTTTGCAGGATAGCCCCTTCTGGCTGCCAGCTATCTGCAGACGTTCGCATTTCAAGAGCAGGGCTGCGAAAGGAGCCTAGCAGGTACACCATCTTTCCCAGGCTACGTTTGAAGTTTGAGGTGACAAGAGAAGCAAGGAGCCCCATTCTCTGTGCCTCTGTGCAAGCACTGCCATGGGCAGATAACGCTGAGCAACAGCTTTCCAGGCTAGCCCCTTCTGGCTGCCAGCTATCTGCAGACGTTCGCACGTTCGGAGCAGGGCTGCGAAAGGAGCCTGGCTGAGACACCACCATTCCCAGCATGCGTTTGAAGTTTCAGGTGGCAAGACAAGCAAGGAGCCCCATTCTCTGTGCCTCTGTGCGAGCACTGCCATGGGCAGATGAGGCTGAGCAACAGCTTTCCAGGCTAGCCCCTTCTGGCTGCCAGCTATCTGCAGACGTTCGCATTTCAAGAGCAGGGCTGCGAAAGAAGCCTGGCTGGGACAGCAACTTTCCCAGGCTACGTTTGAAGTTTGAGGTGGCAAGACAAGCAAGGAGCCCCATTCTCTGTGCCTCTGTGCGAGCACTGCCATGGGCAGATGAGGCTGAGCATCAGCTTTCCAGGAGAGCCCCTTCTGCCTGCCAGCTATCTGCAGACGTTCGCACTTTCGCAGCAGGGCTGTGATAGGAGCCTGGCAGGGACACCACCATTCCCAGCATGCGTTTGAAGTTTCAAGTGGCAAGATAAGCAAGCAGCCCCATTCTCTGTGCCTCTATGCGAACAGTGCCATGGGCAGATGAGGCTGAGCAACAGCTTTCCAGGATAGCCCCTTCTGGCTGCCAGCTATCTGCAGACGTTCACATTTCAAGAGCAGGGCTGCGAAAGGAGCCTAGCAGGTACACCATCTTTCCCAGGCTACGTTTGAAGTTTGAGGTGGCAAGACAAGCAAGCAGCCCCATTCTCTGTGCCTCTATGCGAACAGTGCCATGGGCAGATGAGGCTGAGCAACAGCTTTCCAGGCTAGCCCCTTCTGGCTGCCAGCTATCTGCAGACGTTCGCACTTTCGGAGCAGGGCTGCGAAAGGAGCCTGGCTGGGACACCAACTTTCCCAGGTTACGTTTGAAGTTTTAGTTGGCAAGACAAGCAAGCAGCCCCATTCTCTTTGCCTCTGTGCGAGCACTGCCATGGGCAGATGAGGCTGAGCAACAGCTTTCCAGGATAGCCACTTCTGGCTGCCAGCTATCTGCAGACGTTCGCACTTTCGGAGCAGGGCTGTGATAGGAGCCTGGCAGGGACACCACCATTCCCAGCATGTGTTTGAAGTTTCAAGTGGCAAGATAAGCAAGCAGCCCCATTCTCTGTGCCTCTATGCGAACAGTGCCATGGGCAGATGAGGCTGAGCAACAGCTTTCCAGGATAGCCCCTTCTGGCTGCCAGCTATCTGCAGACGTTCGCATTTCAAGAGCAGGGCTGCGAAAGAAGCCTAGCAGGTACACCATCTTTCCCAGGCTACGTTTGAAGTTTGAGGTGGCAAGACAAGCAAGCAGCCCCATTCTCTGTGCCTCTATGCGAACAGTGCCATGGGCAGATGAGGCTGAGCAACAGCTTTCCAGGATAGCCCCTTCTGGCTGCCAGCTATCTGCAGACGTTCGCATTTCAAGAGCAGGGCTGCGAAAGGAGCCTAGCAGGTACACCATCTTTCCCAGGCTACGTTTGAAGTTTGAGGTGGCAAGACAAGCAAGCAGCCCCATTCTCTGTGCGAGCACTGCCATGGGCAGATGAGGCTGAGCAACAGCTTTCCAGGCTAGCCCCTTCTGGCTGCCAGCTATCTGCAGACGTTCGCACGTTCGGAGCAGGGCTGCGAAAGGAGCCTGGCTGGGACACCAACTTTCCCAGCATGCGTTTGAAGTTTGAGGTGGCAAGACAAGCAAGCACCCCATTCTCTGTGCCTCTGTGCGAGCACTGCCATGGGCAGATGAGGCTGAGCAACAGCTTTCCAGGCTAGCCCCTTCTGGCTGCCAGCTATCTGCAGACGTTCGCAGTTTCGGAGCAGGGCTGTGAAAGGAGCCTGGCAGGGACACCACCATTCCCAGCATGCGTTTGAAGTTTCAAGTGGCAAGATAAGCAAGCAGCCCCATTCTCTGTGCCTCTATGCGAACAGTGCCATGGGCAGATGAGGCTGAGCAACAGCTTTCCAGGGTAGCCCCTTCTGGCTGCCAGCTATCTGCAGACGTTCGCATTTTAAGAGCAGGGCTGCGAAAGGAGCCTGGCTGGGACACCATCTTTCCCAGGCTACGTTTGAAGTTTTAGTTGGCAAGACAAGCAAGGAGCCCCATTCTCTGTGCCTCTGTGCGAGCACTGCCATGGGCAGATGAGGCTGAGCAACAGCTTTCCAGGATAGCCCCTTCTGGCTGCCAGCTATCTGCAGACGTTCGCATTTCAAGAGCAGGGCTGCGAAAGGAGCCTGGCTGGGACACCACCATTCCCAGCATGCGTTTGAAGTTCCAAGTGGCAAGATAAGCAAGCAGCCCCATTCTCTGTGCCTCTATGCGAACAGTGCCATGGGCAGATGAGGCTGAGCAACAGCTTTCAAGGCTAGCCCCTTCTGGCTGCCAGCTATCTGCAGACGTTCGCATTTCAAGAGCAGGGCTGCGAAAGGATCCTGGCTGGGACACCAACTTTCCCAGGCTACGTTTGAAGTTTGAGGTGGCAAGACAAGCAAGGAGCCCCATTCTCTGTGCCTCTGTGCGAGCACTGCCATGGGCAGATGAGGCTGAGCAACAGCTTTCCAGGCTAGCCCCTTCTGGCTGCCAGCTATCTGCAGACGTTCGCATTTCAAGAGCAGGGCTGCGAAAGGAGCCTGGCTGGGACACCAACTTTCCCAGGCTACGTTTGAAGTTTTAGTTGGCAAGACAAGCAAGGAGCCCCATTCTCTGTGCCTCTGTGCGAGCACTGCCATGGGCAGATGAGGCTGAGCAACAGCTTTCCAGGCTAGCCCCTTCTGGCTGCCAGCTATCTGCAGACGTTCGCATTTCAAGAGCAGGGCTGCGAAAGGAGCCTAGCAGGTACACCATCTTTCCCAGGCTACGTTTGAAGTTTGAGGTGGCAAGACAAGCAAGCAGCCCCATTCTCTGTGCCTCTGTGCGAGCACTGCCACGGGCAGATGAGGCTGAGCAACAGCTTTCCAGGCTAGCCCCTTCTGGCTGCCAGCTATCTGCAGACGTTCGCACTTTCGGAGCAGGGCTGTGATAGGAGCCTGGCAGGGACACCACCATTCCCAGCATGCGTTTGAAGTTTCAAGTGGCAAGATAAGCAAGCAGCCCCATTCTCTGTGCCTCTATGCGAACAGTGCCATGGGCAGATGAGGCTGAGCAACAGCTTTCCAGGCTAGCCCCTTCTGGCTGCCAGCTATCTGCAGACGTTCGCATTTCAAGAGCAGGGCTGTGAAAGGAGCCTGCCTGGGACACCAACTTTCCCAGGCTACGTTTGAAGTTTTATTTGGCAAGACAAGCAAGCAGCCCCATTCTCTGTGCCTCTATGCGAACAGTGCCATGGGCAGATGAGGCTGAGCAACAGCTTTCCAGGCTAGCCCCTTCTGGCTGCCAGCTATCTGCAGACGTTCGCATTTCAAGAGCAGGGCTGCGAAAGGAGCCTAGCAGGTACACCATCTTTCCCAGGTTACGTTTGAAGTTTTAGTTGGCAAGACAAGCAAGGAGCCCCATTCTCTGTGCCTCTGTGCGAGCACTGCCATGGGCAGATGAGGCTGAGCAACAGCTTTCCAGGATAGCCCCTTCTGCCTGCCAGCTATCTGCAGACGTTCGCACTTTCGGAGCAGGGCTGTGATAGGAGCCTGGCAGGGACACCACCATTCCCAGCATGCGTTTGAAGTTTCAAGTGGCAAGATAAGCAAGCAGCCCCATTCTCTGTGCCTCTATGCGAACAGTGCCATGGGCAGATGAGGCTGAGCAACAGCTTTCCAGGCTAGCCCCTTCTGGCTGCCAGCTATCTGCAGACGTTCGCATTTCAAGAGCAGGGCTGCGAAAGGAGCCTAGCAGGTACACCATCTTTCCCAGGCTACGTTTGAAGTTTGAGGTGGCAAGACAAGCAAGGAGCCCCATTCTCTGTGCCTCTGTGCGAGCACTGCCATGGGCAGATGAGGCTGAGCAACAGCTTTCCAGGCTAGCCCCTTCTGGCTGCCAGCTATCTGCAGACGTTCGCATTTTAAGAGCAGAGCTGCGAAAGGAGCCTAGCAGGTACACCATCTTTCCCAGGCTACGTTTGAAGTTTGAGGTGGCAAGACAAGCAAGCAGCCCCATTCTCTGTGCGAGCACTGCCATGGGCAGATGAGGCTGAGCAACAGCTTTCCAGGCTAGCCCCTTCTGGCTGCCAGCTATCTGCAGACGTTCGCACTTTCGGAGCAGGGCTGCGAAAGGAGCCTGGCTGGGACACAAACTTTCCCAGGCTATGTTTGAAGTTTGAGGTGGCAAGACAAGCAAGGAGCCCCATTCTCTGTGCCTCTGTGCGAGCACTGCCATGGGCAAATGAGGCTGAGCAACAGCTTTCCAGGCTAGCCCCTTCTGGCTGCCAGCTATCTGCAGACGTTCGCACTTTCGGAGCAGGGCTGTGATAGGAGCCTGGCAGGGACACCACCATTCCCAGCATGCGTTTGAAGTTTCAAGTGGCAAGATAAGCAAGCAGCCCCATTCTCTGTGCCTCTATGCGAACAGTGCCATGGGCAGATGAGGCTGAGCAACAGCTTTCCAGGCTAGCCTCTTCTGGCTGCCAGCTATCTGCAGACTTTCGCATTTCAAGAGCAGGGCTGCGAAAGGAGCCTGGCTGGGACACCAACTTTCCCAGGCTACGTTTGAAGTTTTAGTTGGCAAGACAAGCAAGGAGCCCCATTCTCTGTGCCTCTGTGCGAGCACTGCCATGGGCAGATGAGGCTGAGCAACAGCTTTCCAGGATAGCCCCTTCTGCCTGCCAGCTATCTGCAGACGTTCGCACTTTCGGAGCATGGCTGTGATTGGAGCCTGGCAGGGACACAACCATTCCCAGCATGCGTTTGAAGTTTCAAGTGACAAGATAAGCAAGCAGCCCCATTCTCTGTGCCTCTATGCGAACAGTGCCATGGGCAGATGAGGCTGAGCAACAGCTTTCCAGGCTAGCCCCTTCTGGCTGCCAGCTATCTGCAGACGTTCGCATTTCAAGAGCAGGGCTGCGAAAGGAGCCTGGCTGGGACACCAACTTTCCCAGGCTACGTTTGAAGTTTGAGGTGGCAAGACAAGCAAGCAGCCCCATTCTCTGTGCCTCTGTGCGAGCACTGCCATGGGCAGATGAGGCTGAGCAACAGCTTTCCAGGCTAGCCCCTTCTGGCTGCCAGCTATCTGCAGACGTTCGCATTTTAAGAGCAGGGCTGCGAAAGGAGCCTGGCTGGGACACCATCTTTCCCAGGCTACGTTTGAAGTTTTAGTTGGCAAGACAAGCAAGCAGCCCCATTCTCTGTGCCTCTGTGCGAGCACTGCCATGGGCAGATGAGGCTGAGCAACAGGTTTCCAGGATAGCCCCTTCTGCCTGCCAGCTATCTGCAGACGTTCGCACTTTCAGAGCAGGGCTGCGATAGGAGCCTGGCAGGGACACCACCATTCCCAGCATGCGTTTGAAGTTTCAAGTGGCAAGATAGGCAAGCAGCCCCATTCTCTGTGCCTCTATGCGAACAGTGCCATGGGCAGATGAGGCTGAGCAACAGCTTTCAAGGCTAGCCCCTTCTGCCTGCCAGCTATCTGCAGACGTTCGCATTTCAAGAGCAGGGCTGCGAAAGGAGCCTGGCTGGGACACCATCTTTCCCAGGCTACGTTTGAAGTTTGAGGTGGCAAGACAAGCAAGGAGCCCCATTCTCTGTGCCTCTGTGCGAGCACTGCCATGGGCAGATGAGGCTGAGCAACAGCTTTCCAGGCTAGCACCTTCTGGCTGCCAGCTATCTGCAGACGTTCGCATTTCAAGAGCAGGGCTGCGAAAGGAGCCTGGCAGGTACACCATCTTTCCCAGCATGCGTTTGAAGTTTCAAGTGGCAAGACAAGCAAGCAGCCCCATTCTCTGTGCCTCTGTGCGAGCACTGCCATGGGCAGATGAGGCTGAGCAACAGCTTTCCAGGCTAGCCCCTTCTGGCTGCCAGCTATCTGCAGACGTTCGCATTTTAAGAGCAGGACTGCGAAAGGAG
The DNA here is from genome assembly GCF_030867145.1 of Opisthocomus hoazin. Lineage (NCBI taxonomy): Eukaryota > Metazoa > Chordata > Aves > Opisthocomiformes > Opisthocomidae > Opisthocomus > Opisthocomus hoazin. Next base: position 16,330,129 of record NC_134430.1, on the reverse strand, counting down.
CCTGGCTGGGACACCATCTTTCCCAGGCTACGTTTGAAGTTTTAGTTGGCAAGACAAGCAAGCAGCCCCATTCTCTGTGCCTCTGTGCGAGCACTGCCATGGGCAGATGAGGCTGAGCAACAGCTTTCCAGGATAGCCCCTTCTGCCTGCCAGCTATCTGCAGACGTTCGCACTTTCAGAGCAGGGCTGCGATAGGAGCCTGGCAGGGACACCACCATTCCCAGCATGCGTTTGAAGTTTCAAGTGGCAAGATAGGCATGCAGCCCCATTCTCTGTGCCTCTATGCGAACAGTGCCATGGGCAGATGAGGCTGAGCAACAGCTTTCAAGGCTAGCCCCTTCTGCCTGCCAGCTATCTGCAGACGTTCGCATTTCAAGAGCAGGGCTGCGAAAGGAGCCTGGCTGGGACACGAACATTCCCAGGCTACGTTTGAAGTTTGAGGTGGCAAGACAAGCAAGGAGCCCCATTCTCTGTGCCTATGTGCGAGCACTGCCATGGGCAGATGAGGCTGAGCAACAGCTTTCCAGGCTAGCCCCTTCTGGCTGCCAGCTATCTGCAGACGTTCGCATTTCAAGAGCAGGGCTGCGAAAGGAGCCTAGCAGGTACACCATCTTTCCCAGCATGCGTTTGAAGTTTTAGTTGGCAAGACAAGCAAGGAGCCCCATTCTCTGTGCCTCTTTGCGAGCACTGCCATGGGCAGATGAGGCTGAGCAACAGCTTTCCAGGCTAGCCCCTTCTGGCTGCCAGCTATCTGCAGACGTTCGCATTTCAAGAGCAGGGCTGCGAAAGGAGCCTAGCAGGAACACCAACTTTCCCAGGCTACGTTTGAAGTTTGAGGTGGCAAGACAAGCAAGCAGCCCCATTCTCTGTGCCTCTGTGCGAGCACTGCCATGGGCAGATGAGGCTGAGCAACAGCTTTCCAGGATAACCCCTTCTGGCTGCCAGCTATCTGCAGACGTTCGCACTTTCGGAGCAGGGCTGTGATAGGAGCCTGGCAGGGACACCACCATTCCCAGCATGCGTTTGAAGTTTCAAGTGGCAAGATAAGCAAGCAGCCCCATTCTCTGTGCCTCTATGCGAGCACTGCCATGGGCAGATGAGGCTGAGCAACAGCTTTCCAGGATAGTCCCTTCTGGCTGCCAGCTATCTGCAGACGTTCGCATTTCAAGAGCAGGGCTGCGAAAGGAGCCTAGCAGGTACACCATCTTTCCCAGGCTACGTTTGAAGTTTGAGGTGGCAAGACAAGCAAGCAGCCCCATTCTCTGTGCGAGCACTGCCATGGGCAGATGAGGCTGAGCAACAGCTTTCCAGGCTAGCCCCTTCTGGCTGCCAGCTATCTGCAGACGTTCGCACTTTCGGAGCAGGGCTGCGAAAGGAGCCTGGCTGGGACACAAACTTTCCCAGGCTATGTTTGAAGTTTGAGGTGGCAAGACAAGCAAGGAGCCCCATTCTCTGTGCCTCTGTGCGAGCACTGCCACGGGCAGATGAGGCTGAGCAACAGCTTTCCAGGCTAGCCCCTTCTGGCTGCCAGCTATCTGCAGACGTTCGCACTTTCGGAGCAGGGCTGTGATAGGAGCCTGGCAGGGACACCACCATTCCCAGCATGCGTTTGAAGTTTCAAGTGGCAAGATAAGCAAGCAGCCCCATTCTCTGTGCCTCTATGCGAACAGTGCCATGGGCAGATGAGGCTGAGCAACAGCTTTCCAGGCTAGCCTCTTCTGGCTGCCAGCTATGTGCAGACGTTTGCATTTCAAGAGCAGGGCTGCGAAAGGAGCCTGGCTGGGACACCAACTTTCCCAGGCTACGTTTGAAGTTTTAGTTGGCAAGACAAGCAAGGAGCCCCATTCTCTGTGCCTCTTTGCGAGCACTGCCATGGGCAGATGAGGCTGAGCAACAGCTTTCCAGGCTAGCCCCTTCTGGCTGCCAGCTATCTGCAGACGTTCGCATTTTAAGAGCAGGGCTGCGAAAGGAACCTGGCTGGGACACCATCTTTCCCAGGCTACGTTTGAAGTTTTAGTTGGCAAGACAAGCAAGCAGCCCCATTCTCTGTGCCTCTGTGCGAGCACTGCCATGGGCAGATGAGGCTGAGCAACAGGTTTCCAGGATAGCCCCTTCTGCCTGCCAGCTATCTGCAGACGTTCGCACTTTCAGAGCAGGGCTGCGATAGGAGCCTGGCAGGGACACCACCATTCCCAGCATGCGTTTGAAGTTTCAAGTGGCAAGATAGGCAAGCAGCCCCATTCTCTGTGCCTCTATGCGAACAGTGCCATGGGCAGATGAGGCTGAGCAACAGCTTTCAAGGCTAGCCCCTTCTGCCTGCCAGCTATCTGCAGACGTTCGCATTTCAAGAGCAGGGCTGCGAAAGGAGCCTGGCTGGGACACGAACATTCCCAGGCTACGTTTGAAGTTTTAGTTGGCAAGACAAGCAAGGAGCCCCATTCTCTGTGCCTATGTGCGAGCACTGCCATGGGCAGATGAGGCTGAGCAACAGCTTTCCAGGCTAGCCCCTTCTGGCTGCCAGCTATCTGCAGACGTTCGCATTTCAAGAGCAGGGCTGCGAAAGGAGCCTAGCAGGTACACCATCTTTCCCAGCATGCGTTTGAAGTTTTAGTTGGCAAGACAAGCAAGGAGCCCCATTCTCTGTGCCTCTTTGCGAGCACTGCCATGGGCAGATGAGGCTGAGCAACAGCTTTCCAGGCTAGCCCCTTCTGGCTGCCAGCTATCTGCAGACGTTCGCATTTCAAGAGCAGGGCTGCGAAAGGAGCCTAGCAGGAACACCAACTTTCCCAGGCTACGTTTGAAGTTTGAGGTGGCAAGACAAGCAAGCAGCCCCATTCTCTGTGCCTCTGTGCGAGCACTGCCATGGGCAGATGAGGCTGAGCAACAGCTTTCCAGGCTAGCCCCTTCTGGCTGCCAGCTATCTGCAGACATTCGCACTTTCGGAGCAGGGCTGTGATAGGAGCCTGGCAGGGACACCACCATTCCCAGCATGCGTTTGAAGTTTCAAGTGGCAAGATAAGCAAGCAGCCCCATTCTCTGTGCCTCTATGCGAGCACTGCCATGGGCAGATGAGGCTGAGCAACAGCTTTCCAGGATAGTCCCTTCTGGCTGCCAGCTATCTGCAGACGTTCGCATTTCAAGAGCAGGGCTGCGAAAGGAGCCTGGCTCGGAGACCAACTTTCCCAGGCTACGTTTGAAGTTTGAGGTGGCAAGACAAGCAAGCAGCCCCATTCTCTGTGCCTCTATGCGAACAGTGCCATGGGCAGATGAGGCTGAGCAACAGCTTTCCAGGATAGCCCCTTCTGCCTGCCAGCTATCTGCAGATGTTCACACTTTCGGAGCAGGGCTGCGAAAGGAGCCTGGCTGGGACACCACCATTCCCAGCATGCGTTTGAAGTTTCAAGTGGCAAGATAAGCAAGCAGCCTCATTCTCTGTGCCTCTATGCGAACAGTGCCATGGGCAGATGAGGCTGAGCAACAGCTTTCAGGGCTAGCCCCTTCTGCCTGCCAGCTATCTGCAGACGTTCGCACTTTCGGAGCAGGGCTGCGAAAGGAGCCTGGCTGGGACACAAACTTTCCCAGGCTACGTTTGAAGTTTGAGGTGGCAAGACAAGCAAGGAGCCCCATTCTCTGTGCCTCTGTGCGAGCACTGCCATGGGCAGATGAGGCTGAGCAACAGCTTTCCAGGCTAGCCCCTTCTGGCTGCCAGCTATCTGCAGACGTTCGCACTTTCGGAGCAGGGCTGTGATAGGAGCCTGGCAGGGACACAACCATTCCCAGCATGCGTTTGAAGTTTCAAGTGGCAAGATAAGCAAGCAGCCCCATTCTCTGTGCCTCTGTGCGAGCACTGCCATGGGCAGATGAGGCTGAGCAACAGCTTTCCAGGCTAGCCCCTTCTGGCTGCCAGCTATCTGCAGACGTTCGCATTTCAAGAGCAGGGCTGCGAAAGGAGCCTAGCAGGTACACCATCTTTCCCTGGCTACGTTTGAAGTTTGAGGTGGCAAGACAAGCAAGCAGCCCCATTCTCTGTGCGAGCACTGCCATGGGCAGATGAGGCTGAGCAACAGCTTTCCAGGCTAGCCCCTTCTGGCTGCCAGCTATCTGCAGACGTTCGCACTTTCGGAGCAGGGCTGCGAAAGGAGCCTGGCTGGGACACAAACTTTCCCAGGCTATGTTTGAAGTTTGAGGTGGCAAGACAAGCAAGGAGCCCCATTCTCTGTGCCTCTGTGCGAGCACTGCCACGGGCAGATGAGGCTGAGCAACAGCTTTCCAGGCTAGCCCCTTCTGGCTGCCAGCTATCTGCAGACGTTCGCACTTTCGGAGCAGGGCTGTGATAGGAGCCTGGCAGGGACACCACCATTCCCAGCATGCGTTTGAAGTTTCAAGTGGCAAGATAAGCAAGCAGCCCCATTCTCTGTGCCTCTATGCGAACAGTGCCATGGGCAGATGAGGCTGAGCAACAGCTTTCCAGGCTAGCCTCTTCTGGCTGCCAGCTATGTGCAGACGTTTGCATTTCAAGAGCAGGGCTGCGAAAGGAGCCTGGCTGGGACACCAACTTTCCCAGGCTACGTTTGAAGTTTTAGTTGGCAAGACAAGCAAGGAGCCCCATTCTCTGTGCCTCTGTGCGAGCACTTGCATGGGCAGATGAGGCTGAGCAACAGCTTTCCAGGATAGCCCCTTCTGCCTGCCAGCTATCTGCAGACGTTCGCACTTTCAGAGCAGGGCTGCGATTGGAGCCTGGCAGGGACACAACCATTCCCAGCATGCGTTTGAAGTTTCAAGTGGCAAGATAGGCAAGCAGCCCCATTCTCTGTGCCTCTATGCGAACAGTGCCATGGGCAGATGAGGCTGAGCAACAGCTTTCAAGGCTAGCCCCTTCTGCCTGCCAGCTATCTGCAGACGTTCGCATTTCAAGAGCAGGGCTGCGAAAGGAGCCTAGCAGGTACACCATCTTTCCCAGCATGCGTTTGAAGTTTTAGTTGGCAAGACAAGCAAGGAGCCCCATTCTCTGTGCCTCTTTGCGAGCACTGCCATGGGCAGATGAGGCTGAGCAACAGCTTTCCAGGCTAGCCCCTTCTGGCTGCCAGCTATCTGCAGACGTTCGCATTTTAAGAGCAGGGCTGCGAAAGGAGCCTGGCTGGGACACCATCTTTCCCAGGCTACGTTTGAAGTTTTAGTTGGCAAGACAAGCAAGCAGCCCCATTCTCTGTGCCTCTGTGCGAGCACTGCCATGGGCAGATGAGGCTGAGCAACAGGTTTCCAGGATAGCCCCTTCTGCCTGCCAGCTATCTGCAGACGTTCGCACTTTCAGAGCAGGGCTGCGATAGGAGCCTGGCAGGGACACCACCATTCCCAGCATGCGTTTGAAGTTTCAAGTGGCAAGATAGGCAAGCAGCCCCATTCTCTGTGCCTCTATGCGAACAGTGCCATGGGCAGATGAGGCTGAGCAACAGCTTTCAAGGCTAGCCCCTTCTGCCTGCCAGCTATCTGCAGACGTTCGCATTTCAAGAGCAGGGCTGCGAAAGGAGCCTGGCTGGGACACGAACATTCCCAGGCTACGTTTGAAGTTTTAGTTGGCAAGACAAGCAAGGAGCCCCATTCTCTGTGCCTATGTGCGAGCACTGCCATGGGCAGATGAGGCTGAGCAACAGCTTTCCAGGCTAGCCCCTTCTGGCTGCCAGCTATCTGCAGACGTTCGCATTTCAAGAGCAGGGCTGCGAAAGGAGCCTAGCAGGTACACCATCTTTCCCAGCATGCGTTTGAAGTTTTAGTTGGCAAGACAAGCAAGGAGCCCCATTCTCTGTGCCTCTTTGCGAGCACTGCCATGGGCAGATGAGGCTGAGCAACAGCTTTCCAGGCTAGCCCCTTCTGGCTGCCAGCTATCTGCAGACGTTCGCATTTCAAGAGCAGGGCTGCGAAAGGAGCCTAGCAGGAACACCAACTTTCCCAGGCTACGTTTGAAGTTTGAGGTGGCAAGACAAGCAAGCAGCCCCATTCTCTGTGCCTCTGTGCGAGCACTGCCATGGGCAGATGAGGCTGAGCAACAGCTTTCCAGGCTAGCCCCTTCTGGCTGCCAGCTATCTGCAGACATTCGCACTTTCGGAGCAGGGCTGTGATAGGAGCCTGGCAGGGACACCACCATTCCCAGCATGCGTTTGAAGTTTCAAGTGGCAAGATAAGCAAGCAGCCCCATTCTCTGTGCCTCTATGCGAGCACTGCCATGGGCAGATGAGGCTGAGCAACAGCTTTCCAGGATAGTCCCTTCTGGCTGCCAGCTATCTGCAGACGTTCGCATTTCAAGAGCAGGGCTGCGAAAGGAGCCTGGCTGGGAGACCAACTTTCCCAGGCTACGTTTGAAGTTTGAGGTGGCAAGACAAGCAAGCAGCCCCATTCTCTGTGCCTCTATGCGAACAGTGCCATGGGCAGATGAGGCTGAGCAACAGCTTTCCAGGATAGCCCCTTCTGCCTGCCAGCTATCTGCAGATGTTCACACTTTCGGAGCAGGGCTGCGAAAGGAGCCTGGCTGGGACACCACCATTCCCAGCATGCGTTTGAAGTTTCAAGTGGCAAGATAAGCAAGCAGCCTCATTCTCTGTGCCTCTATGCGAACAGTGCCATGGGCAGATGAGGCTGAGCAACAGCTTTCAAGGCTAGCCCCTTCTGCCTGCCAGCTATCTGCAGACGTTCGCACTTTCGGAGCAGGGCTGCGAAAGGAGCCTGGCTGGGACACAAACTTTCCCAGGCTACGTTTGAAGTTTGAGGTGGCAAGACAAGCAAGGAGCCCCATTCTCTGTGCCTCTGTGCGAGCACTGCCATGGGCAGATGAGGCTGAGCAACAGCTTTCCAGGCTAGCCCCTTCTGGCTGCCAGCTATCTGCAGACGTTCGCACTTTCGGAGCAGGGCTGTGATAGGAGCCTGGCAGGGACACAACCATTCCCAGCATGCGTTTGAAGTTTCAAGTGGCAAGATAAGCAAGCAGCCCCATTCTCTGTGCCTCTGTGCGAGCACTGCCATGGGCAGATGAGGCTGAGCAACAGCTTTCCAGGCTAGCCCCTTCTGGCTGCCAGCTATCTGCAGACGTTCGCATTTCAAGAGCAGGGCTGCGAAAGGAGCCTAGCAGGTACACCATCTTTCCCTGGCTACGTTTGAAGTTTGAGGTGGCAAGACAAGCAAGCAGCCCCATTCTCTGTGCGAGCACTGCCATGGGCAGATGAGGCTGAGCAACAGCTTTCCAGGCTAGCCCCTTCTGGCTGCCAGCTATCTGCAGACGTTCGCACTTTCGGAGCAGGGCTGCGAAAGGAGCCTGGCTGGGACACAAACTTTCCCAGGCTATGTTTGAAGTTTGAGGTGGCAAGACAAGCAAGGAGCCCCATTCTCTGTGCCTCTGTGCGAGCACTGCCATGGGCAGATGAGGCTGAGCAACAGCTTTCCAGGCTAGCCCCTTCTGGCTGCCAGCTATCTGCAGACGTTCGCACTTTCGGAGCAGGGCTGTGATAGGAGCCTGGCAGGGACACCACCATTCCCAGCATGCGTTTGAAGTTTCAAGTGGCAAGATAAGCAAGCAGCCCCATTCTCTGTGCCTCTATGCGAACAGTGCCATGGGCAGATGAGGCTGAGCAACAGCTTTCCAGGATAGCCTCTTCTGGCTGCCAGCTATCTGCAGACGTTCGCATTTCAAGAGCAGGGCTGCGAAAGGAGCCTGGCTGGGACACCAACTTTCCCAGGCTACGTTTGAAGTTTTAGTTGGCAAGACAAGCAAGGAGCCCCATTCTCTGTGCCTCTGTGCGAGCACTGCCATGGGCAGATGAGGCTGAGCAACAGGTTTCCAGGATAGCCCCTTCTGCCTGCCAGCTATCTGCAGACGTTCGCACTTTCAGAGCAGGGCTGCGAAAGGAGCCTGGCAGGGACACCACCATTCCCAGCATGCGTTTGAAGTTTCAAGTGGCAAGATAGGCAAGCAGCCCCATTCTCTGTGCCTCTATGCGAACAGTGCCATGGACAGATGAGGCTGAGCAACAGCTTTCAAGGCTAGCCCCTTCTGCCTGCCAGCTATCTGCAGACGTTCGCATTTCAAGAGCAGGGCTGCGAAAGGAGCCTGGCTGGGACACGAACATTCCCAGGCTACGTTTGAAGTTTTAGTTGGCAAGACAAGCAAGGAGCCCCATTCTCTGTGCCTATGTGCGAGCACTGCCATGGGCAGATGAGGCTGAGCAACAGCTTTCCAGGCTAGCCCCTTCTGGCTGCCAGCTATCTGCAGACGTTCGCATTTCAAGAGCAGGGCTGCGAAAGGAGCCTAGCAGGTACACCATCTTTCCCAGCATGCGTTTGAAGTTTTAGTTGGCAAGACAAGCAAGGAGCCCCATTCTCTGTGCCTCTTTGCGAGCACTGCCATGGGCAGATGAGGCTGAGCAACAGCTTTCCAGGCTAGCCCCTTCTGGCTGCCAGCTATCTGCAGACGTTCGCATTTCAAGAGCAGGGCTGCGAAAGGAGCCTAGCAGGAACACCAAGTTTCCCAGGCTACGTTTGAAGTTTGAGGTGGCAAGACAAGCAAGCAGCCCCATTCTCTGTGCCTCTGTGCGAGCACTGCCATGGGCAGATGAGGCTGAGCAACAGCTTTCCAGGCTAGCCCCTTCTGGCTGCCAGCTATCTGCAGACGTTCGCACTTTCGGAGCAGGGCTGTGATAGGAGCCTGGCAGGGACAGCACCATTCCCAGCATGCGTTTGAAGTTTCAAGTGGCAAGATAAGCAAGCAGCCCCATTCTCTGTGCCTCTATGCGAGCACTGCCATGGGCAGATGAGGCTGAGCAACAGCTTTCCAGGATAGTCCCTTCTGGCTGCCAGCTATCTGCAGACGTTCGCATTTCAAGAGCAGGGCTGCGAAAGGAGCCTGGCTGGGAGACCAACTTTCCCAGGCTACGTTTGAAGTTTGAGGTGGCAAGACAAGCAAGCAGCCCCATTCTCTGTGCCTCTATGCGAACAGTGCCATGGGCAGATGAGGCTGAGCAACAGCTTTCCAGGATAGCCCCTTCTGGCTGCCAGCTATCTGCAGATGTTCACACTTTCGGAGCAGGGCTGCGAAAGGAGCCTGGCTGGGACACCACCATTCCCAGCATGCGTTTGAAGTTTCAAGTGGCAAGATAAGCAAGCAGCCCCATTCTCTGTGCCTCTATGCGAACAGTGCCATGGGCAGATGAGGCTGAGCAACAGCTTTCAAGGCTAGCCCCTTCTGCCTGCCAGCTATCTGCAGACGTTCGCACTTTCGGAGCAGGGCTGCGAAAGGAGCCTGGCTGGGACACAAACTTTCCCAGGCTACGTTTGAAGTTTGAGGTGGCAAGACAAGCAAGGAGCCCCATTCTCTGTGCCTCTGTGCGAGCACTGCCATGGGCAGATGAGGCTGAGCAACAGCTTTCCAGGATAGCCCCTTCTGGCTGCCAGCTATCTGCAGACGTTCGCACTTTCGGAGCAGGGCTGTGATAGGAGCCTGGCAGGGACACAACCATTCCCAGCATGCGTTTGAAGTTTCAAGTGGCAAGATAAGCAAGCAGCCCCATTCTCTGTGCCTCTGTGCGAGCACTGCCATGGGCAGATGAGGCTGAGCAACAGCTTTCCAGGCTAGCCCCTTCTGGCTGCCAGCTATCTGCAGACGTTCGCATTTCAAGAGCAGGGCTGCGAAAGGAGCCTAGCAGGTACACCATCTTTCCCAGGCTACGTTTGAAGTTTGAGGTGGCAAGACAAGCAAGCAGCCCCATTCTCTGTGCGAGCACTGCCATGGGCAGATGAGGCTGAGCAACAGCTTTCCAGGCTAGCCCCTTCTGGCTGCCAGCTATCTGCAGACGTTCGCACTTTCGGAGCAGGGCTGCGAAAGGAGCCTGGCCGGGACACAAACTTTCCCAGGCTATGTTTGAAGTTTGAGGTGGCAAGACAAGCAAGGAGCCCCATTCTCTGTGCCTCTGTGCGAGCACTGCCACGGGCAGATGAGGCTGAGCAACAGCTTTCCAGGCTAGCCCCTTCTGGCTGCCAGCTATCTGCAGACGTTCGCACTTTCGGAGCAGGGCTGTGATAGGAGCCTGGCAGGGACACCACCATTCCCAGCATGCGTTTGAAGTTTCAAGTGGCAAGATAAGCAAGCAGCCCCATTCTCTGTGCCTCTATGCGAACAGTGCCATGGGCAGATGAGGCTGAGCAACAGCTTTCCAGGCTAGCCCCTTCTGGCTGCCAGCTATCTGCAGACGTTCGCATTTCAAGAGCAGGGCTGCGAAAGGAGCCTAGCAGGTACACCATCTTTCCCAGGCTACGTTTGAAGTTTGAGGTGGCAAGACAAGCAAGCAGCCCCATTCTCTGTGCGAGCACTGCCATGGGCAGATGAGGCTGAGCAACAGCTTTCCAGGCTAGCCCCTTCTGGCTGCCAGCTATCTGCAGACGTTCGCACTTTCGGAGCAGGGCTGCGAAAGGAGCCTGGCTGGGACACAAACTTTCCCAGGCTATGTTTGAAGTTTGAGGTGGCAAGAAAAGCAAGGAGCCCCATTCTCTGTGCCTCTGTGCGAGCACTGCCACGGGCAGATGAGGCTGAGCAACAGCTTTCCAGGCTAGCCCCTTCTGGCTGCCAGCTATCTGCAGACGTTCGCACTTTCGGAGCAGGGCTGTGATAGGAGCCTGGCAGGGACACCACCATTCCCAGCATGCGTTTGAAGTTTCAAGTGGCAAGATAAGCAAGCAGCCCCATTCTCTGTGCCTCTATGCGAACAGTGCCATGGGCAGATGAGGCTGAGCAACAGCTTTCCAGGCTAGCCTCTTCTGGCAGCCAGCTATCTGCAGACGTTCGCATTTCAAGAGCAGGGCTGCGAAAGGAGCCTGGCTGGGACACCAACTTTCCCAGGCTACGTTTGAAGTTTTAGTTGGCAAGACAAGCAAGGAGCCCCATTCTCTGTGCCTCTGTGCGAGCACTGCCATGGGCAGATGAGGCTGAGCAACAGCTTTCCAGGATAGCCCCTTCTGCCTGCCAGCTATCTGCAGACGTTCGCACTTTCGGAGCATGGCTGTGATTGGAGCCTGGCAGGGACACAACCATTCCCAGCATGCGTTTGAAGTTTCAAGTGACAAGATAAGCAAGCAGCCCCATTCTCTGTGCCTCTATGCGAACAGTGCCATGGGCAGATGAGGCTGAGCAACAGCTTTCCAGGCTAGCCCCTTCTGGCTGCCAGCTATCTGCAGACGTTCGCATTTCAAGAGCAGGGCTGCGAAAGGAGCCTGGCTGGGACACCAACTTTCCCAGGCTACGTTTGAAGTTTGAGGTGGCAAGACAAGCAAGGAGCCCCATTCTCTGTGCCTCTGTGCGAGCACTGCCATGGGCAGATGAGGCTGAGCAACAGCTTTCCAGGCTAGCACCTTCTGGCTGCCAGCTATCTGCAGACGTTCGCATTTCAAGAGCAGGGCTGCGAAAGGAGCCTAGCAGGTACACCATCTTTCCCAGGCTACGTTTGAAGTTTGAGGTGGCAAGACAAGCAAGCAGCCCCATTCTCTGTGCCTCTGTGCGAGCACTGCCATGGGCAGATGAGGCTGAGCAACAGCTTTCCAGGCTAGCCCCTTCTGGCTGCCAGCTATCTGCAGACGTTCGCATTTCAAGAGCAGGGCTGCGAAAGGAGCCTGGCAGGGACACCACCATTCCCAGCATGCGTTTGAAGTTTCAAGTGGCAAGACAAGCAAGCAGCCCCATTCTCTGTGCCTCTGTGCGAGCACTGCCATGGGCAGATGAGGCTGAGCAACAGCTTTCCAGGCTAGCCCCTTCTGGCTGCCAGCTATCTGCAGACGTTCGCATTTTAAGAGCAGGGCTGCGAAAGGAGCCTGGCTGGGACACCATCTTTCCCAGGCTACGTTTGAAGTTTTAGTTGGCAAGACAAGCAAGCAGCCCCATTCTCTGTGCCTCTGTGCGAGCACTGCCATGGGCAGATGAGGCTGAGCAACAGGTTTCCAGGATAGCCCCTTCTGCCTGCCAGCTATCTGCAGACGTTCGCACTTTCAGAGCAGGGCTGCGATAGGAGCCTGACAGGGACACCACCATTCCCAGCATGCGTTTGAAGTTTCAAGTGGCAAGATAGGCAAGCAGCCCCATTCTCTGTGCCTCTATGCGAACAGTGCCATGGGCAGATGAGGCTGAGCAACAGCTTTCAAGGCTAGCCCCTTCTGCCTGCCAGCTATCTGCAGACGTTCGCATTTCAAGAGCAGGGCTGCGAAAGGAGCCTGGCTGGGACACGAACATTCCCAGGCTACGTTTGAAGTTTTAGTTGGCAAGACAAGCAAGGAGCCCCATTCTCTGTGCCTATGTGCGAGCACTGCCATGGGCAGATGAGGCTGAGCAACAGCTTTCCAGGCTAGCCCCTTCTGGCTGCCAGCTATCTGCAGACGTTCGCATTTCAAGAGCAGGGCTGCGAAAGGAGCCTAGCAGGAACACCAACTTTCCCAGGCTACGTTTGAAGTTTGAGGTGGCAAGACAAGCAAGCAGCCCCATTCTCTGTGCCTCTGTGCGAGCACTGCCATGGGCAGATGAGGCTGAGCAACAGCTTTCCAGGCTAGCCCCTTCTGGCTGCCAGCTATCTGCAGACGTTCGCACTTTCGGAGCAGGGCTGTGATAGGAGCCTGGCAGGGACACCACCATTCCCAGCATGCGTTTGAAGTTTCAAGTGGCAAGATAAGCAAGCAGCCCCATTCTCTGTGCCTCTATGCGAGCACTGCCATGGGCAGATGAGGCTGAGCAACAGCTTTCCAGGATAGTCCCTTCTGGCTGCCAGCTATCTGCAGACGTTCGCATTTCAAGAGCAGGGCTGCGAAAGGAGCCTGGCTGGGAGACCAACTTTCCCAGGCTACGTTTGAAGTTTGAGGTGGCAAGACAAGCAAGCAGCCCCATTCTCTGTGCCTCTATGCGAACAGTGCCATGGGCAGATGAGGCTGAGCAACAGCTTTCCAGGCTAGCCCCTTCTGCCTGCCAGCTATCTGCAGATGTTCACACTTTCGGAGCAGGGCTGCGAAAGGAGCCTGGCAGGGACACCACCATTCCCAGCATGCGTTTGAAGTTTCAAGTGGCAAGACAAGCAAGCAGCCCCATTCTCTGTGCCTCTATGCGAACAGTGCCATGGGCAGATGAGGCTGAGCAACAGCTTTCAAGGCTAGCCCCTTCTGCCTGCCAGCTATCTGCAGACGTTCGCACTTTCGGAGCAGGGCTGCGAAAGGAGCCTGGCTGGGACACAAACTTTCCCAGGCTACGTTTGAAGTTTGAGGTGGCAAGACAAGCAAGGAGCCCCATTCTCTGTGCCTCTGTGCGAGCACTGCCATGGGCAGATGAGGCTGAGCAACAGCTTTCCAGGCTAGCCCCTTCTGGCTGCCAGCTATCTGCAGACGTTCGCACTTTCGGAGCAGGGCTGTGATAGGAGCCTGGCAGGGACAGCACCATTCCCAGCATGCGTTTGAAGTTTCAAGTGGCAAGATAAGCAAGCAGCCCCATTCTCTGTGCCTCTATGCGAACAGTGCCATGGGCAGATGAGGCTGAGCAACAGCTTTCCAGGCTAGCCCCTTCTGGCTGCCAGCTATCTGCAGACGTTCGCATTTCAAGAGCAGGGCTGCGAAAGGAGCCTAGCAGGTACACCATCTTTCCCAGGCTACGTTTGAAGTTTGAGGTGGCAAGACAAGCAAGCAGCCCCATTCTCTGTGCGAGCACTGCCATGGGCAGATGAGGCTGAGCAACAGCTTTCCAGGCTAGCCCCTTCTGGCTGCCAGCTATCTGCAGACGTTCGCACTTTCGGAGCAGGGCTGCGAAAGGAGCCTGGCTGGGACACAAACTTTCCCAGGCTATGTTTGAAGTTTGAGGTGGCAAGACAAGCAAGGAGCCCCATTCTCTGTGCCTCTGTGCGAGCACTGCCATGGGCAGATGAGGCTGAGCAACAGCTTTCCAGGATAGCCCCTTCTGGCTGCCAGCTATCTGCAGACGTTCGCATTTCAAGAGCAGGGCTGCGAAAGGAGCCTAGCAGGTACACCATCTTTCCCAGGCTACGTTTGAAGTTTGAGGTGGCAAGAGAAGAAAGGAGCCCCATTCTCTGTGCCTCTGTGCGAGCACTGCCATGGGCAGATGAGGCTGAGCAACAGCTTTCCAGGCTAGCCCCTTCTGGCTGCCAGCTATCTGCAGACGTTCGCATTTTCGGAGCAGGGCTGCGAAAGGAGCCTGGCTGGGACACCAACTTTCCCAGGTTACGTTTGAAGTTTGAGGTGGCAAGACAAGCAAGCAGCCCCATTCTCTTTGCCTCTGTGCGAGCACTGCCATGGGCAGATGAGGCTGAGCAACAGCTTTCCAGGATAGCCCCTTCTGGCTGCCAGCTATCTGCAGACATTCGCACTTTTGGAGCAGGGCTGTGATAGGAGCCTGGCAGGGACACCACCATTCCCAGCATGTGTTTGAAGTTTCAAGTGGCAAGATAAGCAAGCAGCCCCATTCTCTGTGCCTCTATGCGAACAGTGCCATGGGCAGATGAGGCTGAGCAACAGCTTTCCAGGATAGCCCCTTCTGGCTGCCAGCTATCTGCAGACGTTCGCATTTCAAGAGCAGGGCTGCGAAAGAAGCCTAGCAGGTACACCATCTTTCCCAGGCTACGTTTGAAGTTTGAGGTGGCAAGACACGCAAGCAGCCCCATTCTCTGTGCCTCTGTGCGAGCACTGCCATGGGCAGATGAGGCTGAGCAACAGCTTTCCAGGCTAGCCCCTTCTGGCTGCCAGCTATCTGCAGACGTTCGCATTTCAAGAGCAGGGCTGCGAAAGGAGCCTGGCTGGGACACCAACTTTCCCAGGCTACGTTTGAAGTTTGAGGTGGCAAGACAAGCAAGGAGCCCCATTCTCTGTGCCTCTGTGCGAGCACTGCCATGGGCAGATGAGGCTGAGCAACAGCTTTCCAGGCTAGCCCCTTCTGGCTGCCAGCTATCTGCAGACGTTCGCATTTCAAGAGCAGGGCTGCGAAAGGAGCCTAGCAGGAACACCATCTTTCCCAGGCTACGTTTGAAGTTTGAGGTGGCAAGACAAGCAAGCAGCCCCATTCTCTGTGCCTCTGTGCGAGCACTGCCATGGGCAGATGAGGCTGAGCAACAGCTTTCCAGGATAGCCTCTTCTGGCTGCCAGCTATATGCAGACTTTCGCATTTCAAGAGCAGGGCTGCGAAAGGAGCCTGGCTGGGACACCATCTTTCCCAGGCTACGTTTGAAGTTTGAGGTGGCAAGACAAGCAAGGAGCCCCATTCTCTGTGCCTCTGTGCGAGCACTGCCATGGGCAGATGAGGCTGAGCAACAGCTTTCCAGGCTAGCCCCTTCTGGCTGCCAGCTATCTGCAGACGTTCGCATTTTAAGAGCAGAGCTGCGAAAGGAGCCTGGCTGGGACACCATCTTTCCCAGGATACGTTTGAAGTTTGAGGTGGCAAGACAAGCAAGGAGCCCCATTCTCTGTGCCTCTGTGCGAGCACTGCCATGGGCAGATGAGGCTGAGCAACAGCTTTCCAGGATAGCCCCTTCTGCCTGCCAGCTATCTGCAGACGTTCGCACTTTCAGAGCAGGGCTGCGATAGGAGCCTGGCAGGGACACCACCATTCCCAGCATGCGTTTGAAGTTTCAAGTGGCAAGATAAGCAAGCAGCCCCATTCTCTGTGCCTCTATGCGAACAGTGCCATGGGCAGATGAGGCTGAGCAACAGCTTTCCAGGCTAGCCCCTTCTGGCTGCCAGCTATCTGCAGACGTTCGCATTTCAAAAGCAGGGCTGCGAAAGGAGCCTGGCTGGGACACCAAGTTTCCCAGGCTACGTTCGAAGTTTGAGGTGGCAAGACAAGCAAGCAGCCCCATTCTCTGTGCCTCTGTGCGAGCACTGCCATGGGCAGATGAGGCTGAGCAACAGCTTTCCAGGCTAGCCCCTTCTGCCTGCCAGCTATCTGCAGACGTTCGCATTTCAAGAGCAGGGCTGCGAAAGGAGCCTGGCTGGGACACCAATTTCCCAGGCTACGTTTGAAGTTTTAGTTGTTAAGACAAGCAAGGAGCCCCATTCTCTGTGCCTCTGTGCGAGCACTGCCATGGGCAGATGAGGCTGAGCAACAGCTTTCCAGGATAGCCCCTTCTGCCTGCCAGCTATCTGCAGACGTTCGCACTTTCAGAGCAGGGCTGCGATAGGAGCCTGGCAGGGACACCACCATTCCCAGCATGCGTTTGAAGTTTCAAGTGGCAAGATAAGCAAGCAGCCCCATTCTCTGTGCCTCTATGCGAACAGTGCCATGGGCAGATGAGGCTGAGCAACAGCTTTCCAGGCTAGCCCCTTCTGGCTGCCAGCTATCTGCAGACGTTCGCATTTCAAAAGCAGGGCTGCGAAAGGAGCCTGGCTGGGACACCAAGTTTCCCAGGCTACGTTCGAAGTTTGAGGTGGCAAGACAAGCAAGCAGCCCCATTCTCTGTGCCTCTGTGCGAGCACTGCCATGGGCAGATGAGGCTGAGCAACAGCTTTCCAGGCTAGCCCCTTCTGCCTGCCAGCTATCTGCAGACGTTCGCATTTCAAGAGCAGGGCTGCGAAAGGAGCCTGGCTGGGACACCAATTTCCCAGGCTACGTTTGAAGTTTTAGTTGTTAAGACAAGCAAGGAGCCCCATTCTCTGTGCCTCTGTGCGAGCACTGCCATGGGCAGATGAGGCTGAGCAACAGCTTTCCAGGCTAGCCCCTTCTGGCTGCCAGCTATCTGCAGACGTTCGCATTTCAAGAGCAGGGCTGCGAAAGGAGCCTAGCAGGAACACCATCTTTCCCTGGCTACGTTTGAAGTTTGAGGTGGCAAGACAAGAAAGCAGCCCCATTCTCTGTGCCTCTGTGCGAGCACTGCCATGGGCAGATGAGGCTGAGCAACAGCTTTCCAGGCTAGCCCCTTCTGGCTGCCAGCTATCTGCAGACGTTCGCATTTCAAGAGCAGGGCTGCGAAAGGAGCCTGGCTGGGACACCAACTTTCCCAGGCTACGTTTGAAGTTTGAGGTGGCAAGACAAGCAAGCAGCCCCATTCTCTGTGCCTCTATGCGAGCACTGCCATGGGCAGATGAGGCTGAGCAACAGCTTTCCAGGCTAGCCCCTTCTGGCTGCCAGCTATCTGCAGACGTTCGCACTTTCGGAGCAGGGCTGCGAAAGGAGCCTGGCTGGGACACAAACTTTCCCAGGCTATGCTTGAAGTTTGAGGTGGCAAGACAAGCAAGGAGCCCCATTCTCTGTGCCTCTGTGCGAGCACTGCCACGGGCAGATGAGGCTGAGCAACAGCTTTCCAGGCTAGCCCCTTCTGGCTGCCAGCTATCTGCAGACGTTCGCATTTCAAGAGCAGGGCTGCGAAAGGAGCCTAGCAGGTACACCATCTTTCCCAGGCTACGTTTGAAGTTTGAGGTGGCAAGACAAGCAAGCAGCCCCATTCTCTGTGCCTCTGTGCGAGCACTGCCATGGGCAGATGAGGCTGAGCAACAGCTTTCCAGGCTAGCCCCTTCTGGCTGCCAGCTATCTGCAGACGTTCGCATTTCAAGAGCAGGGCTGTGGTAGGAGCCTGGCAGGGACACCACCATTCCCAGCATGCGTTTGAAGTTTGAGGTGGCAAGACAAGCAAGCAGCCCCATTCTCTGTGCCTCTGTGCGAGCACTGCCATGGGCAGATGAGGCTGAGCAACAGCTTTCCAGGCTAGCCCCTTCTGGCTGCCAGCTATCTGCAGACGTTCGCATTTTAAGAGCAGGGCTGCGAAAGGAGCCTGGCTGGGACACCATCTTTCCCAGGCTACGTTTGAAGTTTTAGTTGGCAAGACAAGCAAGCAGCCCCATTCTCTGTGCCTCTGTGCGAGCACTGCCATGGGCAGATGAGGCTGAGCAACAGCTTTCCAGGATAGCCCCTTCTGGCTGCCAGCTATCTGCAGACGTTCGCACTTTCAGAGCAGGGCTGCGATAGGAGCCTGGCAGGGACACCACCATTCCCAGCATGCGTTTGAAGTTTCAAGTGGCAAGATAGGCAAGCAGCCCCATTCTCTGTGCCTCTATGCGAACAGTGCCATGGGCAGATGAGGCTGAGCAACAGCTTTCCAGGCTAGCCCCTTCTGCCTGCCAGCTATCTGCAGACGTTCGCATTTCAAGAGCAGGGCTGCGAAAGGAGCCTGGCTGGGACACCAACTTTCCCAGGCTACGTTTGAAGTTTTAGTTGGCAAGACAAGCAAGGAGCCCCATTCTCTGTGCCTCTGTGCGAGCACTGCCATGGGCAGATGAGGCTGAGCAACAGCTTTCCAGGCTAGCCCCTTCTGGCTGCCAGCTATCTGCAGACGTTCGCATTTCAAGAGCAGGGCTGCGAAAGGAGCCTAGCAGGAACACCAACTTTCCCAGGATACGTTTGAAGTTTGAGGTGGCAAGACAAGCAAGCAGCCCCATTCTCTGTGCCTCTGTGCGAGCACTGCCATGGGCAGATGAGGCTGAGCAACAGCTTTCCAGGATAGCCCCTTCTGGCTGCCAGCTATCTGCAGACGTTCGCACTTGCGGAGCAGGGCTGTGATAGGAGCCTGGCAGGGACACCACCATTCCCAGCATGCGTTTGAAGTTTCAAGTGGCAAGATAAGCAAGCAGCCCCATTCTCTGTGCCTCTATGCGAGCACTGCCATGGGCAGATGAGGCTGAGCAACAGCTTTCCAGGATAGTCCCTTCTGGCTGCCAGCTATCTGCAGACGTTCGCATTTCAAGAGCAGGGCTGCGAAAGGAGCCTGGCTGGGACACCAACTTTCCCAGGCTACGTTTGAAGTTTGAGGTGGCAAGACAAGCAAGCAGCCCCATTCTCTGTGCCTCTATGCGAACAGTGCCATGGGCAGATGAGGCTGAGCAACAGCTTTCCAGGATAGCCCCTTCTGCCTGCCAGCTATCTGCAGACGTTCACACTTTCGGAGCAGGGCTGCGAAAGGAGCCTGGCTGGGACACCACCATTCCCAGCATGCGTTTGAAGTTTCAAGTGGCAAGATAAGCAAGCAGCCCCATTCTCTGTGCCTCTATGCGAACAGTGCCATGGGCAGATGAGGCTGAGCAACAGCTTTCAAGGCTAGCCCCTTCTGCCTGCCAGCTATCTGCAGACGTTCGCACTTTCGGAGCAGGGCTGCGAAAGGAGCCTGGCTGGGACACAAACTTTCCCAGGCTACGTTTGAAGTTTGAGGTGGCAAGACAAGCAAGGAGCCCCATTCTCTGTGCCTCTGTGCGAGCACTGCCATGGGCAGATGAGGCTGAGCAACAGCTTTCCAGGCTAGCCCCTTCTGGCTGCCAGCTATCTGCAGACGTTCGCATTTCAAGAGCAGGGCTGTTATAGGAGCCTGGCAGGGACACAAACTTTCCCAGGCTACGTTTGAAGTTTGAGGTGGCAAGACAAGCAAGGAGCCCCATTCTCTGTGCCTCTGTGCGAGCACTGCCATGGGCAGATGAGGCTGAGCAACAGCTTTCCAGGCTAGCACCTTCTGGCTGCCAGCTATCTGCAGACGTTCGCACTTTCGGAGCAGGGCTGCGAAAGGATCCTGGCTGGGACACCAACTTTCCCAGGCTACGTTTGAAGTCTGAGGTGGCAAGACAAGCAAGCAGCCCCATTCTCTGTGCCTCTATGCGAACAGTGCCATGGGCAGATGAGGCTGAGCAACAGCTTTCCAGGCTAGCCCCTTCTGGCTGCCAGCTATCTGCAGACGTTCGCACTTTCGGAGCAGGGCTGCGAAAGGAGCCTGGCTGGGACACCAACTTTCCCAGGATACGTTTGAAGTTTGAGGTGGCAAGACAAGCAAGCAGCCCCATTCTCTGTGCCTCTGTGCGAGCACTGCCATGGGCAAATGAGGCTGAGCAACAGCTTTCCAGGATAGCCCCTTCTGCCTGCCAGCTATCTGCAGACGTTCGCAGTTTCGGAGCAGGGCTGTGATAGGAGCCTGGCAGGGACACCACCATTCCCAGCATGCGTTTGAAGTTTCAAGTGGCAAGATAAGCAAGCAGCCCCATTCTCTGTGCCTCTATGCGAACAGTGCCATGGGCAGATGAGGCTGAGCAACAGCTTTCCAGGCTAGCCCCTTCCTGCTGCCAGCTATCTGCAGACGTTCGCATTTCAAGAGCAGGGCTGCGAAAGGAGCCTAGCAGGTACACCATCTTTCCCTGGCTACGTTTGAAGTTTGAGGTGGCAAGACAAGCAAGCAGCCCCATTCTCTGTGCCTCTGTGCGAGCACTGCCATGGGCAGATGAGGCTGAGCAACAGCTTTCCAGGCTAGCCCCTTCTGGCTGCCAGCTATCTGCAGACGTTCGCATTTCAAGAGCAGGGCTGCGAAAGGAGCCTAGCAGGTACACCATCTTTCCCAGGCTACGTTTGAAGTTTGAGGTGGCAAGACAAGCAAGCATCCCCATTCTCTGTGCCTCTGTGCGAGCACTGCCATGGGCAGATGAGGCTGAGCAACAGCTTTCCAGGCTAGCCCCTTCTGGCTGCCAGCTATCTGCAGACGTTCGCATTTCAAGAGCAGGGCTGCGAAAGGAGCCTAGCAGGTACACCATCTTTCCCAGGCTACGTTTGAAGTTTGAGGTGGCAAGACAAGAAAGCAGCCCCATTCTCTGTGCCTCTATGCGAACAGTGCCATGGGCAGATGAGGCTGAGCAACAGCTTTCCAGGATAGCCCCTTCTGGCTGCCAGCTATCTGCAGACGTTCGCATTTCAAGAGCAGGGCTGCGAAAGGAGCCTAGCAGGTACACCATCTTTCCCAGGCTACGTTTGAAGTTTCAAGTGGCAAGATAAGCAAGGAGCCCCATTCTCTGTGCCTCTATGCGAACAGTGCCATGGGCAGATGAGGCTGAGCAACAGCTTTCCAGGCTAGCCCCTTCTGGCTGCCAGCTATCTGCAGACGTTCGCATTTCAAGAGCAGGGCTGCGAAAGGAGCCTAGCAGGTACACCATCTTTCCCAGGCTACGTTTGAAGTTAAGGTGGCAAGACAAGCAAGCAGCCCCATTCTCTGTGCCTCTGTGCGAGCACTGCCATGGGCAGATGAGGCTGAGCAACAGCTTTCCAGGCTAGCACCTTCTGGCTGCCAGCTATCTGCAGACGTTCGCACTTTCGGAGCAGGGCTGCGAAAGGATCCTGGCTGGGACACCAACTTTCCCAGGCTACGTTTGAAGTCTGAGGTGGCAAGACAAGCAAGCAGCCCCATTCTCTGTGCCTCTATGCGAACAGTGCCATGGGCAGATGAGGCTGAGCAACAGCTTTCCAGGATAGCCCCTTCTGGCTGCCAGCTATCTGTAGACGTTCGCATTTCAAGAGCAGGGCTGCGAAAGGAACCTAGCAGGTACACCATCTTTCCCAGGCTACGTTTGAAGTTTTAGTTGGCAAGACAAGCAAGGAGCCCCATTCTCTGTGCCTCTGTGCGAGCACTGCCATGGGCAGATGAAGCTGAGCAACAGCTTTCCAGGCTAGCCCCTTCTGGCTGCCAGCTATCTGTAGACGTTCGCATTTCAAGAGCAGGGCTGCGAAAGGAGCCTAGCAGGTACACCATCTTTCCCAGGCTACGTTTGAAGTTTTAGTTGGCAAGACAAGCAAGGAGCCCCATTCTCTGTGCCTCTGTGCGAGCACTGCCATGGGCAGATGAGGCTGAGCAACAGCTTTCCAGGCTAGCCCCTTCTGGCTGCCAGCTATCTGCAGACGTTCGCACTTTCGGAGCAGGGCTGCGAAAGGAGCCTGGCTGGGACACCAACTTTCCCAGGATACGTTTGAAGTTTGAGGTGGCAAGACAAGCAAGCAGCCCCATTCTCTGTGCCTCTGTGCGAGCACTGCCATGGGCAAATGAGGCTGAGCAACAGCTTTCCAGGATAGCACCTTCTGCCTGCCAGCTATCTGCAGACGTTCGCAGTTTCGGAGCAGGGCTGCGAAAGGAGCCTGGCTGGGACACCAACTTTCCCAGGATACGTTTGAAGTTTTAGTTGGCAAGACAAGCAAGCAGCCCCATTCTCTGTGCCTCTGTGCGAGTACTGCCATGGGCAGATGAGGCTGAGCAACAGCTTTCCAGGCTAGCCCCTTCTGGCTGCCAGCTATCTGCAGACGTTCGCATTTCAAGAGCAGGGCTGCGAAAGGAGCCTAGCAGGAACACCATCTTTCCCAGGCTACGTTTGAAGTTTGGGGTGGCAAGACAAGAAAGCAGCCCCATTCTCTGTGCCTCTATGCGAACAGTGCCATGGGCAGATGAGGCTGAGCAACAGCTTTCCAGGCTAGCCCCTTCTGGCTGCCAGCTATCTGCAGACGTTCGCATTTCAAGAGCAGGGCTGCGAAAGGAGCCTAGCAGGTACACCATCTTTCCCAGGCTACGTTTGAAGTTTCAAGTGGCAAGATAAGCAAGGAGCCCCATTCTCTGTGCCTCTATGCGAACAGTGCCATGGGCAGATGAGGCTGAGCAACAGCTTTCCAGGCTAGCCCCTTCTGGCTGCCAGCTATCTGCAGACGTTCGCACTTTTGGAGCAGGGCTGCGAAAGGAGCCTGGCTGGGACACCAACTTTCACAGGATACGTTTGAAGTTTGAGGTGGCAAGACAAGCAAGCAGCCCCATTCTCTGTGCCTCTGTGCGAGCACTGCCATGGGCAAATGAGGCTGAGCAACAGCTTTCCAGGCTAGCACCTTCTGCCTGCCAGCTATCTGCAGACGTTCGCAGTTTCGGAGCAGGGCTGTGATAGGAGCCTGGCAGGGACACCACCATTCCCAGCATGCGTTTGAAGTTTCAAGTGGCAAGAGAAGCAAGGAGCCCCATTCTCTGTGCCTCTATGCGAACAGTGCCATGGGCAGATGAGGCTGAGCAACAGCTTTCCAGGCTAGCCCCTTCTGGCTGCCAGCTATCTGCAGACGTTCGCATTTCAAGAGCAGGGCAGCGAAACGAGCCTAGCAGGTACACCATCTTTCCAAGGCTACGTTTGAAGTTTGAGGTGGCAAGACAAGCAAGCAGACCCATTCTCTGTGCCTCTATGCGAACAGTGCCATGGGCAGATGAGGCTGAGCAACAGCTTTCCAGGCTAGCCCCTTCTGGCTGCCAGCTATCTGCAGACGTTCGCACTTTCGGAGCAGGGCTGCGAAAGGAGCCTGGCTGGGACACAAACTTTCCCAGGCTACGTTTGAAGTTTGAGGTGGCAAGACAAGCAAGGAGCCCCATTCTCTGTGCCTCTGTGCGAGCACTGCCATGGGCAGATGAGGCTGAGCAACAGCTTTCCAGGATAGCCCCTTCTGGCTGCCAGCTATCTGCAGACGTTCGCACTTTCGGAGCAGGGCTGTGATAGGAGCCTGGCAGGGACACCACCATTCCCAGCATGCGTTTGAAGTTTCAAGTGGCAAGATAAGTAAGGAGCCCCATTCTCTGTGCCTCTGTGCGAGCACTGCCATGGGCAGATGAGGCTGAGCAACAGCTTTCCAGGCTAGCCCCTTCTGCCTGCCAGCTATCTGCAGACGTTCGCATTTCAAGAGCAGGGCTGCGAAAGGAGCCTGGCAGGGACACCATCTTTCCCAGGCTACGTTTGAAGTTTGAGGTGGCAAGACAAGAAAGCAGCCCCATTCTCTGTGCCTCTGTGCGAGCAGTGCCATGGGCAGATGAGGCTGAGCAACAGCTTTCCAGGATAGCCCCTTCTGCCTGCCAGCTATCTGCAGACGTTCGCACTTTCGGAGCAGGGCTGTGATAGGAGCCTGACAGGGACACCACCATTCCCAGCATGCGTTTGAAGTTTCAAGTTGCAAGATAAGCAAGCAGCCCCATTCTCTGTGCCTCTATGCGAACAGTGCCATGGGCAGATGTGGCTGAGCAACAGCTTTCCAGGCTAGCCCCTTCTGGCTGCCAGCTATCTGCAGACGTTCGCATTTCAAGAGCAGGGCTGCTAAAGGAGCCTAGCAGGTACACCATCTTTCCCAGGCTACGTTTGAAGTTTGAGGTGGCAAGATAAGCAAGCAGCCCCATTCTCTGTGCCTCTATGCGAACAGTGCCATGGGCAGATGAGGCTGAGCAACAGCTTTCCAGGCTAGCCCCTTCTGCCTGCCAGCTATCTGCAGACGTTCGCACTTTCGGAGCAGGGCTGTAGTAGGAGCCTGGCAGGGACACCACCATTCCCAGCATGCGTTTGAAGTTTCAAGTGGCAAGATAAGCAAGCAGCCCCATTCTCTGTGCCTCTGTGCAAACAGTGCCATGGGCAGATGAGGCTGAGCAACAGCTTTCCAGGATAGCCCCTTCTGCCTGCCAGCTATCTGCAGACGTTCGCACTTTCGGAGCAGGGCTGTGATAGGAGCCTGGCAGGGACACCACCATTCCCAGCATGCGTTTGAAGTTTCAAGTGGCAAGATAAGCAAGCAGCCCCATTCTCTGTGCCTCTATGCGAACAGTGCCATGGGCAGATGAGGCTGAGCAACAGCTTTCCAGGCTAGCCCCTTCCTGCTGCCAGCTATCTGCAGACGTTCGCATTTCAAGAGCAGGGCTGCGAAAGGAGCCTAGCAGGTACACCATCTTTCCCTGGCTACGTTTGAAATTTTAGTTGGCAAGACAAGCAAGCAGCCCCATTCTCTGTGCCTCTATGCGAACAGTGCCATGGGCAGATGAGGCTGAGCAACAGCTTTCCAGGATAGCCCCTTCTGCCTGCCAGCTATCTGCAGACGGTCGCATTTCAAGAGCAGGGCTGCGAAAGGAGCCTAGCAGGTACACCATCTTTCCCAGGCTACGTTTGAAGTTTGAGGTGGCAAGACAAGCAAGGAGCCCCATTCTCTGTGCCTCTGTGCGAGCACTGCCATGGGCAGATGAGGCTGAGCAACAGCTTTCCAGGCTAGCCCCTTCTGGCTGCCAGCTATCTCCAGACGTTCGCACTTTCGGAGCAGGACTGCGAAAGGAGCCTGGCTGGGACACCAACTTTCCCAGGATACGTTTGAAGTTTGAGGTGGCAAGACAAGCAAGCATCCCCATTCTCTGTGCCTCTGTGCGAGCACTGCCATGGGCAGATGAGGCTGAGCAACAGCTTTCCAGGCTAGCCCCTTCTGGCTGCCAGCTATCTGCAGACGTTCGCATTTCAAGAGCAGGGCTGCGAAAGGAGCCTAGCAGGAACACCATCTTTCCCAGGCTACGTTTGAAGTTTGAGGTGGCAAGACAAGAAAGCAGCCCCATTCTCTGTGCCTCTATGCGAACAGTGCCATGGGCAGATGAGGCTGAGCAACAGCTTTCCAGGATAGCCCCTTCTGGCTGCCAGCTATCTGCAGACGTTCGCATTTCAAGAGCAGGGCTGCGAAAGGAGCCTAGCAGGTACACCATCTTTCCCAGGCTACGTTTGAAGTTTGAGGTGGCAAGACAAGCAAGCAGCCCCATTCTCTGTGCCTCTGTGCGAGCACTGCCATGGGCAGATGAGGCTGAGCAACAGCTTTCCAGGATAGCCCCTTCTGCCTGCCAGCTATCTGCAGACGTTCGCACTTTCGGAGCAGGGCTGTGGTAGGAGCCTGGCAGGGACACCACCATTCCCAGCATGCGTTTGAAGTTTCAAGTGGCAAGATAAGCAAGCAGCCCCATTCTCTGTGCCTCTGTGCGAACAGTGCCATGGGCAGATGAGGCTGAGCAACAGCTTTCCAGGATAGCCCCTTCTGCCTGCCAACTATCTGCAGACGTTCGCATTTCAAGAGCAGGGCTGCGAAAGGAGCCTGGCTGGGACACCATCTTTCCCTGGCTACGTTTGAAGTTTGAGGTGGCAAGACAAGCAAGCAGCCCCATTCTCTGTGCCTCTGTGCGAGCACTGCCATGGGCAGATGAGGCTGAGCAACAGCTTTCCAGGATAGCCCCTTCTGGCTGCCAGCTATCTGCAGACGTTCGCACTTTCGGAGCAGGGCTGTGATAGGAGCCTGGCAGGGACACCACCATTCCCAGCATGCGTTTGAAGTTTCAAGTGGCAAGATAAGCAAGCAGCCCCATTCTCTGTGCCTCTATGCGAACAGTGCCATGGGCAGATGAGGCTGAGCAACAGCTTTCCAGGCTAGCCCCTTCCTGCTGCCAGCTATCTGCAGACGTTCGCATTTCAAGAGCAGGGCTGCGAAAGGAGCCTAGCAGGTACACCATCTTTCCCTGGCTACGTTTGAAGTTTTAGTTGGCAAGACAAGCAAGCAGCCCCATTCTCTGTGCCTCTGTGCGAGCACTGCCATGGGCAGATGAGGCTGAGCAACAGCTTTCCAGGATAGCCCCTTCTGCCTGCCAGCTATCTGCAGACGTTCGCATTTCAAGAGCAGGGCTGCGAAAGGAGCCTAGCAGGTACACCATCTTTCCCAGGCTACGTTTGAAGTTTGAGGTGGCAAGACAAGCAAGGAGCCCCATTCTCTGTGCCTCTGTGCGAGCACTGCCATGGGCAGATGAGGCTGAGCAACAGCTTTCCAGGCTAGCCCCTTCTGCCTGCCAGCTATCTGCAGACGTTCGCACTTTCGGAGCAGGACTGCGAAAGGAGCCTGGCTGGGACACCAACTTTCCCAGGCTACGTTTGAAGTTTGAGGTGGCAAGACAAGCAAGCATCCCCATTCTCTGTGCCTCTGTGCGAGCACTGCCATGGGCAGATGAGGCTGAGCAACAGCTTTCCAGGCTAGCCCCTTCTGGCTGCCAGCTATCTGCAGACGTTCGCATTTCAAGAGCAGGGCTGCGAAAGGAGCCTAGCAGGAACACCATCTTTCCCAGGCTACGTTTGAAGTTTGAGGTGGCAAGACAAGAAAGCAGCCCCATTCTCTGTGCCTCTATGCGAACAGTGCCATGGGCAGATGAGGCTGAGCAACAGCTTTCCAGGATAGCCCCTTCTGGCTGCCAGCTATCTGTAGACGTTCGCATTTCAAGAGCAGGGCTGCGAAAGGAGCCTAGCAGGTACACCATCTTTCCCAGGCTACGTTTGAAGTTTTAGTTGGCAAGACAAGCAAGGAGCCCCATTCTCTGTGCCTCTGTGCGAGCACTGCCATGGGCAGATGAGGCTGAGCAACAGCTTTCCAGGCTAGCCCCTTCTGGCTGCCAGCTATCTGCAGACGTTCGCACTTTCGGAGCAGGGCTGCGAAAGGAGCCTGGCTGGGACACCAACTTTCCCAGGATACGTTTGAAGTTTGAGGTGGCAAGACAAGCAAGCAGCCCCATTCTCTGTGCCTCTGTGCGAGCACTGCCATGGGCAAATGAGGCTGAGCAACAGCTTTCCAGGATAGCCCCTTCTGGCTGCCAGCTATCTGCAGACGTTCGCACTTTCGGAGCAGGGCTGTGATAGGAGCCTGGCAGGGACACCACCATTCCCAGCATGCGTTTGAAGTTTCAAGTGGCAAGAGAAGCAAGGAGCCCCATTCTCTGTGCCTCTATGCGAACAGTGCCATGGGCAGATGAGGCTGAGCAACAGCTTTCCAGGCTAGCCCCTTCTGGCTGCCAGCTATCTGCAGACGTTCGCACTTTCGGAGCAGGGCTGCGAAAGGAGCCTGGCTGGGACACCATCTTTTCCTGGCTACGTTTGAAGTTTGAGGTGGCAAGACAAGCAAGGAGCCCCATTCTCTGTGCCTCTGTGCGAGCACTGCCATGGGCAGATGAGGCTGAGCAACAGCTTTCCAGGCTAGCCCCTTCTGGCTGCCAGCTATCTGCAGACGTTCGCATTTCAAGAGCAGGGCTGCGAAAGGAGCCTAGCAGGATCACCATCTTTCCCAGGCTACGTTTGAAGTTTGAGGTGGCAAGACAAGAAAGCAGCCCCATTCTCTGTGCCTCTGTGCGAGCACTGCCATGGGCAGATGAGGCTGAGCAACAGCTTTCCAGGCTAGCCCCTTCTGGCTGCCAGCTATCTGCAGACGTTCGCATTTCAAGAGCAGGGCTGCGAAAGGAGCCTAGCAGGTACACCATCTTTCCCAGGCTACGTTTGAAGTTTCAAGTGGCAAGATAAGCAAGGAGCACCATTCTCTGTGCCTCTATGCGAACAGTGCCATGGGCAGATGAGGCTGAGCAACAGCTTTCCAGGATAGCCCCTTCTGGCTGCCAGCTATCTGCAGACGTTCGCATTTCAAGAGCAGGGCTGCGAAAGGAGCCTAGCAGGAACACCATCTTTCCCAGGCTACGTTTGAAGTTTGGGTTGGCAAGACAAGAAAGCAGCCCCATTCTCTGTGCCTCTATGCGAACAGTGCCATGGGCAGATGAGGCTGAGCAACAGCTTTCCAGGCTAGCCCCTTCTGGCTGCCAGCTATCTGCAGATGTTCGCATTTCAAGAGCAGGGCTGCGAAAGGAGCCTAGCAGGTACACCATCTTTCCCAGGCTACGTTTGAAGTTTCAAGTGGCAAGATAAGCAAGGAGCACCATTCTCTGTGCCTCTGTGCGAGCACTGCCATGGGCAGATGAGGCTGAGCAACAGCTTTCCAGGCTAGCCCCTTCTAGCTGCCAGCTATCTGTAGACGTTCGCATTTCAAGAGCAGGGCTGCGAAAGGAGCCTAGCAGGTACACCATCTTTCCCAGGCTACGTTTGAAGTTTTAGTTGGCAAGACAAGCAAGGAGCCCCATTCTCTGTGCCTCTGTGCGAGCACTGCCATGGGCAGATGAGGCTGAGCAACAGCTTTCCAGGATAGCTCCTTCTGCCTGCCAGCTATCTGCAGACGTTCGCACTTTCGGAGCAGGGCTGTGATAGGAGCCTGGCAGGGACACCACCATTCCCAGCATGCGTTTGAAGTTTCAAGTGGCAAGATAAGCAAGCAGCCCCATTCTCTGTGCCTCTATGCGAACAGTGCCATGGGCAGATGAGGCTGAGCAACAGCTTTCCAGGATAGCCCCTTCTGGCTGCCAGCTATCTGCAGACGTTCGCATTTCAAGAGCAGGGCTGCGAAAGGAGCCTGGCTGGGACACCACCATTCCCAGCATGCGTTTGAAGTTTGAGGTGGCAAGACAAGCAAGGAGCCCCATTCTCTGTGCCTCTGTGCGAGCACTGCCATGGGCAGATGAGGCTGAGCAACAGCTTTCCAGGCTAGCCCCTTCTGGCTGCCAGCTATCTGCAGACGTTCGCATTTCAAGAGCAGGGCTGCGAAAGGAGCCTAGCAGGTACACCATCTTTCCCAGGCTACGTTTGAAGTTTGAGGTGGCAAGACAAGCAAGCAGCCCCATTCTCTGTGCGCGCACTGCCATGGGCAGATGAGGCTGAGCAACAGCTTTCCAGGCTAGCCCCTTCTGGCTGCCAGCTATCTGCAGACGTTCGTATTTCAAGAGCAGGGCTGCGAAAGGAGCCTGGCTGGGACACCAACTTTCCCTGGCTACGTTTGAAGTTTTAGTTGGCAAGATAAGCAAGGAGCCCCATTCTCTGTGCCTCTGTGCGAGCACTGCCATGGGCAGATGAGGCTGAGCAACAGCTTTCCAGGCTAGCCCCTTGTGGCTGCCAGCTATCTGCAGACGTTCGCACTTTCGGAGCAGGGCTGCGAAAGGAGCCTGGCTGGGACAGAAACTTTCCCAGGCTATGTTTGAAGTTTGAGGTGGCAAGACAAGCAAGGAGCCCCATTCTCTGTGCCTCTGTGCGAGCACTGCCACGGGCAGATGAGGCTGAGCAACAGCTTTCCAGGCTAGCCCCTTCTGGCTGCCAGCTATCTGCAGACGTTCGCACTTTCGGAGCAGGGCTGTGATAGGAGCCTGGCAGGGACACCACCATTCCCAGCATGCGTTTGAAGTTTCAAGTGGCAAGATAAGCAAGCAGCCCCATTCTCTGTGCCTCTATGCGAACAGTGCCATGGGCAGATGAGGCTGAGCAACAGCTTTCCAGGCTAGCCCCTTCTGGCTGCCAGCTATCTGCAGACGTTCGCATTTCAAGAGCAGGGCTGCGAAAGGAGCCTAGCAGGTACACCATCTTTCCCTGGCTACGTTTGAAGTTTGAGGTGGCAAGACAAGCAAGGAGCCCCATTCTCTGTGCCTCTGTGCGAGCACTGCCATGGGCAGATGAGGCTGAGCAACAGCTTTCCAGGCTAGCCCCTTCTGGCTGCCAGCTATCTGCAGACGTTCACATTTCAAGAGCAGGGCTGCGAAAGGAGCCTAGCAGGTACACCATCTTTCCCTGGCTACGTTTGAAGTTTGAGGTGGCAAGACAAGCAAGCAGCCCCATTCTCTGTGCCTCTGTGCGAGCACTGCCATGGGCAGATGAGGCTGAGCAACAGCTTTCCAGGATAGCCCCTTCTGCCTGCCAGCTATCTGCAGACGTTCGCATTTCAAGAGCAGGGCTGCGAAAGGAGCCTGGCTGGGACACCATCTTTCCCTGGCTACGTTTGAAGTTTGAGGTGGCAAGACAAGCAAGCAGCCCCATTCTCTGTGCCTCTGTGCGAGCACTGCCATGGGCAGATGAGGCTGAGCAACAGCTTTCCAGGATAGCCCCTTCTGGCTGCCAGCTATCTGCAGACGTTCGCACTTTCGGAGCAGGGCTGTGATAGGAGCCTGGCAGGGACACCACCATTCCCAGCATGCGTTTGAAGTTTCAAGTGGCAAGATAAGCAAGCAGCCCCATTCTCTGTGCCTCTATGCGAACAGTGCCATGGGCAGATGAGGCTGAGCAACAGCTTTCCAGGCTAGCCCCTTCCTGCTGCCAGCTATCTGCAGACGTTCGCATTTCAAGAGCAGGGCTGCGAAAGGAGCCTAGCAGGTACACCATCTTTCCCTGGCTACGTTTGAAGTTTTAGTTGGCAAGACAAGCAAGCAGCCCCATTCTCTGTGCCTCTGTGCGAGCACTGCCATGGGCAGATGAGGCTGAGCAACAGCTTTCCAGGCTAGCCCCTTCTGGCTGCCAGCTATCTGCAGACGTTCGCACTTTCGGAGCAGGGCTGCGAAAGGAGCCTGGCTGGGACACCAACTTTCCCAGGATACGTTTGAAGTTTGAGGTGGCAAGACAAGCAAGCAGCCCCATTCTCTGTGCCTCTGTGCGAGCACTGCCATGGGTAAATGAGGCTGAGCAACAGCTTTCCAGGATAGCCCCTTCTGGCTGCCAGCTATCTGCAGACGTTCGCAGTTTCGGAGCAGGGTTGTGATAGGAGCCTGGCAGGGACACCACCATTCCCAGCATGCGTTTGAAGTTTCAAGTGGCAAGAGAAGCAAGGAGCCCCATTCTCTGTGCCTCTATGCGAACAGTGCCATGGGCAGATGAGGCTGAGCAACAGCTTTCCAGGCTAGCCCCTTCTGGCTGCCAGCTATCTGCAGACGTTCGCACTTTCGGAGCAGGGCTGCGAAAGGAGCCTGGCTGGGACACCATCTTTCCCTGGCTACGTTTGAAGTTTGAGGTGGCAAGACAAGCAAGGAGCCCCATTCTCTGTGCCTCTGTGCGAGCACTGCCATGGGCAGATGAGGCTGAGCAACAGCTTTCCAGGCTAGCCCCTTCTGGCTGCCAGCTATCTGCAGACGTTCGCATTTCAAGAGCAGGGCTGCGAAAGGAGCCTAGCAGGAACACCATCTTTCCCAGGCTACGTTTGAAGTTTGAGGTGGCAAGACAAGAAAGCAGCCCCATTCTCTGTGCCTCTATGCGAACAGTGCCATGGGCAGATGAGGCTGAGCAACAGCTTTCCAGGATAGCCCCTTCTGGCTGCCAGCTATCTGCAGACGTTCGCATTTCAAGAGCAGGGCTGCGAAAGGAGCCTAGCAGGAACACCATCTTTCCCAGGCTACGTTTGAAGTTTGGGTTGGCAAGACAAGAAAGCAGCCCCATTCTCTGTGCCTCTATGCGAACAGTGCCATGGGCAGATGAGGCTGAGCAACAGCTTTCCAGGCTAGCCCCTTCTGGCTGCCAGCTATCTGCAGATGTTCGCATTTCAAGAGCAGGGCTGCGAAAGGAGCCTAGCAGGTACACCATCTTTCCCAGGCTACGTTTGAAGTTTCAAGTGGCAAGATAAGCAAGGAGCACCATTCTCTGTGCCTCTGTGCGAGCACTGCCATGGGCAGATGAGGCTGAGCAACAGCTTTCCAGGCTAGCCCCTTCTAGCTGCCAGCTATCTGTAGACGTTCGCATTTCAAGAGCAGGGCTGCGAAAGGAGCCTAGCAGGTACACCATCTTTCCCAGGCTACGTTTGAAGTTTTAGTTGGCAAGACAAGCAAGGAGCCCCATTCTCTGTGCCTCTGTGCGAGCACTGCCATGGGCAGATGAGGCTGAGCAACAGCTTTCCAGGATAGCCCCTTCTGCCTGCCAGCTATCTGCAGACGTTCGCACTTTCGGAGCAGGGCTGTGATAGGAGCCTGGCAGGGACACCACCATTCCCAGCATGCGTTTGAAGTTTCAAGTGGCAAGATAAGCAAGCAGCCCCATTCTCTGTGCCTCTATGCGAACAGTGCCATGGGCAGATGAGGCTGAGCAACAGCTTTCCAGGATAGCCCCTTCTGGCTGCCAGCTATCTGCAGACGTTCGCATTTCAAGAGCAGGGCTGCGAAAGGAGCCTGGCTGGGACACCACCATTCCCAGCATGCGTTTGAAGTTTGAGGTGGCAAGACAAGCAAGCAGCCCCATTCTCTGTGCCTCTATGCGAACAGTGCCATGGGCAGATGAGGCTGAGCAACAGCTTTCCAGGCTAGCCCCTTCTGGCTGCCAGCTATCTGCAGACGTTCGCATTTCAAGAGCAGGGCTGCGAAAGGAGCCTAGCAGGTACACCATCTTTCCCAGGCTACGTTTGAAGTTTGAGGTGGCAAGACAAGCAAGGAGCCCCATTCTCTGTGCCTCTGTGCGAGCACTGCCATGGGCAGATGAGGCTGAGCAACAGCTTTCCAGGCTAGCCCCTTCTGGCTGCCAGCTATCTGCAGACGTTCGCATTTCAAGAGCAGGGCTGCGAAAGGAGCCTAGCAGGTACACCATCTTTCCCAGGCTACGTTTGAAGTTTGAGGTGGCAAGACAAGCAAGCAGCCCCATTCTCTGTGCGCGCACTGCCATGGGCAGATGAGGCTGAGCAACAGCTTTCCAGGCTAGCCCCTTCTGGCTGCCAGCTATCTGCAGACGTTCGTATTTCAAGAGCAGGGCTGCGAAAGGAGCCTGGCTGGGACACCAACTTTCCCAGGCTATGTTTGAAGTTTGAGGTGGCAAGACAAGCAAGGAGCCCCATTCTCTGTGCCTCTGTGCGAGCACTGCCACGGGCAGATGAGGCTGAGCAACAGCTTTCCAGGCTAGCCCCTTCTGCCTGCCAGCTATCTGCAGACGTTCGCACTTTCGGAGCAGGGCTGTGATAGGAGCCTGGCAGGGACACCACCATTCCCAGCATGCGTTTGAAGTTTCAAGTGGCAAGATAAGCAAGCAGCCCCATTCTCTGTGCCTCTATGCGAACAGTGCCATGGGCAGATGAGGCTGAGCAACAGCTTTCCAGGCTAGCCCCTTCTGGCTGCCAGCTATCTGCAGACGTTCGCATTTCAAGAGCAGGGCTGCGAAAGGAGCCTAGCAGGTACACCATCTTTCCCTGGCTACGTTTGAAGTTTGAGGTGGCAAGACAAGCAAGGAGCCCCATTCTCTGTGCCTCTGTGCGAGCACTGCCATGGGCAGATGAGGCTGAGCAACAGCTTTCCAGGCTAGCCCCTTCTGGCTGCCAGCTATCTGCAGACGTTCACATTTCAAGAGCAGGGCTGCGAAAGGAGCCTAGCAGGTACACCATCTTTCCCTGGCTACGTTTGAAGTTTGAGGTGGCAAGACAAGCAAGCAGCCCCATTCTCTGTGCCTCTGTGCGAGCACTGCCATGGGCAGATGAGGCTGAGCAACAGCTTTCCAGGATAGCCCCTTCTGCCTGCCAGCTATCTGCAGACGTTCGCACTTTCGGAGCAGGGCTGTGATAGGAGCCTGGCAGGGACACCACCATTCCCAGCATGCGTTTGAAGTTTCAAGTGGCAAGATAAGCAAGCAGCCCCATTCTCTGTGCCTCTATGCGAACAGTGCCATGGGCAGATGAGGCTGAGCAACAGCTTTCCAGGATAGCCCCTTCTGGCTGCCAGCTATCTGCAGACGTTCGCATTTCAAGAGCAGGGCTGCGAAAGGAGCCTGGCTGGGACACCACCATTCCCAGCATGCGTTTGAAGTTTGAGGTGGCAAGACAAGCAAGCAGCCCCATTCTCTGTGCCTCTATGCGAACAGTGCCATGGGCAGATGAGGCTGAGCAACAGCTTTCCAGGCTAGCCCCTTCTGGCTGCCAGCTATCTGCAGACGTTCGCATTTCAAGAGCAGGGCTGCGAAAGGAGCCTAGCAGGTACACCATCTTTCCCAGGCTACGTTTGAAGTTTGAGGTGGCAAGACAAGCAAGGAGCCCCATTCTCTGTGCCTCTGTGCGAGCACTGCCATGGGCAGATGAGGCTGAGCAACAGCTTTCCAGGCTAGCCCCTTCTGGCTGCCAGCTATCTGCAGACGTTCGCATTTCAAGAGCAGGGCTGCGAAAGGAGCCTAGCAGGTACACCATCTTTCCCAGGCTACGTTTGAAGTTTGAGGTGGCAAGACAAGCAAGCAGCCCCATTCTCTGTGCGAGCACTGCCATGGGCAGATGAGGCTGAGCAACAGCTTTCCAGGCTAGCCCCTTCTGGCTGCCAGCTATCTGCAGACGTTCGCATTTCAAGAGCAGGGCTGCGAAAGGAGCCTGGCTGGGACACCAACTTTCCCTGGCTACGTTTGAAGTTTTAGTTGGCAAGACAAGCAAGGAGCCCCATTCTCTGTGCCTCTGTGCGAGCACTGCCATGGGCAGATGAGGCTGAGCAACAGCTTTCCAGGCTAGCCCCTTCTGGCTGCCAGCTATCTGCAGACGTTCGCACTTTCGGAGCAGGGCTGCGAAAGGAGCCTGGCTGGGACACCAACTTTCCCAGGCTACGTTTGAAGTTTTAGTTGGCAAGACAAGCAAGGAGCCCCATTCTCTGTGCCTCTGTGCGAGCACTGCCATGGGCAGATGAGGCTGAGCAACAGCTTTCCAGGCTAGCCCCTTCTGCCTGCCAGCTATCTGCAGACGTTCGCACTTTCGGAGCAGGGCTGTGATAGGAGCCTGGCAGGGACACAACCATTCCCAGCATGCGTTTGAAGTTTCAAGTGACAAGATAAGCAAGCAGCCCCATTCTCTGTGCCTCTATGCGAACAGTGCCATGGGCAGATGAGGCTGAGCAACAGCTTTCCAGGCTAGCCCCTTCTGGCTGCCAGCTATCTGCAGACGTTCGCATTTCAAGAGCAGGGCTGCGAAAGGAGCCTAGCAGGTACACCATCTTTCCCAGGCTACGTTTGAAGTTTGAGGTGGCAAGATAAGCAAGGAGCCCCATTCTCTGTGCCTCTATGCGAACAGTGCCATGGGCAGATGAGGCTGAGCAACAGCTTTCCAGGCTAGCCCCTTCTGGCTGCCAGCTATCTGCAGACGTTCGCACTTTCGGAGCAGGGCTGCGAAAGGAGCCTGGCTGGGACACCAACTTTCCCAGGCTACGTTTGAAGTTTGAGGTGGCAAGACAAGCAAGCAGCCCCATTCTCTGTGCCTCTATGCGAACAGTGCCATGGGCAGATGAGGCTGAGCAACAGCTTTCCAGGCTAGCCCCTTCTGGCTGCCAGCTATCTGCAGACGTTCGCACTTTCGGAGCAGGGCTGCGAAAGGAGCCTGGCTGGGACACCAACTTTCCCAGGCTACGTTTGAAGTTTGAGGTGGCAAGACAAGCAAGCAGCCCCATTCTCTGTGCCTCTGTGCGAGCACTGCCATGGGCAGATGAGGCTGAGCAACAGCTTTCCAGGATAGCCCCTTCTGCCTGCCAGCTATCTGCAGACGTTCGCACTTTCGGAGCAGGGCTGTGGTAGGAGCCTGGCAGGGACACCACCATTCCCAGCATGCGTTTGAAGTTTCAAGTGGCAAGATAAGCAAGCAGCCCCATTCTCTGTGCCTCTGTGCGAGCACTGCCATGGGCAGATGAGGCTGAGCAACAGCTTTCCAGGATAGCCTCTTCTGGCTGGCAGCTATCTGCAGACGTTCGCATTTCAAGAGCAGGGCTGCGAAAGGAGCCTGGCTGGGACACCATCTTTCCCTGGCTACGTTTGAAGTTTGAGGTGGCAAGACAAGCAAGCAGCCCCATTCTCTGTGCCTCTGTGCGAGCACTGCCATGGGCAGATGAGGCTGAGCAACAGCTTTCCAGGATAGCCCCTTCTGCCTGCCAGCTATCTGCAGACGTTCGCACTTTCGGAGCAGGGCTGTGATAAGAGCCTGGCAGGGACACCATCTTTCCCAGGCTACGTTTGAAGTTTGAGGTGGCAAGACAAGCAAGGAGCCCCATTCTCTGTGCCTCTGTGCGAGCAGTGCCATGGGCAGATGAGGCTGAGCAACAGCTTTCCAGGATAGCCCCTTCTGGCTGCCAGCTATCTGCAGACGTTCGCACTTTCGGAGCAGGACTGCGAAAGGAGCCTGGCTGGGACACCAACTTTCCCAGGCTACGTTTGAAGTTTGAGGTGGCAAGACAAGCAAGCAGCCCCATTCTCTGTGCCTCTGTGCGAGCACTGCCATGGGCAGATGAGGCTGAGCAACAGCTTTCCAGGCTAGCCCCTTCTGGCTGCCAGCTATCTGCAGACGTTCGCATTTCAAGAGCAGGGCTGCGAAAGGAGCCTAGCAGGAACACCATCTTTCCCAGGCTACGTTTGAAGTTTGAGGTGGCAAGACAAGAAAGCAGCCCCATTCTCTGTGCCTCTATGCGAACAGTGCCATGGGCAGATGAGGCTGAGCAACAGCTTTCCAGGATAGCCCCTTCTGGCTGCCAGCTATCTGCAGACGTTCGCATTTCAAGAGCAGGGCTGCGAAAGGAGCCTAGCAGGTACACCATCTTTCCCAGGCTACGTTTGAAGTTTCAAGTGGCAAGATAAGCAAGGAGCCCCATTCTCTGTGCCTCTATGCGAACAGTGCCATGGGCAGATGAGGCTGAGCAACAGCTTTCCAGGCTAGCCCCTTCTGGCTGCCAGCTATCTGCAGACGTTCGCATTTCAAGAGCAGGGCTGCGAAAGGAGCCTAGCAGGTACACCATCTTTCCCAGGCTACGTTTGAAGTTAAGGTGGCAAGACAAGCAAGCAGCCCCATTCTCTGTGCCTCTGTGCGAGCACTGCCATGGGCAGATGAGGCTGAGCAACAGCTTTCCAGGCTAGCACCTTCTGGCTGCCAGCTATCTGCAGACGTTCGCACTTTCGGAGCAGGGCTGCGAAAGGAGCCTGGCTGGGACACCAACTTTCCCAGGCTACGTTTAAAGTCTGAGGTGGCAAGACAAGCAAGCAGCCCCATTCTCTGTGCCTCTATGCGAACAGTGCCATGGGCAGATGAGGCTGAGCAACAGCTTTCCAGGCTAGCCCCTTCTGGCTGCCAGCTATCTGTAGACGTTCGCATTTCAAGAGCAGGCCTGCGAAAGGAGCCTAGCAGGTACACCATCTTTCCCAGGCTACGTTTGAAGTTTTAGTTGGCAAGACAAGCAAGCAGCCCCATTCTCTGTGCCTCTGTGCGAGCACTGCCATGGGCAGATGAGGCTGAGGAACAGCTTTCCAGGCTAGCCCCTTCTGGCTGCCAGCTATCTGCAGACGTTCGCACTTTCGGAGCAGGGCTGCGAAAGGAGCCTGGCTGGGACACCAACTTTCCCAGGATACGTTTGAAGTTTGAGGTGGCAAGACAAGCAAGCAGCCCCATTCTCTGTGCCTCTGTGCGAGCACTGCCATGGGCAGATGAGGCTGAGCAACAGCTTTCCAGGCTAGCCCCTTCTGGCTGCCAGCTATCTGCAGACGTTCGCATTTCAAGAGCAGGGCTGCGAAAGGAGCCTAGCAGGTACACCATCTTTCCCAGGATACGTTTGAAGTTTGGGGTGGCAAGACAAGAAAGCAGCCCCATTCTCTGTGCCTCTATGCGAACAGTGCCATGGGCAGATGAGGCTGAGCAACAGCTTTCCAGGATAGCCCCTTCTGGCTGCCAGCTATCTGCAGACGTTCGCATTTCAAGAGCAGGGCTGCGAAAGGAGCCTGGCTGGGACACCACCATTCCCAGCATGCGTTTGAAGTTTGAGGTGGCAAGACAAGCAAGCAGCCCCATTCTCTGTGCCTCTATGCGAACAGTGCCATGGGCAGATGAGGCTGAGCAACAGCTTTCCAGGCTAGCCCCTTCTGGCTGCCAGCTATCTGCAGACGTTCGCATTTCAAGAGCAGGGCTGCGAAAGGAGCCTAGCAGGTACACCATCTTTCCCAGGCTACGTTTGAAGTTTGAGGTGGCAAGACAAGCAAGGAGCCCCATTCTCTGTGCCTCTGTGCGAGCACTGCCATGGGCAGATGAGGCTGAGCAACAGCTTTCCAGGCTAGCCCCTTCTGCCTGCCAGCTATCTGCAGACGTTCGCATTTCAAGAGCAGGACTGCGAAAGGAGCCTAGCAGGTACACCATCTTTCCCAGGCTACGTTTGAAGTTTGAGGTGGCAAGACAAGCAAGCAGCCCCATTCTCTGTGCGAGCACTGCCATGGGCAGATGAGGCTGAGCAACAGCTTTCCAGGCTAGCCCCTTCTGGCTGCCAGCTATCTGCAGACGTTCGCATTTCAAGAGCAGGGCTGCGTAAGGAGCCTGGCTGGGACACCAACTTTCCCTGGCTACGTTTGAAGTTTGAGGTGGCAAGACAAGCAAGGAGCCCCATTCTCTGTGCCTCTGTGCGAGCACTGCCATGGGCAGATGAGGCTGAGCAACAGCTTTCCAGGCTAGCCCCTTCTGCCTGCCAGCTATCTGCAGACGTTCGCACTTTCGGAGCAGGGCTGCGAAAGGAGCCTGGCTGGGACACCAACTTTCCCAGGCTACGTTTGAAGTTTTAGTTGGCAAGACAAGCAAGGAGCCCCATTCTCTGTGCCTCTGTGCGAGCACTGCCATGGGCAGATGAGGCTGAGCAACAGCTTTCCAGGCTAGCCCCTTCTGCCTGCCAGCTATCTGCAGACGTTCGCACTTTCGGAGCAGGGCTGTGATAGGAGCCTGGCAGGGACACAACCATTCCCAGCATGCGTTTGAAGTTTCAAGTGACAAGATAAGCAAGCAGCCCCATTCTCTGTGCCTCTATGCGAACAGTGCCATGGGCAGATGAGGCTGAGCAACAGCTTTCCAGGCTAGCCCCTTCTGGCTGCCAGCTATCTGCAGACGTTCGCATTTCAAGAGCAGGGCTGCGAAAGGAGCCTAGCAGGTACACCATCTTTCCCAGGCTACGTTTGAAGTTTCAAGTGGCAAGATAAGCAAGGAGCCCCATTCTCTGTGCCTCTATGCGAACAGTGCCATGGGCAGATGAGGCTGAGCAACAGCTTTCCAGGCTAGCCCCTTCTGGCTGCCAGCTATCTGCAGACGTTCGCATTTCAAGAGCAGGGCTGCGAAAGGAGCCTAGCAGGTACACCATCTTTCCCTGGCTACGTTTGAAGTTTGAGGTGGCAAGACAAGCAAGCAGCCCCATTCTCTGTGCCTCTGTGCGAGCACTGCCATGGGCAGATGAGGCTGAGCAACAGCTTTCCAGGATAGCCCCTTCTGCCTGCCAGCTATCTGCAGACGTTCGCACTTTCGGAGCAGGGCTGTGATAGGAGCCTGGCAGGGACACCACCATTCCCAGCATGCGTTTGAAGTTTCAAGTGGCAAGATAAGCAAGCAGCCCCATTCTCTGTGCCTCTATGCGAACAGTGCCATGGGCAGATGAGGCTGAGCAACAGCTTTCCAGGCTAGCCCCTTCTGGCTGCCAGCTATCTGCAGACGTTCGCATTTCAAGAGCAGGGCTGCGAAAGGAGCCTGGCTGGGACACCACCATTCCCAGCATGCGTTTGAAGTTTGAGGTGGCAAGACAAGCAAGCAGCCCCATTCTCTGTGCCTCTATGCGAACAGTGCCATGGGCAGATGAGGCTGAGCAACAGCTTTCCAGGCTAGCCCCTTCTGGCTGCCAGCTATCTGCAGACGTTCGCATTTCAAGAGCAGGGCTGCGAAAGGAGCCTAGCAGGTACACCATCTTTCCCAGGCTACGTTTGAAGTTTGAGGTGGCAAGACAAGCAAGGAGCCCCATTCTCTGTGCCTCTGTGCGAGCACTGCCATGGGCAGATGAGGCTGAGCAACAGCTTTCCAGGATAGCCCCTTCTGGCTGCCAGCTATCTGCAGACGTTCGCATTTCAAGAGCAGGGCTGCGAAAGGAGCCTAGCAGGTACACCATCTTTCCCAGGCTACGTTTGAAGTTTGAGGTGGCAAGACAAGCAAGGAGCCCCATTCTCTGTGCCTCTGTGCGAGCACTGCCATGGGCAGATGAGGCTGAGCAACAGCTTTCCAGGCTAGCCCCTTCTGCCTGCCAGCTATCTGCAGACGTTCGCATTTCAAGAGCAGGACTGCGAAAGGAGCCTAGCAGGTACACCATCTTTCCCAGGCTACGTTTGAAGTTTGAGGTGGCAAGACAAGCAAGCAGCCCCATTCTCTGTGCGAGCACTGCCATGGGCAGATGAGGCTGAGCAACAGCTTTCCAGGCTAGCCCCTTCTGGCTGCCAGCTATCTGCAGACGTTCGCATTTCAAGAGCAGGGCTGCGTAAGGAGCCTGGCTGGGACACCAACTTTCCCTGGCTACGTTTGAAGTTTGAGGTGGCAAGACAAGCAAGGAGCCCCATTCTCTGTGCCTCTGTGCGAGCACTGCCATGGGCAGATGAGGCTGAGCAACAGCTTTCCAGGCTAGCCCCTTCTGCCTGCCAGCTATCTGCAGACGTTCGCACTTTCGGAGCAGGGCTGCGAAAGGAGCCTGGCTGGGACACCAACTTTCCCAGGCTACGTTTGAAGTTTTAGTTGGCAAGACAAGCAAGGAGCCCCATTCTCTGTGCCTCTGTGCGAGCACTGCCATGGGCAGATGAGGCTGAGCAACAGCTTTCCAGGCTAGCCCCTTCTGCCTGCCAGCTATCTGCAGACGTTCGCACTTTCGGAGCAGGGCTGTGATAGGAGCCTGGCAGGGACACAACCATTCCCAGCATGCGTTTGAAGTTTCAAGTGACAAGATAAGCAAGCAGCCCCATTCTCTGTGCCTCTATGCGAACAGTGCCATGGGCAGATGAGGCTGAGCAACAGCTTTCCAGGCTAGCCCCTTCTGGCTGCCAGCTATCTGCAGACGTTCGCATTTCAAGAGCAGGGCTGCGAAAGGAGCCTAGCAGGTACACCATCTTTCCCAGGCTACGTTTGAAGTTTCAAGTGGCAAGATAAGCAAGGAGCCCCATTCTCTGTGCCTCTATGCGAACAGTGCCATGGGCAGATGAGGCTGAGCAACAGCTTTCCAGGCTAGCCCCTTCTGGCTGCCAGCTATCTGCAGACGTTCGCATTTCAAGAGCAGGGCTGCGAAAGGAGCCTAGCAGGTACACCATCTTTCCCTGGCTACGTTTGAAGTTTGAGGTGGCAAGACAAGCAAGCAGCCCCATTCTCTGTGCCTCTGTGCGAGCACTGCCATGGGCAGATGAGGCTGAGCAACAGCTTTCCAGGATAGCCCCTTCTGCCTGCCAGCTATCTGCAGACGTTCGCACTTTCGGAGCAGGGCTGTGATAGGAGCCTGGCAGGGACACCACCATTCCCAGCATGCGTTTGAAGTTTCAAGTGGCAAGATAAGCAAGCAGCCCCATTCTCTGTGCCTCTATGCGAACAGTGCCATGGGCAGATGAGGCTGAGCAACAGCTTTCCAGGCTAGCCCCTTCTGGCTGCCAGCTATCTGCAGACGTTCGCATTTCAAGAGCAGGGCTGCGAAAGGAGCCTGGCTGGGACACCACCATTCCCAGCATGCGTTTGAAGTTTGAGGTGGCAAGACAAGCAAGCAGCCCCATTCTCTGTGCCTCTATGCGAACAGTGCCATGGGCAGATGAGGCTGAGCAACAGCTTTCCAGGCTAGCCCCTTCTGGCTGCCAGCTATCTGCAGACGTTCGCATTTCAAGAGCAGGGCTGCGAAAGG
The DNA here is from genome assembly GCF_030867145.1 of Opisthocomus hoazin. Classification (NCBI taxonomy): domain Eukaryota; kingdom Metazoa; phylum Chordata; class Aves; order Opisthocomiformes; family Opisthocomidae; genus Opisthocomus; species Opisthocomus hoazin. Next base: position 16,288,247 of record NC_134430.1, on the reverse strand, counting down.
AGCCTAGCAGGTACACCATCTTTCCCAGGCTACGTTTGAAGTTTGAGGTGGCAAGACAAGCAAGGAGCCCCATTCTCTGTGCCTCTGTGCGAGCACTGCCATGGGCAGATGAGGCTGAGCAACAGCTTTCCAGGATAGCCCCTTCTGGCTGCCAGCTATCTGCAGACGTTCGCATTTCAAGAGCAGGGCTGCGAAAGGAGCCTAGCAGGTACACCATCTTTCCCAGGCTACGTTTGAAGTTTGAGGTGGCAAGACAAGCAAGCAGCCCCATTCTCTGTGCGAGCACTGCCATGGGCAGATGAGGCTGAGCAACAGCTTTCCAGGCTAGCCCCTTCTGGCTGCCAGCTATCTGCAGACGTTCGCATTTCAAGAGCAGGGCTGCGAAAGGAGCCTGGCTGGGACACCAACTTTCCCTGGCTACGTTTGAAGTTTTAGTTGGCAAGACAAGCAAGGAGCCCCATTCTCTGTGCCTCTGTGCGAGCACTGCCATGGGCAGATGAGGCTGAGCAACAGCTTTCCAGGCTAGCCCCTTCTGCCTGCCAGCTATCTGCAGACGTTCGCACTTTCGGAGCAGGGCTGCGAAAGGAGCCTGGCTGGGACACCAACTTTCCCAGGCTACGTTTGAAGTTTTAGTTGGCAAGACAAGCAAGGAGCCCCATTCTCTGTGCCTCTGTGCGAGCACTGCCATGGGCAGATGAGGCTGAGCAACAGCTTTCCAGGCTAGCCCCTTCTGCCTGCCAGCTATCTGCAGACGTTCGCACTTTCGGAGCAGGGCTGTGATAGGAGCCTGGCAGGGACACAACCATTCCCAGCATGCGTTTGAAGTTTCAAGTGACAAGATAAGCAAGCAGCCCCATTCTCTGTGCCTCTATGCGAACAGTGCCATGGGCAGATGAGGCTGAGCAACAGCTTTCCAGGCTAGCACCTTCTGCCTGCCAGCTATCTGCAGACGTTCGCACTTTCGGAGCAGGGCTGCGAAAGGAGCCTGGCTGGGACACCAACTTTCCCAGGCTACGTTTGAAGTTTGAGGTGGCAAGACAAGCAAGCAGCCCCATTCTCTGTGCCTCTGTGCGAGCACTGCCATGGGCAGATGAGGCTGAGCAACAGCTTTCCAGGATAGCCCCTTCTGCCTGCCAGCTATCTGCAGACGTTCGCACTTTCGGAGCAGGGCTGTGGTAGGAGCCTGGCAGGGACACCACCATTCCCAGCATGCGTTTGAAGTTTCAAGTGGCAAGATAAGCAAGCAGCCCCATTCTCTGTGCCTCTGTGCGAGCACTGCCTTGGGCAGATGAGGCTGAGCAACAGCTTTCCAGGATAGCCCCTTCTGGCTGGCAGCTATCTGCAGACGTTCGCATTTCAAGAGCAGGGCTGCGAAAGGAGCCTGGCTGGGACACCATCTTTCCCTGGCTACGTTTGAAGTTTGAGGTGGCAAGACAAGCAAGGAGCCCCATTCTCTGTGCCTCTGTGCGAGCACTGCCATGGGCAGATGAGGCTGAGCAACAGCTTTCCAGGATAGCCCCTTCTGGCTGCCAGCTATCTGCAGACGTTCGCACTTTCGGAGCAGGACTGCGAAAGGAGCCTGGCTGGGACACCAACTTTCCCAGGCTACGTTTGAAGTTTGAGGTGGCAAGACAAGCAAGCATCCCCATTCTCTGTGCCTCTATGCGAGCACTGCCATGGGCAGATGAGGCTGAGCAACAGCTTTCCAGGCTAGCCCCTTCTGGCTTCCAGCTATCTGCAGACGTTCGCATTTCAAGAGCAGGGCTGCGAAAGGAGCCTAGCAGGAACACCATCTTTCCCAGGCTACGTTTGAAGTTTGAGGTGGCAAGACAAGAAAGCAGCCCCATTCTCTGTGCCTCTATGCGAACAGTGCCATGGGCAGATGAGGCTGAGCAACAGCTTTCCAGGATAGCCCCTTCTGGCTGCCAGCTATCTGCAGACGTTCGCATTTCAAGAGCAGGGCTGCGAAAGGAGCCTAGCAGGTACACCACCATTCCCAGGCTATGTTTGAAGTTTGAGGTGGCAAGACAAGCAAGGAGCCCCATTCTCTGTGCCTCTATGCGAACAGTGCCATGGGCAGATGAGGCTGAGCAACAGCTTTCCAGGCTAGCCCCTTCTGGCTGCCAGCTATCTGCAGACGTTCGCATTTCAAGAGCAGGGCTGCGAAAGGAGCCTAGCAGGTACACCATCTTTCCCAGGCTACGTTTGAAGTTAAGGTGGCAAGACAAGCAAGCAGCCCCATTCTCTGTGCCTCTGTGCGAGCACTGCCATGGGCAGATGAGGCTGAGCAACAGCTTTCCAGGCTAGCACCTTCTGGCTGCCAGCTATCTGCAGACGTTCGCACTTTCGGAGCAGGGCTGCGAAAGGAGCCTGGCTGGGACACCAACTTTCCCAGGCTACGTTTGAAGTCTGAGGTGGCAAGACAAGCAAGCAGCCCCATTCTCTGTGCCTCTATGCGAACAGTGCCATGGGCAGATGAGGCTGAGCAACAGCTTTCCAGGCTAGCCCCTTCTGGCTGCCAGCTATCTGTAGACGTTCGCATTTCAAGAGCAGGCCTGCGAAAGGAGCCTAGCAGGTACACCATCTTTCCCAGGCTACGTTTGAAGTTTGAGGTGGCAAGACAAGCAAGCAGCCCCATTCTCTGTGCCTCTGTGCGAGCACTGCCATGGGCAGATGAGGCTGAGCAACAGCTTTCCAGGCTAGCCCCTTCTGGCTGCCAGCTATCTGCAGACGTTCGCACTTTCGGAGCAGGGCTGCGAAAGGAGCCTGGCTGGGACACCAACTTTCCCAGGATACGTTTGAAGTTTGAGGTGGCAAGACAAGCAAGCAGCCCCATTCTCTGTGCCTCTGTGCGAGCACTGCCATGGGCAGATGAGGCTGAGCAACAGCTTTCCAGGCTAGCCCCTTCTGGCTGCCAGCTATCTGCAGACGTTCGCATTTCAAGAGCAGGGCTGCGAAAGGAGCCTAGCAGGTACACCATCTTTCCCAGGCTACGTTTGAAGTTTCAAGTGGCAAGATAAGCAAGGAGCCCCATTCTCTGTGCCTCTATGCGAACAGTGCCATGGGCAGATGAGGCTGAGCAACAGCTTTCCAGGCTAGCCCCTTCTGGCTGCCAGCTATCTGCAGACGTTCGCATTTCAAGAGCAGGGCTGCGAAAGGAGCCTAGCAGGTACATCATCTTTCCCAGGCTACGTTTGAAGTTTGAGGTGGCAAGACAAGCAAGGAGCCCCATTCTCTGTGCCTCTGTGCGAGCACTGCCATGGGCAGATGAGGCTGAGCAACAGCTTTCCAGGCTAGCCCCTTCTGCCTGCCAGCTATCTGCAGACGTTCGCATTTCAAGAGCAGGGCTGCGAAAGGAGCCTAGCAGGTACACCATCTTTCCCAGGCTACGTTTGAAGTTTGAGGTGGCAAGACAAGCAAGCAGCCCCATTCTCTGTGCGAGCACTGCCATGGGCAGATGAGGCTGAGCAACAGCTTTCCAGGCTAGCCCCTTCTGGCTGCCAGCTATCTGCAGACGTTCGCATTTCAAGAGCAGGGCTGCGAAAGGAGCCTGGCTGGGACACCAACTTTCCCTGGCTACGTTTGAAGTTTTAGTTGGCAAGACAAGCAAGGAGCCCCATTCTCTGTGCCTCTGTGCGAGCACTGCCATGGGCAGATGAGGCTGAGCAACAGCTTTCCAGGCTAGCCCCTTCTGGCTGCCAGCTATCTGCAGACGTTCGCACTTTCGGAGCAGGGCTGCGAAAGGAGCCTGGCTGGGACAGAAACTTTCCCAGGCTATGTTTGAAGTTTGAGGTGGCAAGACAAACAAGGAGCCCCATTCTCTGTGCCTCTGTGCGAGCACTGCCACGGGCAGATGAGGCTGAGCAACAGCTTTCCAGGCTAGCCCCTTCTGTCTGCCAGCTATCTGCAGACGTTCGCACTTTCGGAGCAGGGCTGTGATAGGAGCCTGACAGGGACACCACCATTCCCAGCATGCGTTTGAAGTTTCAAGTGGCAAGATAAGCAAGCAGCCCCATTCTCTGTGCCTCTATGCGAACAGTGCCATGGGCAGATGAGGCTGAGCAACAGCTTTCCAGGCTAGCCCCTTCTGGCTGCCAGCTATCTGCAGACGTTCACATTTCAAGAGCAGGGCTGCGAAAGGAGCCTAGCAGGTACACCATCTTTCCCTGGTTACGTTTGAAGTTTGAGGTGGCAAGACAAGCAAGCAGCCCCATTCTCTGTGCCTCTGTGCGAGCACTGCCATGGGCAGATGAGGCTGAGCAACAGCTTTCCAGGATAGCCCCTTCTGCCTGCCAGCTATCTGCAGACGTTCGCACTTTCGGAGCAGGGCTGTGATAGGAGCCTGGCAGGGACACCACCATTCCCAGCATGCGTTTGAAGTTTCAAGTGGCAAGATAAGCAAGCAGCCCCATTCTCTGTGCCTCTATGCGAGCACTGCCATGGGCAGATGAGGCTGAGCAACAGCTTTCCAGGATAGCCCCTTCTGGCTGCCAGCTATCTGCAGACGTTCGCGTTTCAAGAGCAGGGCTGCGAAAGGAGCCTGGCTGGGACACCACCATTCCCAGCATGCGTTTGAAGTTTGAGGTGGCAAGACAAGCAAGCAGCCCCATTCTCTGTGCCTCTGTGCGAACAGTGCCATGGGCAGATGAGGCTGAGCAACAGCTTTCCAGGCTAGCCCCTTCTGGCTGCCAGCTATCTGCAGACGTTCGCATTTCAAGAGCAGGGCTGCGAAAGGAGCCTAGCAGGTACACCATCTTTCCCAGGCTACGTTTGAAGTTTGAGGTGGCAAGACAAGCAAGGAGCCCCATTCTCTGTGCCTCTGTGCGAGCACTGCCATGGGCAGATGAGGCTGAGCAACAGCTTTCCAGGCTAGCCCCTTCTGGCTGCCAGCTATCTGCAGACGTTCGCATTTCAAGAGCAGGACTGCGAAAGGAGCCTAGCAGGTACACCATCTTTCCCAGGCTACGTTTGAAGTTTGAGGTGGCAAGACAAGCAAGCAGCCCCATTCTCTGTGCGAGCACTGCCATGGGCAGATGAGGCTGAGCAACAGCTTTCCAGGCTAGCCCCTTCTGGCTGCCAGCTATCTGCAGACGTTCGCATTTCAAGAGCAGGGCTGCGAAAGGAGCCTGGCTGGGACACCAACTTTCCCTGGCTACGTTTGAAGTTTGAGGTGGCAAGACAAGCAAGGAGCCCCAGTCTCTGTGCCTCTGTGCGAGCACTGCCATGGGCAGATGAGGCTGAGCAACAGCTTTCCAGGCTAGCCCCTTCTGGCTGCCAGCTATCTGCAGACGTTCGCACTTTCGGAGCAGGGCTGCGAAAGGAGCCTGGCTGGGACACCAACTTTCCCAGGCTACGTTTGAAGTTTTAGTTGGCAAGACAAGCAAGGAGCCCCATTCTCTGTGCCTCTGTGCGAGCACTGCCATGGGCAGATGAGGCTGAGCAACAGCTTTCCAGGCTAGCCCCTTCTGCCTGCCAGCTATCTGCAGACGTTCGCACTTTCGGAGCAGGGCTGTGATAGGAGCCTGGCAGGGACACAACCATTCCCAGCATGCGTTTAAAGTTTCAAGTGACAAGATAAGCAAGCAGCCCCATTCTCTGTGCCTCTATGCGAACAGTGCCATGGGCAGATGAGGCTGAGCAACAGCTTTCCAGGCTAGCCCCTTCTGGCTGCCAGCTATCTGCAGACGTTCGCATTTCAAGAGCAGGGCTGCGAAAGGAGCCTAGCAGGTACACCATCTTTCCCAGGCTACGTTTGAAGTTTGAGGTGGCAAGATAAGCAAGGAGCCCCATTCTCTGTGCCTCTATGCGAACAGTGCCATGGGCAGATGAGGCTGAGCAACAGCTTTCCAGGCTAGCCCCTTCTGGCTGCCAGCTATCTGCAGACGTTCGCACTTTCGGAGCAGGGCTGCGAAAGGAGCCTGGCTGGGACACCAACTTTCCCAGGCTACGTTTGAAGTTTGAGGTGGCAAGACAAGCAAGCAGCCCCATTCTCTGTGCCTCTGTGCGAGCACTGCCATGGGCAGATGAGGCTGAGCAACAGCTTTCCAGGATAGCCCCTTCTGCCTGCCAGCTATCTGCAGACGTTCGCACTTTCGGAGCAGGGCTGTGGTAGGAGCCTGGCAGGGACACCACCATTCCCAGCATGCGTTTGAAGTTTCAAGTGGCAAGATAAGCAAGCAGCCCCATTCTCTGTGCCTCTGTGCGAACAGTGCCATGGGAAGATGAGGCTGAGCAACAGCTTTCCAGGATAGCCCCTTCTGGCTGGCAGCTATCTGCAGACGTTCGCATTTCAAGAGCAGGGCTGTGAAAGGAGCCTGGCTGGGACATCATCTTTCCCTGGCTACGTTTGAAGTTTGAGGTGGCAAGACAAGCAAGCAGCCCCATTCTCTGTGCCTCTGTGCGAGCACTGCCATGGGCAGATGAGGCTGAGCAACAGCTTTCCAGGATAGCCCCTTCTGCCTGCCAGCTATCTGCAGACGTTCGCACTTTCGGAGCAGGGCTGTGATAAGAGCCTGGCAGGGACACCATCTTTCCCAGGCTACGTTTGAAGTTTGAGGTGGCAAGACAAGCAAGGAGCCCCATTCTCTGTGCCTCTGTGCGAGCACTGCCATGGGCAGATGAGGCTGAGCAACAGCTTTCCAGGCTAGCCCCTTCTGGCTGCCAGCTATCTGCAGACGTTCGCACTTTCGGAGCAGGACTGCGAAAGGAGCCTGGCTGGGACACCAACTTTCCCAGGCTACGTTTGAAGTTTGAGGTGGCAAGATAAGCAAGGAGCCCCATTCTCTGTGCCTCTATGCGAACAGTGCCATGGGCAGATGAGGCTGAGCAACAGCTTTCCAGGCTAGCCCCTTCTGGCTGCCAGCTATCTGCAGACGTTCGCATTTCAAGAGCAGGGCTGCGAAAGGAGCCTAGCAGGTACACCATCTTTCCCAGGCTACGTTTGAAGTTAAGGTGGCAAGACAAGCAAGCAGCCCCATTCTCTGTGCCTCTGTGCGAGCACTGCCATGGGCAGATGAGGCTGAGCAACAGCTTTCCAGGCTAGCACCTTCTGGCTGCCAGCTATCTGCAGACGTTCGCACTTTCGGAGCAGGGCTGCGAAAGGAGCCTGGCTGGGACACCAACTTTCCCAGGCTACGTTTGAAGTCTGAGGTGGCAAGACAAGCAAGCAGCCCCATTCTCTGTGCCTCTATGCGAACAGTGCCATGGGCAGATGAGGCTGAGCAACAGCTTTCCAGGCTAGCCCCTTCTGGCTGCCAGCTATCTGTAGACGTTCGCATTTCAAGAGCAGGGCTGCGAAAGGAGCCTAGCAGGTACACAATCTTTCCCAGGCTACGTTTGAAGTTTTAGTTGGCAAGACAAGCAAGGAGCCCCATTCTCTGTGCCTCTGTGCGAGCACTGCCATGGGCAGATGAGGCTGAGCAACAGCTTTCCAGGCTAGCCCCTTCTGGCTGCCAGCTATCTGCAGACGTTCGCACTTTCGGAGCAGGGCTGCGAAAGGAGCCTGGCTGGGACACCAACTTTCCCAGGATACGTTTGAAGTTTGAGGTGGCAAGACAAGCAAGCAGCCCCATTCTCTGTGCCTCTGTGCGAGCACTGCCATGGGCAAATGAGGCTGAGCAACAGCTTTCCAGGATAGCACCTTCTGCCTGCCAGCTATCTGCAGACGTTCGCAGTTTCGGAGCAGGGCTGTGATAGGAGCCTGGCAGGGACACCACCATTCCCAGCATGCGTTTGAAGTTTCAAGTGGCAAGATAAGCAAGCAGCCCCATTCTCTGTGCCTCTATGCGAACAGTGCCATGGGCAGATGAGGCTGAGCAACAGCTTTCCAGGCTAGCCCCTTCTGGCTGCCAGCTATCTGCAGACGTTCGCACTTTCGGAGCAGGGCTGCGAAAGGAGCCTGGCTGGGACACCAACTTTCCCAGGATACGTTTGAAGTTTGAGGTGGCAAGACAAGCAAGCAGCCCCATTCTCTGTGCCTCTGTGCGAGCACTGCCATGGGCAGATGAGGCTGAGCAACAGCTTTCCAGGCTAGCCCCTTCTGGCTGCCAGCTATCTGCAGACGTTCGCATTTCAAGAGCAGGGCTGCGAAAGGAGCCTAGCAGGTACACCATCTTTCCCAGGCTACGTTTGAAGTTTGGGGTGGCAAGACAAGAAAGCAGCCCCATTCTCTGTGCCTCTATGCGAACAGTGCCATGGGCAGATGAGGCTGAGCAACAGCTTTCCAGGCTAGCCCCTTCTGGCTGCCAGCTATCTGCAGACGTTCGCATTTCAAGAGCAGGGCTGCAAAAGGAGCCTGGCTGGGACACCAACTTTCCCTGGCTACGTTTGAAGTTTGAGGTGGCAAGACAAGCAAGGAGCCCCATTCTCTGTGCCTCTGTGCGAGCACTGCCATGGGCAGATGAGGCTGAGCAACAGCTTTCCAGGCTAGCCCCTTCTGGCTGCCAGCTATCTGCAGACGTTCGCACTTTCGGAGCAGGGCTGCGAAAGGAGCCTGGCTGGGACACCAACTTTCCCAGGATACGTTTGAAGTTTGAGGTGGCAAGACAAGCAAGCAGCCCCATTCTCTGTGCCTCTGTGCGAGCACTGCCATGGGCAGATGAGGCTGAGCAACAGCTTTCCAGGCTAGCCCCTTCTGGCTGCCAGCTATCTGCAGACGTTCGCATTTCAAGAGCAGGGCTGCGAAAGGAGCCTAGCAGGTACACCATCTTTCCCAGGATACGTTTGAAGTTTGGGGTGGCAAGACAAGAAAGCAGCCCCATTCTCTGTGCCTCTATGCGAACAGTGCCATGGGCAGATGAGGCTGAGCAACAGCTTTCCAGGCTAGCCCCTTCTGGCTGCCAGCTATCTGCAGACGTTCGCATTTCAAGAGCAGGGCTGCGAAAGGAGCCTAGCAGGTACACCATCTTTCCCAGGCTACGTTTGAAGTTTCAAGTGGCAAGATAAGCAAGGAGCCCCATTCTCTGTGCCTCTATGCGAACAGTGCCATGGGCAGATGAGGCTGAGCAACAGCTTTCCAGGCTAGCCCCTTCTGGCTGCCAGCTATCTGCAGACGTTCGCATTTCAAGAGCAGGGCTGCGAAAGGAGCCTAGCAGGTACATCATCTTTCCCAGGCTACGTTTGAAGTTTGAGGTGGCAAGACAAGCAAGGAGCCCCATTCTCTGTGCCTCTGTGCGAGCACTGCCATGGGCAGATGAGGCTGAGCAACAGCTTTCCAGGCTAGCCCCTTCTGCCTGCCAGCTATCTGCAGACGTTCGCATTTCAAGAGCAGGGCTGCGAAAGGAGCCTAGCAGGTACACCATCTTTCCCAGGCTACGTTTGAAGTTTGAGGTGGCAAGACAAGCAAGCAGCCCCATTCTCTGTGCGAGCACTGCCATGGGCAGATGAGGCTGAGCAACAGCTTTCCAGGCTAGCCCCTTCTGGCTGCCAGCTATCTGCAGACGTTCGCATTTCAAGAGCAGGGCTGCGAAAGGAGCCTGGCTTTGACACCAACTTTCCCTGGCTACGTTTGAAGTTTTAGTTGGCAAGACAAGCAAGGAGCCCCATTCTCTGTGCCTCTGTGCGAGCACTGCCATGGGCAGATGAGGCTGAGCAACAGCTTTCCAGGCTAGCCCCTTCTGGCTGCCAGCTATCTGCAGACGTTCGCACTTTCGGAGCAGGGCTGCGAAAGGAGCCTGGCTGGGACAGAAACTTTCCCAGGCTATGTTTGAAGTTTGAGGTGGCAAGACAAACAAGGAGCCCCATTCTCTGTGCCTCTGTGCGAGCACTGCCACGGGCAGATGAGGCTGAGCAACAGCTTTCCAGGATAGCCCCTTCTGTCTGCCAGCTATCTGCAGACGTTCGCACTTTCGGAGCAGGGCTGTGATAGGAGCCTGGCTGGGACACCACCATTCCCAGCATGCGTTTGAAGTTTCAAGTGGCAAGATAAGCAAGCAGCCCCATTCTCTGTGCCTCTATGCGAACAGTGCCATGGGCAGATGAGGCTGAGCAACAGCTTTCCAGGCTAGCCCCTTCTGGCTGCCAGCTATCTGCAGACGTTCGCATTTCAAGAGCAGGGCTGCGAAAGGAGCCTAGCAGGTACACCATCTTTCCCTGGTTACGTTTGAAGTTTGAGGTGGCAAGACAAGCAAGCAGCCCCATTCTCTGTGCCTCTGTGCGAGCACTGCCATGGGCAGATGAGGCTGAGCAACAGCTTTCCAGGATAGCCCCTTCTGCCTGCCAGCTATCTGCAGACGTTCGCACTTTCGGAGCAGGGCTGTGATAGGAGCCTGGCAGGGACACCACCATTCCCAGCATGCGTTTGAAGTTTCAAGTGGCAAGATAAGCAAGCAGCCCCATTCTCTGTGCCTCTATGCGAACAGTGCCATGGGCAGATGAGGCTGAGCAACAGCTTTCCAGGATAGCCCCTTCTGGCTGCCAGCTATCTGCAGACGTTCGCATTTCAAGAGCAGGGCTGCGAAAGGAGCCTGGCTGGGACACCACCATTCCCAGCATGCGTTTGAAGTTTGAGGTGGCAAGACAAGCAAGCAGCCCCATTCTCTGTGCCTCTGTGCGAACAGTGCCATGGGCAGATGAGGCTGAGCAACAGCTTTCCAGGCTAGCCCCTTCTGGCTGCCAGCTATCTGCAGACGTTCGCATTTCAAGAGCAGGGCTGCGAAAGGAGCCTAGCAGGTACACCATCTTTCCCAGGCTACGTTTGAAGTTTGAGGTGGCAAGACAAGCAAGGAGCCCCATTCTCTGTGCCTCTGTGCGAGCACTGCCATGGGCAGATGAGGCTGAGCAACAGCTTTCCAGGCTAGCCCCTTCTGGCTGCCAGCTATCTGCAGACGTTCGCATTTCAAGAGCAGGACTGCGAAAGGAGCCTAGCAGGTACACCATCTTTCCCAGGCTACGTTTGAAGTTTGAGGTGGCAAGACAAGCAAGCAGCCCCATTCTCTGTGCGAGCACTGCCATGGGCAGATGAGGCTGAGCAACAGCTTTCCAGGCTAGCCCCTTCTGGCTGCCAGCTATCTGCAGACGTTCGCATTTCAAGAGCAGGGCTGCGAAAGGAGCCTGGCTGGGACACCAACTTTCCCTGGCTACGTTTGAAGTTTGAGGTGGCAAGACAAGCAAGGAGCCCCATTCTCTGTGCCTCTGTGCGAGCACTGCCATGGGCAGATGAGGCTGAGCAACAGCTTTCCAGGCTAGCCCCTTCTGGCTGCCAGCTATCTGCAGACGTTCGCACTTTCGGAGCAGGGCTGCGAAAGGAGCCTGGCTGGGACACCAACTTTCCCAGGCTACGTTTGAAGTTTTAGTTGGCAAGACAAGCAAGGAGCCCCATTCTCTGTGCCTCTGTGCGAGCACTGCCATGGGCAGATGAGGCTGAGCAACAGCTTTCCAGGCTAGCCCCTTCTGCCTGCCAGCTATCTGCAGACGTTCGCACTTTCGGAGCAGGGCTGTGATAGGAGCCTGGCAGGGACACAACCATTCCCAGCATGCGTTTAAAGTTTCAAGTGACAAGATAAGCAAGCAGCCCCATTCTCTGTGCCTCTATGCGAACAGTGCCATGGGCAGATGAGGCTGAGCAACAGCTTTCCAGGCTAGCCCCTTCTGGCTGCCAGCTATCTGCAGACGTTCGCATTTCAAGAGCAGGGCTGTGAAAGGAGCCTGGCTGGGACACCATCTTTCCCTGGCTACGTTTGAAGTTTGAGGTGGCAAGACAAGCAAGCAGCCCCATTCTCTGTGCCTCTGTGCGAGCACTGCCATGGGCAGATGAGGCTGAGCAACAGCTTTCCAGGATAGCCCCTTCTGCCTGCCAGCTATCTGCAGACGTTCGCACTTTCGGAGCAGGGCTGTGATAAGAGCCTGGCAGGGACACCATCTTTCCCAGGCTACGTTTGAAGTTTGAGGTGGCAAGACAAGCAAGGAGCCCCATTCTCTGTGCCTCTGTGCGAGCACTGCCATGGGCAGATGAGGCTGAGCAACAGCTTTCCAGGCTAGCCCCTTCTGGCTGCCAGCTATCTGCAGACGTTCGCACTTTCGGAGCAGGACTGCGAAAGGAGCCTGGCTGGGACACCAACTTTCCCAGGCTACGTTTGAAGTTTGAGGTGGCAAGATAAGCAAGGAGCCCCATTCTCTGTGCCTCTATGCGAACAGTGCCATGGGCAGATGAGGCTGAGCAACAGCTTTCCAGGCTAGCCCCTTCTGGCTGCCAGCTATCTGCAGACGTTCGCATTTCAAGAGCAGGGCTGCGAAAGGAGCCTAGCAGGTACACCATCTTTCCCAGGCTACGTTTGAAGTTAAGGTGGCAAGACAAGCAAGCAGCCCCATTCTCTGTGCCTCTGTGCGAGCACTGCCATGGGCAGATGAGGCTGAGCAACAGCTTTCCAGGCTAGCACCTTCTGGCTGCCAGCTATCTGCAGACGTTCGCACTTTCGGAGCAGGGCTGCGAAAGGAGCCTGGCTGGGACACCAACTTTCCCAGGCTACGTTTGAAGTCTGAGGTGGCAAGACAAGCAAGCAGCCCCATTCTCTGTGCCTCTATGCGAACAGTGCCATGGGCAGATGAGGCTGAGCAACAGCTTTCCAGGCTAGCCCCTTCTGGCTGCCAGCTATCTGTAGACGTTCGCATTTCAAGAGCAGGGCTGCGAAAGGAGCCTAGCAGGTACACAATCTTTCCCAGGCTACGTTTGAAGTTTTAGTTGGCAAGACAAGCAAGGAGCCCCATTCTCTGTGCCTCTGTGCGAGCACTGCCATGGGCAGATGAGGCTGAGCAACAGCTTTCCAGGCTAGCCCCTTCTGGCTGCCAGCTATCTGCAGACGTTCGCACTTTCGGAGCAGGGCTGCGAAAGGAGCCTGGCTGGGACACCAACTTTCCCAGGATACGTTTGAAGTTTGAGGTGGCAAGACAAGCAAGCAGCCCCATTCTCTGTGCCTCTGTGCGAGCACTGCCATGGGCAAATGAGGCTGAGCAACAGCTTTCCAGGATAGCACCTTCTGCCTGCCAGCTATCTGCAGACGTTCGCAGTTTCGGAGCAGGGCTGTGATAGGAGCCTGGCAGGGACACCACCATTCCCAGCATGCGTTTGAAGTTTCAAGTGGCAAGATAAGCAAGCAGCCCCATTCTCTGTGCCTCTATGCGAACAGTGCCATGGGCAGATGAGGCTGAGCAACAGCTTTCCAGGCTAGCCCCTTCTGGCTGCCAGCTATCTGCAGACGTTCGCACTTTCGGAGCAGGGCTGCGAAAGGAGCCTGGCTGGGACACCAACTTTCCCAGGATACGTTTGAAGTTTGAGGTGGCAAGACAAGCAAGCAGCCCCATTCTCTGTGCCTCTGTGCGAGCACTGCCATGGGCAGATGAGGCTGAGCAACAGCTTTCCAGGCTAGCCCCTTCTGGCTGCCAGCTATCTGCAGACGTTCGCATTTCAAGAGCAGGGCTGCGAAAGGAGCCTAGCAGGTACACCATCTTTCCCAGGCTACGTTTGAAGTTTGGGGTGGCAAGACAAGAAAGCAGCCCCATTCTCTGTGCCTCTATGCGAACAGTGCCATGGGCAGATGAGGCTGAGCAACAGCTTTCCAGGCTAGCCCCTTCTGGCTGCCAGCTATCTGCAGACGTTCGCATTTCAAGAGCAGGGCTGCGAAAGGAGCCTGGCTGGGACACCAACTTTCCCTGGCTACGTTTGAAGTTTGAGGTGGCAAGACAAGCAAGGAGCCCCATTCTCTGTGCCTCTGTGCGAGCACTGCCATGGGCAGATGAGGCTGAGCAACAGCTTTCCAGGCTAGCCCCTTCTGGCTGCCAGCTATCTGCAGACGTTCGCACTTTCGGAGCAGGGCTGCGAAAGGAGCCTGGCTGGGACACCAACTTTCCCAGGCTACGTTTGAAGTTTTAGTTGGCAAGACAAGCAAGGAGCCCCATTCTCTGTGCCTCTGTGCGAGCACTGCCATGGGCAGATGAGGCTGAGCAACAGCTTTCCAGGCTAGCCCCTTCTGCCTGCCAGCTATCTGCAGACGTTCGCACTTTCGGAGCAGGGCTGTGATAGGAGCCTGGCAGGGACACAACCATTCCCAGCATGCGTTTAAAGTTTCAAGTGACAAGATAAGCAAGCAGCCCCATTCTCTGTGCCTCTATGCGAACAGTGCCATGGGCAGATGAGGCTGAGCAACAGCTTTCCAGGCTAGCCCCTTCTGGCTGCCAGCTATCTGCAGACGTTCGCATTTCAAGAGCAGGGCTGCGAAAGGAGCCTAGCAGGTACACCATCTTTCCCAGGCTACGTTTGAAGTTTGAGGTGGCAAGATAAGCAAGGAGCCCCATTCTCTGTGCCTCTATGCGAACAGTGCCATGGGCAGATGAGGCTGAGCAACAGCTTTCCAGGCTAGCCCCTTCTGGCTGCCAGCTATCTGCAGACGTTCGCACTTTCGGAGCAGGGCTGCGAAAGGAGCCTGGCTGGGACACCAACTTTCCCAGGCTACGTTTGAAGTTTGAGGTGGCAAGACAAGCAAGCAGCCCCATTCTCTGTGCCTCTGTGCGAGCACTGCCATGGGCAGATGAGGCTGAGCAACAGCTTTCCAGGATAGCCCCTTCTGCCTGCCAGCTATCTGCAGACGTTCGCACTTTCGGAGCAGGGCTGTGGTAGGAGCCTGGCAGGGACACCACCATTCCCAGCATGCGTTTGAAGTTTCAAGTGGCAAGATAAGCAAGCAGCCCCATTCTCTGTGCCTCTGTGCGAACAGTGCCATGGGAAGATGAGGCTGAGCAACAGCTTTCCAGGATAGCCCCTTCTGGCTGGCAGCTATCTGCAGACGTTCGCATTTCAAGAGCAGGGCTGTGAAAGGAGCCTGGCTGGGACACCATCTTTCCCTGGCTACGTTTGAAGTTTGAGGTGGCAAGACAAGCAAGCAGCCCCATTCTCTGTGCCTCTGTGCGAGCACTGCCATGGGCAGATGAGGCTGAGCAACAGCTTTCCAGGATAGCCCCTTCTGCCTGCCAGCTATCTGCAGACGTTCGCACTTTCGGAGCAGGGCTGTGATAAGAGCCTGGCTGGGACACCATCTTTCCCAGGCTACGTTTGAAGTTTGAGGTGGCAAGACAAGCAAGGAGCCCCATTCTCTGTGCCTCTGTGCGAGCACTGCCATGGGCAGATGAGGCTGAGCAACAGCTTTCCAGGATAGCCCCTTCTGGCTGCCAGCTATCTGCAGACGTTCGCACTTTCGGAGCAGGACTGCGAAAGGAGCCTGGCTGGGACACCAACTTTCCCAGGCTACGTTTGAAGTTTGAGGTGGCAAGATAAGCAAGGAGCCCCATTCTCTGTGCCTCTATGCGAACAGTGCCATGGGCAGATGAGGCTGAGCAACAGCTTTCCAGGCTAGCCCCTTCTGGCTGCCAGCTATCTGCAGACGTTCGCATTTCAAGAGCAGGGCTGCGAAAGGAGCCTAGCAGGTACACCATCTTTCCCAGGCTACGTTTGAAGTTAAGGTGGCAAGACAAGCAAGCAGCCCCATTCTCTGTGCCTCTGTGCGAGCACTGCCATGGGCAGATGAGGCTGAGCAACAGCTTTCCAGGCTAGCACCTTCTGGCTGCCAGCTATCTGCAGACGTTCGCACTTTCGGAGCAGGGCTGCGAAAGGAGCCTGGCTGGGACACAAACTTTCCCAGGCTACGTTTGAAGTCTGAGGTGGCAAGACAAGCAAGCAGCCCCATTCTCTGTGCCTCTATGCGAACAGTGCCATGGGCAGATGAGGCTGAGCAACAGCTTTCCAGGCTAGCCCCTTCTGGCTGCCAGCTATCTGTAGACGTTCGCATTTCAAGAGCAGGGCTGCGAAAGGAGCCTAGCAGGTACACAATCTTTCCCAGGCTACGTTTGAAGTTTTAGTTGGCAAGACAAGCAAGGAGCCCCATTCTCTGTGCCTCTGTGCGAGCACTGCCATGGGCAGATGAGGCTGAGCAACAGCTTTCCAGGCTAGCCCCTTCTGGCTGCCAGCTATCTGCAGACGTTCGCACTTTCGGAGCAGGGCTGCGAAAGGAGCCTGGCTGGGACACCAACTTTCCCAGGATACGTTTGAAGTTTGAGGTGGCAAGACAAGCAAGCAGCCCCATTCTCTGTGCCTCTGTGCGAGCACTGCCATGGGCAAATGAGGCTGAGCAACAGCTTTCCAGGATAGCACCTTCTGCCTGCCAGCTATCTGCAGACGTTCGCAGTTTCGGAGCAGGGCTGTGATAGGAGCCTGGCAGGGACACCACCATTCCCAGCATGCGTTTGAAGTTTCAAGTGGCAAGATAAGCAAGCAGCCCCATTCTCTGTGCCTCTATGCGAACAGTGCCATGGGCAGATGAGGCTGAGCAACAGCTTTCCAGGCTAGCCCCTTCTGGCTGCCAGCTATCTGCAGACGTTCGCACTTTCGGAGCAGGGCTGCGAAAGGAGCCTGGCTGGGACACCAACTTTCCCAGGATACGTTTGAAGTTTGAGGTGGCAAGACAAGCAAGCAGCCCCATTCTCTGTGCCTCTGTGCGAGCACTGCCATGGGCAGATGAGGCTGAGCAACAGCTTTCCAGGCTAGCCCCTTCTGGCTGCCAGCTATCTGCAGACGTTCGCATTTCAAGAGCAGGGCTGCGAAAGGAGCCTAGCAGGTACACCATCTTTCCCAGGCTACGTTTGAAGTTTGGGGTGGCAAGACAAGAAAGCAGCCCCATTCTCTGTGCCTCTATGCGAACAGTGCCATGGGCAGATGAGGCTGAGCAACAGCTTTCCAGGCTAGCCCCTTCTGGCTGCCAGCTATCTGCAGACGTTCGCATTTCAAGAGCAGGGCTGCGAAAGGAGCCTAGCAGGTACACCATCTTTCCCAGGCTACGTTTGAAGTTTCAAGTGGCAAGATAAGCAAGGAGCCCCATTCTCTGTGCCTCTATGCGAACAGTGCCATGGGCAGATGAGGCTGAGCAACAGCTTTCCAGGATAGCCTCTTCTGGCTGCCAGCTATCTGTAGACGTTCGCATTTCAAGAGCAGGGCTGCGAAAGGAGCCTAGCAGGTACACCATCTTTCTCAGGCTACGTTTGAAGTTTTAGTTGGCAAGACAAGCAAGGAGCCCCATTCTCTGTGCCTCTGTGCGAGCACTGCCATGGGCAGATGAGGCTGAGCAACAGCTTTCCAGGCTAGCCCCTTCTGGCTGCCAGCTATCTGCAGACGTTCGCACTTTTGGAGCAGGGCTGCGAAAGGAGCCTGGCTGGGACACCAACTTTCCCAGGATACGTTTGAAGTTTGAGGTGGCAAGACAAGCAAGCAGCCCCATTCTCTGTGCCTCTGTGCGAGCACTGCCATGGGCAAATGAGGCTGAGCAACAGCTTTCCAGGATAGCACCTTCTGCCTGCCAGCTATCTGCAGACGTTCGCAGTTTCGGAGCAGGGTTGTGATAGGAGCCTGGCAGGGACACCACCATTCCCAGCATGCGTTTGAAGTTTCAAGTGGCAAGAGAAGCAAGGAGCCCCATTCTCTGTGCCTCTATGCGAACAGTGCCATGGGCAGATGAGGCTGAGCAACAGCTTTCCAGTGTAGCCCCTTCTGGCTGCCAGCTATCTGCAGACGTTCGCACTTTCGGAGCAGGGCTGCGAAAGGAGCCTGGCTGGGACACCAACTTTCCCAGGATACGTTTGAAGTTTGAGGTGGCAAGACAAGCAAGGAGCCCCATTCTCTGTGCCTCTGTGCGAGCACTGCCATGGGCAGATGAGGCTGAGCAACAGCTTTCCAGGCTAGCCCCTTCTGGCTGCCAGCTATCTGCAGACGTTCGCACTTTTGGAGCAGGGCTGCGAAAGGAGCCTGGCTGGGACACCAACTTTCACAGGATACGTTTGAAGTTTGAGGTGGCAAGACAAGCAAGCAGCCCCATTCTCTGTGCCTCTGTGCGAGCACTGCCATGGGCAAATGAGGCTGAGCAACAGCTTTCCAGGCTAGCCCCTTCTGGCTGCCAGCTATCTGCAGACGTTCGCATTTCAAGAGCAGGGCTGCGAAAGGAGCCTAGCAGGTACACCATCTTTCCCAGGCTACGTTTGAAGTTTGAGGTGGCAAGACAAGCAAGGAGCCCCATTCTCTGTGCCTCTGTGCGAGCACTGCCATGGGCAGATGAGGCTGAGCAACAGCTTTCCAGGCTAGCCCCTTCTGGCTGCCAGCTATCTGCAGACGTTCACATTTCAAGAGCAGGGCTGCGAAAGGAGCCTAGCAGGTACACCATCTGTCCCTGGCTACGTTTGAAGTTTGAGGTGGCAAGACAAGCAAGCAGCCCCATTCTCTGTGCCTCTGTGCGAGCACTGCCATGGGCAGATGAGGCTGAGCAACAGCTTTCCAGGATAGCCCCTTCTGCCTGCCAGCTATCTGCAGACGTTCGCACTTTCAGAGCAGGGCTGTGATAGGAGCCTGGCAGGGACACCACCATTCCCAGCATGCGTTTGAAGTTTCAAGTGGCAAGATAAGCAAGCAGCCCCATTCTCTGTGCCTCTATGCGAACAGTGCCATGGGCAGATGAGGCTGAGCAACAGCTTTCCAGGATAGCCCCTTCTGGCTGCCAGCTATCTGCAGACGTTCGCATTTCAAGAGCAGGGCTGCGAAAGGAGCCTGGCTGGGACACCACCATTCCCAGCATGCGTTTGAAGTTTGAGGTGGCAAGACAAGCAAGCAGCCCCATTCTCTGTGCCTCTATGCGAACAGTGCCATGGGCAGATGAGGCTGAGCAACAGCTTTCCAGGCTAGCCCCTTCTGCCTGCCAGCTATCTGCAGACGTTCGCATTTCAAGAGCAGGGCTGCGAAAGGAGCCTAGCAGGTACACCATCTTTCCCAGGCTACGTTTGAAGTTTGAGGTGGCAAGACAAGCAAGGAGCCCCATTCTCTGTGCCTCTGTGCGAGCACTGCCATGGGCAGATGAGGCTGAGCAACAGCTTTCCAGGCTAGCCCCTTCTGGCTGCCAGCTATCTGCAGACGTTCGCATTTCAAGAGCAGGGCTGCGAAAGGAGCCTGGCTGGGACACCAACTTTCCCTGGCTACGTTTGAAGTTTTAGTTGGCAAGACAAGCAAGGAGCCCCATTCTCTGTACCTCTGTGCGAGCACTGCCATGGGCAGATGAGGCTGAGCAACAGCTTTCCAGGCTTGCCCCTTCTGGTTGCCAGCTATCTGCAGACGTTCGCACTTTCGGAGCAGGGCTGCGAAAGGAACCTGGCTGGGACAGAAACTTTCCCAGGCTATGTTTGAAGTTTGAGGTGGCAAGACAAGCAAGGAGCCCCATTCTCTGTGCCTCTGTGCGAGCACTGCCACGGGCAGATGAGGCTGAGCAACAGCTTTCCAGGCTAGCCCCTTCTGCCTGCCAGCTATCTGCAGACGTTCGCACTTTCGGAGCAGGGCTGTGATAGGAGCCTGGCAGGGACACCACCATTCCCAGCATGCGTTTGAAGTTTCAAGTGGCAAGATAAGCAAGCAGCCCCATTCTCTGTGCCTCTATGCGAACAGTGCCATGGGCAGATGAGGCTGAGCAACAGCTTTCCAGGCTAGCCCCTTCTGGCTGCCAGCTATCTGCAGACGTTCGCATTTCAAGAGCAGGGCTGCGAAAGGAGCCTAGCAGTTACACCATCTTTCCCTGGCTACGTTTGAAGTTTGAGGTGGCAAGACAAGCAAGGAGCCCCATTCTCTGTGCCTCTGTGCGAGCACTGCCATGGGCAGATGAGGCTGAGCAACAGCTTTCCAGGCTAGCCCCTTCTGGCTGCCAGCTATCTGCAGACGTTCACATTTCAAGAGCAGGGCTGCGAAAGGAGCCTAGCAGGTACACCATCTTTCCCTGGCTACGTTTGAAGTTTGAGGTGGCAAGACAAGCAAGCAGCCCCATTCTCTGTGCCTCTGTGCGAGCACTGCCATGGGCAGATGAGGCTGAGCAACAGCTTTCCAGGATAGCCCCTTCTGCCTGCCAGCTATCTGCAGACGTTCGCACTTTCGGAGCAGGGCTGTGATAGAAGCCTGGCAGGGACACCACCATTCCCAGCATGCGTTTGAAGTTTCAAGTGGCAAGATAAGCAAGCAGCCCCATTCGCTGTGCCTCTATGCGAACAGTGCCATGGGCAGATGAGGCTGAGCAACAGCTTTCCAGGATAGCCCCTTCTGGCTGCCAGCTATCTGCAGACGTTCGCATTTCAAGAGCAGGGCTGCGAAAGGAGCCTGGCTGGGACACCACCATTCCCAGCATGCGTTTGAAGTTTGAGGTGGCAAGACAAGCAAGCAGCCCCATTCTCTGTGCCTCTATGCGAACAGTGCCATGGGCAGATGAGGCTGAGCAACAGCTTTCCAGGCTAGCCCCTTCTGGCTGCCAGCTATCTGCAGACGTTCGCATTTCAAGAGCAGGGCTGCGAAAGGAGCCTAGCAGGTACACCATCTTTCCCAGGCTACGTTTGAAGTTTGAGGTGGCAAGACAAGCAAGGAGCCCCATTCTCTGTGCCTCTGTGCGAGCACTGCCATGGGCAGATGAGGCTGAGCAACAGCTTTCCAGGCTAGCCCCTTCTGGCTGCCAGCTATCTGCAGACGTTCGCATTTCAAGAGCAGGGCTGCGAAAGGAGCCTAGCAGGTACACCATCTTTCCCAGGCTACGTTTGAAGTTTGAGGTGGCAAGACAAGCAAGCAGCCCCATTCTCTGTGCGAGCACTGCCATGGGCAGATGAGGCTGAGCAACAGCTTTCCAGGCTAGCCCCTTCTGGCTGCCAGCTATCTGCAGACGTTCACATTTCAAGAGCAGGCCTGCGAAAGGAGCCTGGCAGGGACACCACCATTCCCAGCATGCGTTTGAAGTTTCAAGTGGCAAGATAGGCAAGCAGCCCCATTCTCTGTGCCTCTATGCGAACAGTGCCATGGGCAGATGAGGCTGAGCAACAGCTTTCAAGGCTAGCCCCTTCTGCCTGCCAGCTATCTGCAGACGTTCGCATTTCAAGAGCAGGGCTGCGAAAGGAGCCTGGCTGGGACACCAACTTTCCCAGGCTGCGTTTGAAGTTTTAGTTGGCAAGACAAGCAAGGAGCCCCATTCTCTGTGCCTCTGTGCGAGCACTGCCATGGGCAGATGAGGCTGAGCAACAGCTTTCCAGGCTAGCCCCTTCTGGCTGCCAGCTATCTGCAGACGTTCGCACTTTCGGAGCAGGGCTGTGATTGGAGCCTGGCAGGGACACAACCATTCCCAGCATGCGTTTGAAGTTTCAAGTGACAAGATAAGCAAGCAGCCCCATTCTCTGTGCCTCTATGCGAACAGTGCCATGGGCAGATGAGGCTGAGCAACAGCTTTCCAGGCTAGCCCCTTCTGGCTGCCAGCTATCTGCAGACGTTCGCATTTCAAGAGCAGGGCTGCAAAAGGAGCCTAGCAGGAACACCATCTTTCCCAGGCTACGTTTGAAGTTTGAGGTGGCAAGACAAGCAAGCAGCCCCATTCTCTGTGCCTCTGTGCGAGCACTGCCATGGGCAGATGAGGCTGAGCAACAGCTTTCCAGGCTAGGCCATTCTGGCTGCCAGCTATCTGCAGACGTTCGCACTTTCGGAGCAGGGCTGTGATAGGAGCCTGGCAGGGACACCACCATTCCCAGCATGCGTTTGAAGTTTCAAGTGGCAAGATAAGCAAGCAGCCCCATTCTCTGTGCCTCTATGCGAGCACTGCCATGGGCAGATGAGGCTGAGCAACAGCTTTCCACGATAGTCCCATCTGGCTGCCAGCTATCTGCAGACGTTCGCATTTCAAGAGCAGGGCTGCGAAAGGAGCCTGGCTGGGAGACCAACTTTCCCAGGCTACGTTTGAAGTTTGAGGTGGCAAGACAAGCAAGCAGCCCCATTCTCTGTGCCTCTATGCGAGCACTGCCATGGGCAGATGAGGCTGAGCAACAGCTTTCCAGGCTAGGCCCTTCTGCCTGCCAGCTATCTGCAGATGTTCACACTTTCGGAGCAGGGCTGCGAAAGGAGCCTGGCTGGGACACCACCATTCCCAGCATGCGTTTGAAGTTTCAAGTGGCAAGATAAGCAAGCAGCCCCATTCTCTGTGCCTCTATGCGAACAGTGCCATGGGCAGATGAGGCTGAGCAACAGCTTTCAAGGCTAGCCCCTTCTGCCTGCCAGCTATCTGCAGACGTTCGCACTTTCGGAGCAGGGCTGCGAAAGGAGCCTGGCTGGGACACAAACTTTCCCAGGCTACGTTTGAAGTTTGAGGTGGCAAGACAAGCAAGGAGCCCCATTCTCTGTGCCTCTGTGCGAGCACTGCCATGGGCAGATGAGGCTGAGCAACAGCTTTCCAGGCTAGCCCCTTCTGGCTGCCAGCTATCTGCAGACGTTCGCACTTTCGGAGCAGGGCTGTGATAGGAGCCTGGCAGGGACACAACCATTCCCAGCATGCGTTTGAAGTTTCAAGTGGCAAGACAAGCAAGCAGCCCCATTCTCTGTGCCTCTATGCGAACAGTGCCATGGGCAGATGAGGCTGAGCAACAGCTTTCCAGGCTAGCCCCTTCTGGCTGCCAGCTATCTGCAGACGTTCGCATTTCAAGAGCAGGGCTGCGAAAGGAGCCTAGCAGGTACACCATCTTTCCCAGGCTACGTTTGAACTTTGAGGTGGCAAGACAAGCAAGCAGCCCCATTCTCTGTGCAACTGTGCGAGCAGTGCCATGGGCAGATTAGGCTGAGCAACAGCTTTCCAGGCTAGCCCCTTCTGGCTGCCAGCTATCTACAGACGTTCGCATTTCAAGAGCAGGGCTGCGAAAGGAGCCTAGCAGGTACACCATCTTTCCCAGGCTACGTTTGAAGTTTGAGGTGGCAAGACAAGCAAGGAGCCCCATTCTCTGTGCCTCTGTGCGAGCACTGCCATGGGCAGATGAGGCTGAGCAACAGCTTTCCAGGATAGCACCTTCTGCCTGCCAGCTATCTGCAGACGTTCGCACTTTCGGAGCAGGGCTGTGATAGGAGCCTGGCAGGGACACCACCATTCCCAGCATGCGTTTGAAGTTTTAGTTGGCAAGATAAGCAAGCAGCCCCATTCTCTGTGCCTCTATGCGAGCAGTGCCATGGGCAGATGAGGCTGAGCAACAGCTTTCCAGGCTAGCCCCTTCTGGCTGCCAGCTATCTGCAGACGTTCGCACTTTCGGAGCAGGGCTGCGAAAGGAGCCTGGCTGGGACACCAACTTTCCCTGGCTATGTTTGAAGTTTGAGGTGGCAAGACAAGCAAGGAGCCCCATTCTCTGTGCCTCTGTGCGAGCACTGCCACGGGCAGATGAGGCTGAGCAACAGCTTTCCATGCTAGCCCCTTCTGGCTGCCAGCTATCTGCAGACGTTCGCACTTTCGGAGCAGGGCTGCGAAAGGAGCCTGGCTGGGACACCAACTTTCCCAGGCTACGTTTGAAATTTTAGTTGGCAAGACAAGCAAGGAGCCCCATTCTCTGTGCCTCTGTGCGAGCACTGCCATAGGCAGATGAGGCTGAGCAACAGCTTTCCAGGCTAGCCCCTTCTGCCTGCCAGCTATCTGCAGACGTTCGCACTTTCAGAGCAGGGCTGTGATTGGAGCTTGGCAGGGACACAACCATTCCCAGCATGCGTTTGAAGTTTCAAGTGACAAGATAAGTAAGCAGCCCCATTCTCTGTGCCTCTATGCGAACAGTGCCATGGGCAGATGAGGCTGAGCAACAGCTTTCCAGGCTAGCCCCTTCTGGCTGCCAGCTATCTGCAGACGTTCGCATTTCAAGAGCAGGGCTGCAAAAGGAGCCTAGCAGGAACACCATCTTTCCCAGGCTACGTTTGAAGTTTGAGGTGGCAAGACAAGCAAGCAGCCCCATTCTCTGTGCCTCTGTGCGAACAATGCCATGGGCAGATGAGGCTGAGCAACAGCTTTCCAGGCTAGCCCCTTCTGCCTGCCAGCTATCTGCAGACGTTCGCACTTTCGGAGCAGGGCTGTGATAGGAGCCTGGCAGGGACACCACCATTCCCAGCATGCGTTTGAAGTTTCAAGTGGCAAGATAAGCAAGCAGCCCCATTCTCTGTGCCTCTATGCGAGCACTGCCATGGGCAGATGAGGCTGAGCAACAGCTTTCCAGGATAGTCCCATCTGGCTGCCAGCTATCTGCAGACGTTCGCATTTCAAGAGCAGGGCTGCGAAAGGAGCCTGGCTGGGAGACCAACTTTCCCAGGCTACGTTTGAAGTTTGAGGTGGCAAGACAAGCAAGCAGCCCCATTCTCTGTGCCTCTATGCGAACAGTGCCATGGGCAGATGAGGCTGAGCAACAGCTTTCCAGGCTAGGCCCTTCTGCCTGCCAGCTATCTGCAGACGTTCACACTTTCGGAGCAGGGCTGCGAAAGGAGCCTGGCTGGGACACCACCATTCCCAGCATGCGTTTGAAGTTTCAAGTGGCAAGATAAGCAAGCAGCCCCATTCTCTGTGCCTCTATGCGAACAGTGCCATGGGCAGATGAGGCTGAGCAACAGCTTTCCAGGCTAGCCCCTTCTGCCTGCCAGCTATCTGCAGACGTTCGCACTTTCGGAGCAGGGCTGCGAAAGGAGCCTGGCTGGGACACAAACTTTCCCAGGCTACGTTTGAAGTTTGAGGTGGCAAGACAAGCAAGGAGCCCCATTCTCTGTGCCTCTGTGCGAGCACTGCCATGGGCAGATGAGGCTGAGCAACAGCTTTCCAGGCTAGCCCCTTCTGGCTGCCAGCTATCTGCAGACGTTCGCACTTTCGGAGCAGGACTGTGATAGGAGCCTGGCAGGGACACAACCATTCCCAGCATGCGTTTGAAGTTTCAAGTGGCAAGACAAGCAAGCAGCCCCATTCTCTGTGCCTCTATGCGAACAGTGCCATGGGCAGATGAGGCTGAGCAACAGCTTTCCAGGCTAGCCCCTTCTGGCTGCCAGCTATCTGCAGACGTTCGCATTTCAAGAGCAGGGCTGCGAAAGGAGCCTAGCAGGTACACCATCTTTCCCAGGCTACGTTTGAACTTTGAGGTGGCAAGACAAGCAAGCAGCCCCATTCTCTGTGCCGCTGTGCGAGCAGTGCCATGGGCAGATGAGGCTGAGCAACAGCTTTCCAGGCTAGCCCCTTCTGCCTGCCAGCTATCTGCAGACGTTCGCATTTCAAGAGCAGGGCTGCGAAAGGAGCCTGGCAGGGACACCATCTTTCCCAGGCTACGTTTGAAGTTTGAGGTGGCAAGACAAGCAAGCAGCCCCATTCTCTGTGCCTCTGTGCGAGCACTGCCATGGGCAGATGAGGCTGAGCAACAGCTTTCCAGGATAGCCCCTTCTGCCTGCCATCTATCTGCAGACGTTCGCACTTTCGGAGCAGGGCTGTGATAGGAGCCTGACAGGGACACCACCATTCCCAGCATGCGTTTGAAGTTTCAAGTGGCAAGATAAGCAAGGAGCCCCATTCTCTGTGCCTCTATGCGAACAGTGCCATGGGCAGATGAGGCTGAGCAACAGCTTTCCAGGATAGCCCCTTCCTGCTGCCAGCTATCTGCAGACGTTCGCATTTCAAGAGCAGGGCTGCGAAAGGAGCCTAGCAGGTACACCATCTTTCCCAGGCTACGTTTGAAGTTTGAGGTGGCAAGACAAGCAAGCAGCCCCATTCTCTGTGCCTCTGTGCGAGCACTGCCATGGGCAGATGAGGCTGAGCAACAGCTTTCCAGGCTAGCACCTTCTGGCTGCCAGCTATCTGCAGACGTTCGCATTTCAAGAGCAGGGCTGCGAAAGGAGCCTAGCAGGTACACCATCTTTCCCAGGAAACGTTTGAAGTTTGAGGTGGCAAGACAAGCAAGCAGCCCCATTCTCTGTGCCTCTGTGCGAGCACTGCCATGGGCAGATGAGGCTGAGCAACAGCTTTCCAGGCTAGCCCCTTCTGGCTGCCAACTATCTGCAGACGTTCGCACTTTCGGAGCAGGGCTGCGAAAGGAGCCTGGCTGGGACACCATCTTTCCCAGGCTACGTTTGAAGTTTGAGGTGGCAAGATAAGCAAGCAGCCCCATTCTCTGTGCCTCTGTGCGAGCACTGCCATGGGCAGATGAGGCTGAGCAACAGCTTTCCAGGCTAGCCCCTTCTGGCTGCCAGCTATCTGCAGACGTTCGCACTTTCGGAGCAGGGCTGCGAAAGGAGCCTGGCTGGGACACAAACTTTCCCAGGCTACGTTTGAAGTTTGAGGTGGCAAGACAAGCAAGGAGCCCCATTCTCTGTGCCTCTGTGCGAGCAGTGCCATGGGCAGATGAGGCTGAGCAACAGCTTTCCAGGCTAGCCCCTTCTGGCTGCCAGCTATCTGCAGACGTTCGCACTTTCGGAGCAGGACTGTGATAGGAGCCTGGCAGGGACACAACCATTCCCAGCATGCGTTTGAAGTTTCAAGTGGCAAGACAAGCAAGCAGCCCCATTCTCTGTGCCTCTATGCGAACAGTGCCATGGGCAGATGAGGCTGAGCAACAGCTTTCCAGGCTAGCCCCTTCTGGCTGCCAGCTATCTGCAGACGTTCGCATTTCAAGAGCAGGGCTGCGAAAGGAGCCTAGCAGGTACACCATCTTTCCCAGGATACGTTTGAACTTTGAGGTGGCAAGACAAGCAAGCAGCCCCATTCTCTGTGCCGCTGTGCGAGCAGTGCCATGGGCAGATGAGGCTGAGCAACAGCTTTCCAGGCTAGCCCCTTCTGCCTGCCAGCTATCTGCAGACGTTCGCATTTCAAGAGCAGGGCTGCGAAAGGAACCTGGCAGGGACACCATCTTTCCCTGGCTACGTTTGAAGTTTGAGGTGGCAAGACAAGCAAGCAGCCCCATTCTCTGTGCCTCTGTGCGAGCACTGCCATGGGCAGATGAGGCTGAGCAACAGCTTTCCAGGATAGCCCCTTCTGCCTGCCATCTATCTGCAGACGTTCGCACTTTCGGAGCAGGGCTGTGATAGGAGCCTGACAGGGACACCACCATTCCCAGCATGCGTTTGAAGTTTCAAGTGGCAAGATAAGCAAGGAGCCCCATTCTCTGTGCCTCTATGCGAACAGTGCCATGGGCAGATGAGGCTGAGCAACAGCTTTCCAGGCTAGCCCCTTCCTGCTGCCAGCTATCTGCAGACGTTCGCATTTCAAGAGCAGGGCTGCGAAAGGAGCCTAGCAGGTACACCATCTTTCCCAGGCTACGTTTGAAGTTTGAGGTGGCAAGACAAGCAAGCAGCCCCATTCTCTGTGCCTCTGTGCGAGCACTGCCATGGGCAGATGAGGCTGAGCAACAGCTTT
The DNA here is from genome assembly GCF_030867145.1 of Opisthocomus hoazin. Taxonomy (NCBI): domain Eukaryota; kingdom Metazoa; phylum Chordata; class Aves; order Opisthocomiformes; family Opisthocomidae; genus Opisthocomus; species Opisthocomus hoazin. The sequence continues at coordinate 16,261,044 of NC_134430.1, read as the reverse complement.
CCAGGCTAGCACCTTCTGGCTGCCAGCTATCTGCAGACGTTCGCATTTCAAGAGCAGGGCTGCGAAAGGAGCCTAGCAGGTACACCATCTTTCCCAGGAAACGTTTGAAGTTTGAGGTGGCAAGACAAGCAAGCAGCCCCATTCTCTGTGCCTCTGTGCGAGCACTGCCATGGGCAGATGAGGCTGAGCAACAGCTTTCCAGGCTAGCCCCTTCTGGCTGCCAACTATCTGCAGACGTTCGCACTTTCGGAGCAGGGCTGCGAAAGGAGCCTGGCTGGGACACCATCTTTCCCAGGCTACGTTTGAAGTTTGAGGTGGCAAGACAAGCAAGCAGCCCCATTCTCTGTGCCTCTGTGCGAGCACTGCCATGGGCAGATGAGGCTGAGCAACAGCTTTCCAGGCTAGCCCCTTCTGGCTGCCAGCTATCTGCAGACGTTCGCACTTTCGGAGCAGGGCTGCGAAAGGAGCCTGGCTGGGACACCAACTTTCCCAGGATACGTTTGAAGTTTGAGGTGGCAAGACAAGCAAGCAGTCCCATTCTCTGTGCCTCTGTGCGAGCACTGCCATGGGCAAATGAGGCTGAGCAACAGCTTTCCAGGATAGCACCTTCTGCCTGCCAGCTATCTGCAGACGTTCGCACTTTCGGAGCAGGGCTGTGATAGGAGCCTGGCAGGGACACCACCATTCCCAGCATGCGTTTGAAGTTTCAAGTGCCAAGATAAGCAAGCAGCCCCATTCTCTGTGCCTCTATGCGAACAGTGCCATGGGCAGATGAGGCTGAGCAACAGCTTTCCAGGCTAGCCCCTTCTGCCTGCCAGCTATCTGCAGACGTTCGCATTTCAAGAGCAGGGCTGCGAAAGGAGCCTAGCAGGTACACCATCTTTCCCAGGCTACGTTTGAAGTTTGAGGTGGCAAGACAAGAAAGCAGCCCCATTCTCTGTGCCTCTGTGCGAGCACTGCCATGGGCAGATGAGGCTGAGCAACAGCTTTCCAGGATAGCCCCTTCTGCCTGCCAGCTATCTGCAGACGTTCGCACTTTCGGAGCAGGGCTGTGATAGGAGCCTGACAGGGACACCACCATTCCCAGCATGCGTTTGAAGTTTCAAGTGGCAAGATAAGCAAGGAGCCCCATTCTCTGTGCCTCTATGCGAACAGTGCCATGGGCAGATGAGGCTGAGCAACAGCTTTCCAGGCTAGCCCCTTCCTGCTGCCAGCTATCTGCAGACGTTCGCATTTCAAGAGCAGGGCTGCGAAAGGAGCCTAGCAGGTACACCATCTTTCCCAGGCTACGTTTGAAGTTTGAGGTGGCAAGACAAGCAAGGAGCCCCATTCTCTGTGCCTCTGTGCGAGCACTGCCATGGGCAGATGAGGCTGAGCAACAGCTTTCAAGGCTAGCCCCTTCCTGCTGCCAGCTATCTGCAGACGTTCGCATTTCAAGAGCAGGGCTGCGAAAGGAGCCTAGCAGGTACACCATCTTTCCCAGGCTACGTTTGAAGTTTGAGGTGGCAAGACAAGCAAGCAGCCCCATTCTCTGTGCCTCTGTGCGAGCACTGCCATGGGCAGATGAGGCTGAGCAACAGCTTTCCAGGCTAGCCCCTTCTGCCTGCCAGCTATCTGCAGACGTTCGCACTTTCGGAGCAGGGCTGCGAAAGGAGCCTGGCTGGGACACCATCTTTCCCAGGCTACGTTTGAAGTTTGAGGTGGCAAGACAAGCAAGCAGCCCCATTCTCTGTGCCTCTGTGCGAGCACTGCCATGGGCAAATGAGGCTGAGCAACAGCTTTCCAGGCTAGCCCCTTCTGCCTGCCAGCTATCTGCAGACGTTCGCAGTTTCGGAGCAGGGCTGTGATAGGAGCCTGGCAGGGACACCACCATTCCCAGCATGCGTTTGAAGTTTCAAGTGGCAAGATAAGCAAGCAGCCCCATTCTCTGTGCCTCTATGCGAACAGTGCCATGGGCAGATGAGGCTGAGCAACAGCTTTCCAGGCTAGCCCCTTCTGCCTGCCAGCTATCTGCAGACGTTCGCATTTCAAGAGCAGGGCTGCGAAAGGAGCCTGGCAGGGACAATATCTTTCCCAGGCTACGTTTGAAGTTTGAGGTGGCAAGACAAGAAAGCAGCCCCATTCTCTGTGCCTCTGTGCGAGCACTGCCATGGGCAGATGAGGCTGAGCAACAGCTTTCCAGGATAGCCCCTTCTGCCTGCCAGCTATCTGCAGACGTTCGCACTTTCGGAGCAGGGCTGTGATAGGAGCCTGACAGGGACACCACCATTCCCAGCATGCGTTTGAAGTTTCAAGTAGCAAGATAAGCAAGGAGCCCCATTCTCTGTGCCTCTATGCGAACAGTGCCATGGGCAGATGAGGCTGAGCAACAGCTTTCCAGGCTAGCCCCTTCCTGCTGCCAGCTATCTGCAGACGTTCGCATTTCAAGAGCAGGGCTGCGAAAGGAGCCTAGCAGGTACACCATCTTTCCCAGGCTACGTTTGAAGTTTGAGGTGGCAAGACAAGCAAGGAGCCCCATTCTCTGTGCCTCTGTGCGAGCACTGCCATGGGCAGATGAGGCTGAGCAACAGCTTTCAAGGCTAGCCCCTTCCTGCTGCCAGCTATCTGCAGACGTTCGCATTTCAAGAGCAGGGCTGCGAAACGAGCCTAGCAGGTACACCATCTTTCCCAGGCTACGTTTGAAGTTTGAGGTGGCAAGACAAGCAAGCAGCCCCATTCTCTGTGCCTCTGTGTGAGCACTGCCATGGGCAGATGAGGCTGAGCAACAGCTTTCCAGGCTAGCCCCTTCTGGCTGCCAGCTATCTGCAGACGTTCGCACTTTCGGAGCAGGGCTGCGAAAGGAGCCTGGCTGGGACACCATCTTTCCCAGGCTACGTTTGAAGTTTGAGGTGGCAAGACAAGCAAGCAGCCCCATTCTCTGTGCCTCTGTGCGAGCACTGCCATGGGCAGATGAGGCTGAGCAACAGCTTTCCAGGCTAGCCCCTTCTGGCTGCCAGCTATCTGCAGACGTTCGCACTTTCGGAGCAGGGCAGTGATAGGAGCCTGGCAGGGACACCACCATTCCCAGCATGCGTTTGAAGATTCAAGTGGCAAGATAAGCAAGCAGCCCCATTCTCTGTGCCTCTATGCGAACAGTGCCATGGGCAGATGAGGCTGAGCAACAGGTTACCAGGCTAGCCCCTTCTGGCTGCCAGCTATCTGCAGACGTTCGCATTTCAAGAGCAGGGCTGCGAAACGAGCCTAGCAGGTACACCATCTTTCCCAGGCTACGTTTGAAGTTTGAGGTGGCAAGACAAGCAAGCAGCCCCATTCTCTGTGCCTCTGTGCGAGCACTGCCATGGGCAGATGAGGCTGAGCAACAGCTTTCCAGGATAGCCCCTTCTGGCTGCCAGCTATCTGCAGACGTTCGCACTTTCGGAGCAGGGCTGCGAAAGGAGCCTGGCTGGGACACCATCTTTCCCAGGATACGTTTGAAGTTTGAGGTGGCAAGACAAGCAAGGAGCCCCATTCTCTGTGCCTCTGTGCGAGCGCTGCCATGGGCAAATGAGGCTGAGCAACAGCTTTCCAGGATAGCACCTTCTGCCTGCCAGCTATCTGCAGACGTTCGCAGTTTCGGAGCAGGGCTGTGATAGGAGCCTGGCAGGGACACCACCATTCCCAGCATGCGTTTGAAGATTCAAGTGGCAAGATAAGCAAGCAGCCCCATTCTCTGTGCCTCTATGCGAACAGTGCCATGGGCAGATGAGGCTGAGCAACAGGTTACCAGGCTAGCCCCTTCTGGCTGCCAGCTATCTGCAGACGTTCGCATTTCAAGAGCAGGGCTGCGAAACGAGCCTAGCAGGTACACCATCTTTCCCAGGCTACGTTTGAAGTTTGAGGTTGCAAGACAAGCAAGCAGCCCCATTCTCTGTGCCTCTGTGCGAGCACTGCCATGGGCAGATGAGGCTGAGCAACAGCTTTCCAGGATAGCCCCTTCTGGCTGCCAGCTATCTGCAGACGTTCGCACTTTCGGAGCAGGGCTGCGAAAGGAGCCTGGCTGGGACACCAACTTTCCCAGGATACGTTTGAAGTTTGAGGTGGCAAGACAAGCAAGCAGCCCCATTCTCTGTGCCTCTGTGCGAGCGCTGCCATGGGCAAATGAGGCTGAGCAACAGCTTTCCAGGATAGCACCTTCTGCCTGCCAGCTATCTGCAGACGTTCGCAGTTTCGGAGCAGGGCTGTGATAGGAGCCTGGCAGGGACACCACCATTCCCAGCATGCGTTTGAAGTTTCAAGTGGCAAGATAAGCAAGCAGCCCCATTCTCTGTGCCTCTATGCGAACAGTGCCATGGGCAGATGAGGCTGAGCAACAGCTTTCCAGGCTAGCCCCTTCTGGCTGCCAGCTATCTGCAGACGTTCGCACTTTCGGAGCAGGGCTGCGAAAGTAGCCTGGCTGGGACACCAACTTTCCCAGGATACGTTTGAAGTTTGAGGTGGCAAGACAAGCAAGCAGCCCCATTCTCTGTGCCTCTGTGCGAGCACTGCCATGGGCAGATGAGGCTGAGCAACAGCTTTCCAGGCTAGCCCCTTCTGGCTGCCAGCTATCTGCAGACGTTCGCATTTCAAGAGCAGGGCTGCGAAAGGAGCCTAGCAGGAACACCATCTTTCCCAGGCTACGTTTGAAGTTTGGGGTGGCAAGACAAGAAAGCAGCCCCATTCTCTGTGCCTCTATGCGAACAGTTGCATGGGCAGATGAGGCTGAGCAACAGCTTTCCAGGCTAGCCCCTTCTGGCTGCCAGCTATCTGCAGACTTTCGCATTTCAAGAGCAGGGCTGCGAAAGGAGCCTAGCAGGTACACCATCTTTCCCAGGCTACGTTTGAAGTTTTAGTTGGCAAGACAAGCAAGGAGCCCCATTCTCTGTGCCTCTGTGCGAGCACTGCCATGGGCAGATGAGGCTGAGCAACAGCTTTCCAGGCTAGCCCCTTCTGGCTGCCAGCTATCTGCAGACGTTCGCACTTTTGGAGCAGGGCTGCGAAAGGAGGCTGGCTGGGACACCAACTTTCCCAGGATACGTTTGAAGTTTGAGGTGGCAAGACAAGCAAGCAGCCCCATTCTCTGTGCCTCTGTGCGAGCACTGCCATGGGCAGATCAGGCTGAGCAACAGCTTTCCAGGATAGCACCTTCTGCCTGCCAGCTATCTGCAGACGTTCGCAGTTTCGGAGCAGGGCTGTGATAGGAGCCTGGCAGGGACACCACCATTGCCAGCATGCGTTTGAAGTTTCAAGTGGCAAGAGAAGCAAGGAGCCCCATTCTCTGTGCCTCTATGCGAACAGTGCCATGGGCAGATGAGGCTGAGCAACAGCTTTCCAGGCTAGCCCCTTCTGGCTGCCAGCTATCTGCAGACGTTCGCATTTTCGGAGCAGGGCTGCGAAAGGAGCCTGGCTGGGACACCAACTTTCCCAGGATACGTTTGAAGTTTGAGGTGGCAAGACAAGCAAGCAGCCCCATTCTCTGTGCCTCTGTGCGAGCACTGCCATGGGCAGATGAGGCTGAGCAACAGCTTTCCAGGCTAGCCCCTTCTGGCTGCCAGCTATCTGCAGACGTTCGCATTTCAAGAGCAGGGCTGCGAAACGAGCCTAGCAGGAACACCATCTTTCCCAGGCTACGTTTGAAGTTTGGGGTGGCAAGACAAGCAAGCAGCCCCATTCTCTGTGCCTCTGTGCGAGCACTGCCATGGGCAGATGAGGCTGAGCAACAGCTTTCCAGGCTAGCCCCTTCTGGCTGCCAGCTATCTGCAGACGTTCGCATTTCAAGAGCAGGGCTGCGAAAGGAGCCTAGCAGGTACACCATCTTTCCCAGGCTACGTTTGAAGTTTCAAGTGGCAAGATAAGCAAGGAGCCCCATTCTCTGTGCCTCTATGCGAACAGTGCCATGGGCAGATGAGGCTGAGCAACAGCTTTCCAGGCTAGCCCCTTCTGGCTGCCAGCTATCTGTAGACGTTCGCATTTCAAGAGCAGGGCTGCGAAAGGAGCCTAGCAGGTACACCATCTTTCCCAGGCTACGTTTGAAGTTTTAGTTGGCAAGACAAGCAAGCAGCCCCATTCTCTGTGCCTCTGTGCGAGCACTGCCATGGGCAGATGAGGCTGAGCAACAGCTTTCCAGGATAGCACCTTCTGCCTGCCAGCTATCTGCAGACGTTCGCAGTTTCGGAGCAGGGCTGTGATAGGAGCCTGGCAGGGACACCACCATTCCCAGCATGCGTTTGAAGTTTCAAGTGGCAAGAGAAGCAAGGAGCCCCATTCTCTGTGCCTCTATGCGAACAGTGCCATGGGCAGATGAGGCTGAGCAACAGCTTTCCAGGGTAGCCCCTTCTGGCTGCCAGCTATCTGCAGACGTTCGCAGTTTCGGAGCAGGGCTGCGAAAGGAGCCTGGCTGGGACACCAACTTTCCCAGGATACGTTTGAAGTTTGAGGTGGCAAGACAAGCAAGCAGCCCCATTCTCTGTGCCTCTGTGCGAGCACTGCCATGGGCAGATGAGGCTGAGCAACAGCTTTCCAGGCTAGCCCCTTCTGGCTGCCAGCTATCTGCAGACGTTCGCATTTCAAGAGCAGGGCTGCGAAACGAGCCTAGCAGGAACACCATCTTTCCCAGGCTACGTTTGAAGTTTGGGGTGGCAAGACAAGAAAGCAGCCCCATTCTCTGTGCCTCTATGCGAACAGTGCCATGGGCAGATGAGGCTGAGCAACAGCTTTCCAGGCTAGCCCCTTCTGGCTGCCAGCTATCTGCAGACGTTCGCATTTCAAGAGCAGGGCTGCGAAAGGAGCCTAGCAGGTACACCATCTTTCCCAGGCTACGTTTGAAGTTTCAAGTGGCAAGATAAGCAAGGAGCCCCATTCTCTGTGCCTCTATGCGAACAGTGCCATGGGCAGATGAGGCTGAGCAACAGCTTTCCAGGCTAGCCCCTTCTGGCTGCCAGCTATCTGTAGACGTTCGCATTTCAAGAGCAGGGCTGCGAAAGGAGCCTAGCAGGTACACCATCTTTCCCAGGCTACGTTTGAAGTTTTAGTTGGCAAGACAAGCAAGGAGCCCCATTCTCTGTGCCTCTGTGCGAGCACTGCCATGGGCAGATGAGGCTGAGCAACAGCTTTCCAGGCTAGCCCCTTCTGGCTGCCAGCTATCTGCAGACGTTCGCATTTCAAGAGCAGGGCTGCGAAAGGAGCCTAGCAGGTACACCATATTTCCCAGGCTACGTTTGAAGTTTCAAGTGGCAAGATAAGCAAGGAGCCCCATTCTCTGTGCCTCTATGCGAACAGTGCCATGGGCAGATGAGGCTGAGCAACAGCTTTCCAGGCTAGCCCCTTCTGGCTGCCAGCTATCTGCAGACGTTCGCATTTCAAGAGCAGGGCTGCGAAAGGAGCCTAGCAGGTACACCATCTTTCCCAGGCTACGTTTGAAGTTTCAAGTGGCAAGATAAGCAAGGAGCCCCATTCTCTGTGCCTCTATGCGAACAGTGCCATGGGCAGATGAGGCTGAGCAACAGCTTTCCAGGCTAGCCCCTTCTGGCTGCCAGCTATCTGTAGACGTTCGCATTTCAAGAGCAGGGCTGCGAAAGGAGCCTAGCAGGTACACCATCTTTCCCAGGCTACGTTTGAAGTTTTAGTTGGCAAGACAAGCAAGGAGCCCCATTCTCTGTGCCTCTGTGCGAGCACTGCCATGGGCAGATGAGGCTGAGCAACAGCTTTCCAGGCTAGCCCCTTCTGGCTGCCAGCTATCTGCAGACGTTCGCATTTCAAGAGCAGGGCTGCGAAAGGAGCCTAGCAGGTACACCATCTTTCCCAGGCTACGTTTGAAGTTTCAAGTGGCAAGATAAGCAAGGAGCCCCATTCTCTGTGCCTCTATGCGAACAGTGCCATGGGCAGATGAGGCTGAGCAACAGCTTTCCAGGCTAGCCCCTTCTGCCTGCCAGCTATCTGTAGACGTTCGCATTTCAAGAGCAGGGCTGCAAAAGGAGCCTAGCAGGTACACCATCTTTCCCAGGCTACGTTTGAAGTTTTAGTTGGCAAGACAAGCAAGGAGCCCCATTCTCTGTGCCTCTGTGCGAGCACTGCCATGGGCAGATGAGGCTGAGCAACAGCTTTCCAGGATAGCACCTTCTGCCTGCCAGCTATCTGCAGACGTTCGCAGTTTCGGAGCAGGGCTGTGATAGGAGCCTGGCAGGGACACCACCATTCCCAGCATGCGTTTGAAGTTTCAAGTGGCAAGAGAAGCAAGGAGCCCCATTCTCTGTGCCTCTATGCGAACAGTGCCATGGGCAGATGAGGCTGAGCAACAGCTTTCCAGGGTAGCCCCTTCTGGCTGCCAGCTATCTGCAGACGTTCGCATTTTCGGAGCAGGGCTGCGAAAGGAGCCTGGCTGGGACACCAACTTTCCCAGGATACGTTTGAAGTTTGAGGTGGCAAGACAAGCAAGCAGCCCCATTCTCTGTGCCTCTGTGCGAGCACTGCCATGGGCAGATGAGGCTGAGCAACAGCTTTCCAGGCTAGCCCCTTCTGGCTGCCAGCTATCTGCAGACGTTCGCATTTCAAGAGCAGGGCTGCGAAACGAGCCTAGCAGGAACACCATCTTTCCCAGGCTACGTTTGAAGTTTGGGGTGGCAAGACAAGAAAGCAGCCCCATTCTCTGTGCCTCTATGCGAACAGTGCCATGGGCAGATGAGGCTGAGCAACAGCTTTCCAGGCTAGCCCCTTCTGGCTGCCAGCTATCTGCAGACGTTCGCATTTCAAGAGCAGGGCTGCGAAAGGAGCCTAGCAGGTACACCATCTTTCCCAGGCTACGTTTGAAGTTTCAAGTGGCAAGATAAGCAAGGAGCCCCATTCTCTGTGCCTCTATGCGAACAGTGCCATGGGCAGATGAGGCTGAGCAACAGCTTTCCAGGCTAGCCCCTTCTGGCTGCCAGCTATCTGTAGACGTTCGCATTTCAAGAGCAGGGCTGCGAAAGGAGCCTAGCAGGTACACCATCTTTCCCAGGCTACGTTTGAAGTTTTAGTTGGCAAGACAAGCAAGGAGCCCCATTCTCTGTGCCTCTGTGCGAGCACTGCCATGGGCAGATGAGGCTGAGCAACAGCTTTCCAGGCTAGCCCCTTCTGGCTGCCAGCTATCTGCAGACGTTCACATTTCAAGAGCAGGGCTGCGAAAGGAGCCTGGCTGGGACACCATCTTTCCCTGGCTACGTTTGAAGTTTGAGGTGGCAAGACAAGCAAGCAGCCCCATTCTCTGTGCCTCTGTGCGAGCACTGCCATGGGCAGATGAGGCTGAGCAACAGCTTTCCAGGATAGCCCCTTCTGCCTGCCAGCTATCTGCAGACGTTCGCACTTTCGGAGCAGGGCTGTGATAGGAGCCTGGCAGGGACACCACCATTCCCAGCATGCGTTTGAAGTTTCAAGTGGCAAGATAAGCAAGCAGCCCCATTCTCTGTGCCTCTATGCGAACAGTGCCATGGGCAGATGAGGCTGAGCAACAGCTTTCCAGGATAGCCCCTTCTGGCTGCCAGCTATCTGCAGACGTTCGCATTTCAAGAGCAGGGCTGCGAAAGGAGCCTGGCTGGGACACCACCATTCCCAGCATGCGTTTGAAGTTTGAGGTGGCAAGACAAGCAAGCAGCCCCATTCTCTGTGCCTCTATGCGAACAGTGCCATGGGCAGATGAGGCTGAGCAACAGCTTTCCAGGCTAGCCCCTTCTGGCTGCCAGCTATCTGCAGACGTTCGCATTTCAAGAGCAGGGCTGCGAAAGGAGCCTAGCAGGAACACCATCTTTCCCAGGCTACGTTTGAAGTTTGGGGTGGCAAGACAAGAAAGCAGCCCCATTCTCTGTGCCTCTATGCGAACAGTGCCATGGGCAGATGAGGCTGAGCAACAGCTTTCCAGGCTAGCCCCTTCTGGCTGCCAGCTATCTGCAGACGTTCGCATTTCAAGAGCAGGGCTGCGAAAGGAGCCTAGCAGGTACACCATCTTTCCCAGGCTACGTTTGAAGTTTCAAGTGGCAAGATAAGCAAGGAGCCCCATTCTCTGTGCCTCTATGCGAACAGTGCCATGGGCAGATGAGGCTGAGCAACAGCTTTCCAGGCTAGCCCCTTCTGGCTGCCAGCTATCTGTAGACGTTCGCATTTCAAGAGCAGGGCTGCGAAAGGAGCCTAGCAGGTACACCATCTTTCCCAGGCTACGTTTGAAGTTTTAGTTGGCAAGACAAGCAAGGAGCCCCATTCTCTGTGCCTCTGTGCGAGCACTGCCATGGGCAGATGAGGCTGAGCAACAGCTTTCCAGGCTAGCCCCTTCTGGCTGCCAGCTATCTGCAGACGTTCGCACTTTTGGAGCAGGGCTGCGAAAGGAGCCTGGCTGGGACACCAACTTTCCCAGGATACGTTTGAAGTTTGAGGTGGCAAGACAAGCAAGCAGCCCCATTCTCTGTGCCTCTGTGCGAGCACTGCCATGGGCAAATGAGGCTGAGCAACAGCTTTCCAGGATAGCACCTTCTGCCTGCCAGCTATCTGCAGACGTTCGCAGTTTCGGAGCAGGGCTGTGATAGGAGCCTGGCAGGGACACCACCATTCCCAGCATGCGTTTGAAGTTTCAAGTGGCAAGAGAAGCAAGGAGCCCCATTCTCTGTGCCTCTATGCGAACAGTGCCATGGGCAGATGAGGCTGAGCAACAGCTTTCCAGGCTAGCCCCTTCTGGCTGCCAGCTATCTGCAGACGTTCGCATTTCAAGAGCAGGGCTGCGAAAGGAGCCTAGCAGGTACACCATCTTTCCCTGGCTACGTTTGAAGTTTGAGGTGGCAAGACAAGCAAGGAGCCCCATTCTCTGTGCCTCTGTGCGAGCACTGCCATGGGCAGATGAGGCTGAGCAACAGCTTTCCAGGATAGCCCCTTCTGGATGCCAGCTATCTGCAGACGTTCACATTTCGAGAGCAGGGCTGCGAAAGGAGCCTAGCAGGTACACCATCTTTCCCTGGCTACGTTTGAAGTTTGAGGTGGCAAGACAAGCAAGCAGCCCCATTCTCTGTGCCTCTGTGCGAGCACTGCCATGGGCAGATGAGGCTGAGCAACAGCTTTCCAGGATAGCCCCTTCTGCCTGCCAGCTATCTGCAGACGTTCGCACTTTCGGAGCAGGGCTGTGATAGGAGCCTGGCAGGGACACCACCATTCCCAGCATGCGTTTGAAGTTTCAAGTGGCAAGATAAGCAAGCAGCCCCATTCTCTGTGCCTCTATGCGAACAGTGCCATGGGCAGATGAGGCTGAGCAACAGCTTTCCAGGATAGCCCCTTCTGGCTGCCAGCTATCTGTAGACGTTCGCATTTCAAGAGCAGGGCTGCAAAAGGAGCCTAGCAGGTACACCATCTTTCCCAGGCTACGTTTGAAGTTTTAGTTGGCAAGACAAGCAAGGAGCCCCATTCTCTGTGCCTCTGTGCGAGCACTGCCATGGGCAGATGAGGCTGAGCAACAGCTTTCCAGGCTAGCCCCTTCTGCCTGCCAGCTATCTGCAGACGTTCGCAGTTTCGGAGCAGGGCTGTGATAGGAGCCTGGCAGGGACACCACCATTCCCAGCATGCGTTTGAAGTTTCAAGTGGCAAGAGAAGCAAGGAGCCCCATTCTCTGTGCCTCTATGCGAACAGTGCCATGGGCAGATGAGGCTGAGCAACAGCTTTCCAGGCTAGCCCCTTCTGGCTGCCAGCTATCTGCAGACGTTCGCATTTCAAGAGCAGGGCTGCGAAAGGAGCCTAGCAGGTACACCATCTTTCCCTGGCTACGTTTGAAGTTTGAGGTGGCAAGACAAGCAAGGAGCCCCATTCTCTGTGCCTCTGTGCGAGCACTGCCATGGGCAGATGAGGCTGAGCAACAGCTTTCCAGGATAGCCCCTTCTGGATGCCAGCTATCTGCAGACGTTCACATTTCGAGAGCAGGGCTGCGAAAGGAGCCTAGCAGGTACACCATCTTTCCCTGGCTACGTTTGAAGTTTGAGGTGGCAAGACAAGCAAGCAGCCCCATTCTCTGTGCCTCTGTGCGAGCACTGCCATGGGCAGATGAGGCTGAGCAACAGCTTTCCAGGATAGCCCCTTCTGCCTGCCAGCTATCTGCAGACGTTCGCAGTTTCGGAGCAGGGCTGTGATAGGAGCCTGGCAGGGACACCACCATTCCCAGCATGCGTTTGAAGTTTCAAGTGGCAAGATAAGCAAGCAGCCCCATTCTCTGTGCCTCTATGCGAACAGTGCCATGGGCAGATGAGGCTGAGCAACAGCTTTCCAGGATAGCCCCTTCTGGCTGCCAGCTATCTGCAGACGTTCGCATTTCAAGAGCAGGGCTGCAAAAGGAGCCTAGCAGGTACACCATCTTTCCCAGGCTACGTTTGAAGTTTTAGTTGGCAAGACAAGCAAGGAGCCCCATTCTCTGTGCCTCTGTGCGAGCACTGCCATGGGCAGATGAGGCTGAGCAACAGCTTTCCAGGATAGCACCTTCTGCCTGCCAGCTATCTGCAGACGTTCGCAGTTTCGGAGCAGGGCTGTGATAGGAGCCTGGCAGGGACACCACCATTCCCAGCATGCGTTTGAAGTTTCAAGTGGCAAGAGAAGCAAGGAGCCCCATTCTCTGTGCCTCTATGCGAACAGTGCCATGGGCAGATGAGGCTGAGCAACAGCTTTCCAGGGTAGCCCCTTCTGGCTGCCAGCTATCTGCAGACGTTCGCATTTTCGGAGCAGGGCTGCGAAAGGAGCCTGGCTGGGACACCAACTTTCCCAGGATACGTTTGAAGTTTGAGGTGGCAAGACAAGCAAGCAGCCCCATTCTCTGTGCCTCTGTGCGAGCACTGCCATTGGCAGATGAGGCTGAGCAACAGCTTTCCAGGCTAGCCCCTTCTGGCTGCCAGCTATCTGCAGACGTTCGCATTTCAAGAGCAGGGCTGCGAAACGAGCCTAGCAGGAACACCATCTTTCCCAGGCTACGTTTGAAGTTTGGGGTGGCAAGACAAGAAAGCAGCCCCATTCTCTGTGCCTCTATGCGAACAGTGCCATGGGCAGATGAGGCTGAGCAACAGCTTTCCAGGCTAGCCCCTTCTGGCTGCCAGCTATCTGCAGACGTTCGCATTTCAAGAGCAGGGCTGCGAAAGGAGCCTAGCAGGTACACCATCTTTCCCAGGCTACGTTTGAAGTTTTAGTTGGCAAGACAAGCAAGGAGCCCCATTCTCTGTGCCTCTGTGCGAGCACTGCCATGGGCAGATGAGGCTGAGCAACAGCTTTCCAGGCTAGCCCCTTCTGGCTGCCAGCTATCTGCAGACGTTCGCACTTTTGGAGCAGGGCTGCGAAAGGAGGCTGGCTGGGACACCAACTTTCCCAGGATACGTTTGAAGTTTGAGGTGGCAAGACAAGCAAGCAGCCCCATTCTCTGTGCCTCTGTGCGAGCACTGCCATGGGCAGATCAGGCTGAGCAACAGCTTTCCAGGATAGCACCTTCTGCCTGCCAGCTATCTGCAGACGTTCGCAGTTTCGGAGCAGGGCTGTGATAGGAGCCTGGCAGGGACACCAACTTTCCCAGGATACGTTTGAAGTTTGAGGTGGCAAGACAAGCAAGCAGCCCCATTCTCTGTGCCTCTGTGCGAGCACTGCCATGGGCAGATGAGGCTGAGCAACAGCTTTCCAGGCTAGCCCCTTCTGGCTGCCAGCTATCTGCAGACGTTCGCATTTCAAGAGCAGGGCTGCGAAACGAGCCTAGCAGGAACACCATCTTTCCCAGGCTACGTTTGAAGTTTGGGGTGGCAAGACAAGCAAGCAGCCCCATTCTCTGTGCCTCTGTGCGAGCACTGCCATGGGCAGATGAGGCTGAGCAACAGCTTTCCAGGCTAGCCCCTTCTGGCTGCCAGCTATCTGCAGACGTTCGCATTTCAAGAGCAGGGCTGCGAAAGGAGCCTAGCAGGTACACCATCTTTCCCAGGCTACGTTTGAAGTTTCAAGTGGCAAGATAAGCAAGGAGCCCCATTCTCTGTGCCTCTATGCGAACAGTGCCATGGGCAGATGAGGCTGAGCAACAGCTTTCCAGGCTAGCCCCTTCTGGCTGCCAGCTATCTGTAGACGTTCGCATTTCAAGAGCAGGGCTGCGAAAGGAGCCTAGCAGGTACACCATCTTTCCCAGGCTACGTTTGAAGTTTTAGTTGGCAAGACAAGCAAGCAGCCCCATTCTCTGTGCCTCTGTGCGAGCACTGCCATGGGCAGATGAGGCTGAGCAACAGCTTTCCAGGATAGCACCTTCTGCCTGCCAGCTATCTGCAGACGTTCGCACTTTCGGAGCAGGGCTGTGATAGGAGCCTGGCAGGGACACCACCATTCCCAGCATGCGTTTGAAGTTTCAAGTGGCAAGATAAGCAAGGAGCCCCATTCTCTGTGCCTCTATGCGAACAGTGCCATGGGCAGATGAGGCTGAGCAACAGCTTTCCAGGGTAGCCCCTTCTGGCTGCCAGCTATCTGCAGACGTTCGCAGTTTCGGAGCAGGGCTGCGAAAGGAGCCTGGCTGGGACACCAACTTTCCCAGGATACGTTTGAAGTTTGAGGTGGCAAGACAAGCAAGCAGCCCCATTCTCTGTGCCTCTGTGCGAGCACTGCCATGGGCAGATGAGGCTGAGCAACAGCTTTCCAGGCTAGCCCCTTCTGGCTGCCAGCTATCTGCAGACGTTCGCATTTCAAGAGCAGGGCTGCGAAACGAGCCTAGCAGGAACACCATCTTTCCCAGGCTACGTTTGAAGTTTGGGGTGGCAAGACAAGAAAGCAGCCCCATTCTCTGTGCCTCTATGCGAACAGTGCCATGGGCAGATGAGGCTGAGCAACAGCTTTCCAGGCTAGCCCCTTCTGGCTGCCAGCTATCTGCAGACGTTCGCATTTCAAGAGCAGGGCTGCGAAAGGAGCCTAGCAGGTACACCATCTTTCCCAGGCTACGTTTGAAGTTTCAAGTGGCAAGATAAGCAAGGAGCCCCATTCTCTGTGCCTCTATGCGAACAGTGCCATGGGCAGATGAGGCTGAGCAACAGCTTTCCAGGCTAGCCCCTTCTGGCTGCCAGCTATCTGTAGACGTTCGCATTTCAAGAGCAGGGCTGCGAAAGGAGCCTAGCAGGTACACCATCTTTCCCAGGCTACGTTTGAAGTTTTAGTTGGCAAGACAAGCAAGGAGCCCCATTCTCTGTGCCTCTGTGCGAGCACTGCCATGGGCAGATGAGGCTGAGCAACAGCTTTCCAGGCTAGCCCCTTCTGGCTGCCAGCTATCTGCAGACGTTCGCATTTCAAGAGCAGGGCTGCGAAAGGAGCCTAGCAGGTACACCATCTTTCCCAGGCTACGTTTGAAGTTTCAAGTGGCAAGATAAGCAAGGAGCCCCATTCTCTGTGCCTCTATGCGAACAGTGCCATGGGCAGATGAGGCTGAGCAACAGCTTTCCAGGCTAGCCCCTTCTGGCTGCCAGCTATCTGTAGACGTTCGCATTTCAAGAGCAGGGCTGCAAAAGGAGCCTAGCAGGTACACCATCTTTCCCAGGCTACGTTTGAAGTTTTAGTTGGCAAGACAAGCAAGGAGCCCCATTCTCTGTGCCTCTGTGCGAGCACTGCCATGGGCAGATGAGGCTGAGCAACAGCTTTCCAGGATAGCACCTTCTGCCTGCCAGCTATCTGCAGACGTTCGCAGTTTCGGAGCAGGGCTGTGATAGGAGCCTGGCAGGGACACCACCATTCCCAGCATGCGTTTGAAGTTTCAAGTGGCAAGAGAAGCAAGGAGCCCCATTCTCTGTGCCTCTATGCGAACAGTGCCATGGGCAGATGAGGCTGAGCAACAGCTTTCCAGGGTAGCCCCTTCTGGCTGCCAGCTATCTGCAGACGTTCGCATTTTCGGAGCAGGGCTGCGAAAGGAGCCTGGCTGGGACACCAACTTTCCCAGGATACGTTTGAAGTTTGAGGTGGCAAGACAAGCAAGCAGCCCCATTCTCTGTGCCTCTGTGCGAGCACTGCCATGGGCAGATGAGGCTGAGCAACAGCTTTCCAGGCTAGCCCCTTCTGGCTGCCAGCTATCTGCAGACGTTCGCATTTCAAGAGCAGGGCTGCGAAACGAGCCTAGCAGGAACACCATCTTTCCCAGGCTACGTTTGAAGTTTGGGGTGGCAAGACAAGAAAGCAGCCCCATTCTCTGTGCCTCTATGCGAACAGTGCCATGGGCAGATGAGGCTGAGCAACAGCTTTCCAGGCTAGCCCCTTCTGGCTGCCAGCTATCTGCAGACGTTCGCATTTCAAGAGCAGGGCTGCGAAAGGAGCCTAGCAGGTACACCATCTTTCCCAGGCTACGTTTGAAGTTTCAAGTGGCAAGATAAGCAAGAAGCCCCATTCTCTGTGCCTCTATGCGAACAGTGCCATGGGCAGATGAGGCTGAGCAACAGCTTTCCAGGCTAGCCCCTTCTGGCTGCCAGCTATCTGTAGACGTTCGCATTTCAAGAGCAGGGCTGCGAAAGGAGCCTAGCAGGTACACCATCTTTCCCAGGCTACGTTTGAAGTTTTAGTTGGCAAGACAAGCAAGGAGCCCCATTCTCTGTGCCTCTGTGCGAGCACTGCCATGGGCAGATGAGGCTGAGCAACAGCTTTCCAGGCTAGCCCCTTCTGGATGCCAGCTATCTGCAGACGTTCACATTTCAAGAGCAGGGCTGCGAAAGGAGCCTGGCTGGGACACCATCTTTCCCTGGCTACGTTTGAAGTTTGAGGTGGCAAGACAAGCAAGCAGCCCCATTCTCTGTGCCTCTGTGCGAGCACTGCCATGGGCAGATGAGGCTGAGCAACAGCTTTCCAGGATAGCCCCTTCTGCCTGCCAGCTATCTGCAGACGTTCGCACTTTCGGAGCAGGGCTGTGATAGGAGCCTGGCAGGGACACCACCATTCCCAGCATGCGTTTGAAGTTTCAAGTGGCAAGATAAGCAAGCAGCCCCATTCTCTGTGCCTCTATGCGAACAGTGCCATGGGCAGATGAGGCTGAGCAACAGCTTTCCAGGATAGCCCCTTCTGGCTGCCAGCTATCTGCAGACGTTCGCATTTCAAGAGCAGGGCTGCGAAAGGAGCCTGGCTGGGACACCACCATTCCCAGCATGCGTTTGAAGTTTGAGGTGGCAAGACAAGCAAGCAGCCCCATTCTCTGTGCCTCTATGCGAACAGTGCCATGGGCAGATGAGGCTGAGCAACAGCTTTCCAGGCTAGCCCCTTCTGGCTGCCAGCTATCTGCAGACGTTCGCATTTCAAGAGCAGGGCTGCGAAAGGAGCCTAGCAGGAACACCATCTTTCCCAGGCTACGTTTGAAGTTTGGGGTGGCAAGACAAGAAAGCAGCCCCATTCTCTGTGCCTCTATGCGAACAGTGCCATGGGCAGATGAGGCTGAGCAACAGCTTTCCAGGCTAGCCCCTTCTGGCTGCCAGCTATCTGCAGACGTTCGCATTTCAAGAGCAGGGCTGCGAAAGGAGCCTAGCAGGTACACCATCTTTCCCAGGCTACGTTTGAAGTTTCAAGTGGCAAGATAAGCAAGGAGCCCCATTCTCTGTGCCTCTATGCGAACAGTGCCATGGGCAGATGAGGCTGAGCAACAGCTTTCCAGGCTAGCCCCTTCTGGCTGCCAGCTATCTGTAGACGTTCGCATTTCAAGAGCAGGGCTGCGAAAGGAGCCTAGCAGGTACAGCATCTTTCCCTGGCTACGTTTGAAGTTTTAGTTGGCAAGACAAGCAAGGAGCCCCATTCTCTGTGCCTCTGTGCGAGCACTGCCATGGGCAGATGAGGCTGAGCAACAGCTTTCCAGGCTAGCCCCTTCTGGCTGCCAGCTATCTGCAGACGTTCGCACTTTTGGAGCAGGGCTGCGAAAGGAGCCTGGCTGGGACACCAACTTTCACAGGATACGTTTGAAGTTTGAGGTGGCAAGACAAGCAAGCAGCCCCATTCTCTGTGCCTCTGTGCGAGCACTGCCATGGGCAAATGAGGCTGAGCAACAGCTTTCCAGGATAGCACCTTCTGCCTGCCAGCTATCTGCAGACGTTCGCAGTTTCGGAGCAGGGCTGTGATAGGAGCCTGGCAGGGACACCACCATTCCCAGCATGCGTTTGAAGTTTCAAGTGGCAAGAGAAGCAAGGAGCCCCATTCTCTGTGCCTCTATGCGAACAGTGCCATGGGCAGATGAGGCTGAGCAACAGCTTTCCAGGCTAGCCCCTTCTGGCTGCCAGCTATCTGCAGACGTTCGCATTTCAAGAGCAGGGCTGCGAAAGGAGCCTAGCAGGTACACCATCTTTCCCTGGCTACGTTTGAAGTTTGAGGTGGCAAGACAAGCAGGGAGCCCCATTCTCTGTGCCTCTGTGCGAGCACTGCCATGGGCAGATGAGGCTGAGCAACAGCTTTCCAGGATAGCCCCTTCTGGATGCCAGCTATCTGCAGACGTTCACATTTCGAGAGCAGGGCTGCGAAAGGAGCCTAGCAGGTACACCATCTTTCCCTGGCTACGTTTGAAGTTTGAGGTGGCAAGACAAGCAAGCAGCCCCATTCTCTGTGCCTCTGTGCGAGCACTGCCATGGGCAGATCAGGCTGAGCAACAGCTTTCCAGGATAGCCCCTTCTGCCTGCCAGCTATCTGCAGACGTTCGCACTTTCGGAGCAGGGCTGTGATAGGAGCCTGGCAGGGACACCACCATTCCCAGCATGCGTTTGAAGTTTCAAGTGGCAAGATAAGCAAGCAGCCCCATTCTCTGTGCCTCTATGCGAACAGTGCCATGGGCAGATGAGGCTGAGCAACAGCTTTCCAGGATAGCCCCTTCTGGCTGCCAGCTATCTGCAGACGTTCGCATTTCAAGAGCAGGGCTGCGAAAGGAGCCTGGCTGGGACACCACCATTCCCAGCATGCGTTTGAAGTTTGAGGTGGCAAGACAAGCAAGCAGCCCCATTCTCTGTGCCTCTATGCGAACAGTGCCATGGGCAGATGAGGCTGAGCAACAGCTTTCCAGGCTAGCCCCTTCTGGCTGCCAGCTATCTGCAGACGTTCGCATTTCAAGAGCAGGGCTGCGAAAGGAGCCTAGCAGGAACACCATCTTTCCCAGGCTACGTTTGAAGTTTGGGGTGGCAAGACAAGAAAGCAGCCCCATTCTCTGTGCCTCTATGCGAACAGTGCCATGGGCAGATGAGGCTGAGCAACAGCTTTCCAGGCTAGCCCCTTCTGGCTGCCAGCTATCTGCAGACGTTCGCATTTCAAGAGCAGGGCTGCGAAAGGAGCCTAGCAGGTACACCATCTTTCCCAGGCTACGTTTGAAGTTTCAAGTGGCAAGATAAGCAAGGAGCCCCATTCTCTGTGCCTCTATGCGAACAGTGCCATGGGCAGATGAGGCTGAGCAACAGCTTTCCAGGCTAGCCCCTTCTGGCTGCCAGCTATCTGTAGACGTTCGCATTTCAAGAGCAGGGCTGCGAAAGGAGCCTAGCAGGTACAGCATCTTTCCCTGGCTACGTTTGAAGTTTTAGTTGGCAAGACAAGCAAGGAGCCCCATTCTCTGTGCCTCTGTGCGAGCACTGCCATGGGCAGATGAGGCTGAGCAACAGCTTTCCAGGCTAGCCCCTTCTGGCTGCCAGCTATCTGCAGACGTTCGCACTTTTGGAGCAGGGCTGCGAAAGGAGCCTGGCTGGGACACCAACTTTCACAGGATACGTTTGAAGTTTGAGGTGGCAAGACAAGCAAGCAGCCCCATTCTCTGTGCCTCTGTGCGAGCACTGCCATGGGCAAATGAGGCTGAGCAACAGCTTTCCAGGATAGCACCTTCTGCCTGCCAGCTATCTGCAGACGTTCGCAGTTTCGGAGCAGGGCTGTGATAGGAGCCTGGCAGGGACACCACCATTCCCAGCATGCGTTTGAAGTTTCAAGTGGCAAGAGAAGCAAGGAGCCCCATTCTCTGTGCCTCTATGCGAACAGTGCCATGGGCAGATGAGGCTGAGCAACAGCTTTCCAGGCTAGCCCCTTCTGGCTGCCAGCTATCTGCAGACGTTCGCATTTCAAGAGCAGGGCTGCGAAAGGAGCCTAGCAGGTACACCATCTTTCCCTGGCTACGTTTGAAGTTTGAGGTGGCAAGACAAGCAAGGAGCCCCATTCTCTGTGCCTCTGTGCGAGCACTGCCATGGGCAGATGAGGCTGAGCAACAGCTTTCCAGGATAGCCCCTTCTGGATGCCAGCTATCTGCAGACGTTCACATTTCGAGAGCAGGGCTGCAAAAGGAGCCTAGCAGGTACACCATCTTTCCCTGGCTACGTTTGAAGTTTGAGGTGGCAAGACAAGCAAGCAGCCCCATTCTCTGTGCCTCTGTGCGAGCACTGCCATGGGCAGATCAGGCTGAGCAACAGCTTTCCAGGATAGCCCCTTCTGCCTGCCAGCTATCTGCAGACGTTCGCACTTTCGGAGCAGGGCTGTGATAGGAGCCTGGCAGGGACACCACCATTCCCAGCATGCGTTTGAAGTTTCAAGTGGCAAGATAAGCAAGCAGCCCCATTCTCTGTGCCTCTATGCGAACAGTGCCATGGGCAGATGAGGCTGAGCAACAGCTTTCCAGGATAGCCCCTTCTGGCTGCCAGCTATCTGTAGACGTTCGCATTTCAAGAGCAGGGCTGCAAAAGGAGCCTAGCAGGTACACCATCTTTCCCAGGCTACGTTTGAAGTTTTAGTTGGCAAGACAAGCAAGGAGCCCCATTCTCTGTGCCTCTGTGCGAGCACTGCCATGGGCAGATGAGGCTGAGCAACAGCTTTCCAGGATAGCACCTTCTGCCTGCCAGCTATCTGCAGACGTTCGCAGTTTCGGAGCAGGGCTGTGATAGGAGCCTGGCAGGGACACCACCATTCCCAGCATGCGTTTGAAGTTTCAAGTGGCAAGAGAAGCAAGGAGCCCCATTCTCTGTGCCTCTATGCGAACAGTGCCATGGGCAGATGAGGCTGAGCAACAGCTTTCCAGGGTAGCCCCTTCTGGCTGCCAGCTATCTGCAGACGTTCGCATTTTCGGAGCAGGGCTGCGAAAGGAGCCTGGCTGGGACACCAACTTTCCCAGGCTACGTTTGAAGTTTGAGGTGGCAAGACAAGCAAGCAGCCCCATTCTCTGTGCCTCTGTGCGAGCACTGCCATGGGCAGATGAGGCTGAGCAACAGCTTTCCAGGCTAGCCCCTTCTGGCTGCCAGCTATCTGCAGACGTTCGCATTTCAGGAGCAGGGCTGCGAAACGAGCCTAGCAGGAACACCATCTTTCCCAGGTTACGTTTGAAGTTTGGGGTGGCAAGACAAGAAAGCAGCCCCATTCTCTGTGCCTCTATGCGAACAGTGCCATGGGCAGATGAGGCTGAGCAACAGCTTTCCAGGCTAGCCCCTTCTGGCTGCCAGCTATCTGCAGACGTTCGCATTTCAAGAGCAGGGCTGCGAAAGGAGCCTAGCAGGTACACCATCTTTCCCAGGCTACGTTTGAAGTTTCAAGTGGCAAGATAAGCAAGGAGCCCCATTCTCTGTGCCTCTATGCGAACAGTGCCATGGGCAGATGAGGCTGAGCAACAGCTTTCCAGGCTAGCCCCTTCTGGCTGCCAGCTATCTGTAGACGTTCGCATTTCAAGAGCAGGGCTGCGAAAGGAGCCTAGCAGGTACACCATCTTTCCCAGGCTACGTTTGAAGTTTTAGTTGGCAAGACAAGCAAGGAGCCCCATTCTCTGTGCCTCTGTGCGAGCACTGCCATGGGCAGATGAGGCTGAGCAACAGCTTTCCAGGCTAGCCCCTTCTGGCTGCCAGCTATCTGCAGACGTTCACATTTCAAGAGCAGGGCTGCGAAAGGAGCCTGGCTGGGACACCATCTTTCCCTGGCTACGTTTGAAGTTTGAGGTGGCAAGACAAGCAAGCAGCCCCATTCTCTGTGCCTCTGTGCGAGCACTGCCATGGGCAGATGAGGCTGAGCAACAGCTTTCCAGGATAGCCCCTTCTGCCTGCCAGCTATCTGCAGACGTTCGCACTTTCGGAGCAGGGCTGTGATAGGAGCCTGGCAGGGACACCACCATTCCCAGCATGCGTTTGAAGTTTCAAGTGGCAAGATAAGCAAGCAGCCCCATTCTCTGTGCCTCTATGCGAACAGTGCCATGGGCAGATGAGGCTGAGCAACAGCTTTCCAGGATAGCCCCTTCTGGCTGCCAGCTATCTGCAGACGTTCGCATTTCAAGAGCAGGGCTGCGAAAGGAGCCTGGCTGGGACACCATCTTTCCCAGGCTACGTTTGAAGTTTTAGTTGGCAAGACAAGCAAGGAGCCCCATTCTCTGTGCCTCTATGCGAACAGTGCCATGGGCAGATGAGGCTGAGCAACAGCTTTCCAGGCTAGCCCCTTCTGCCTGCCAGCTATCTGCAGACGTTCGCATTTCAAGAGCAGGGCTGCGAAAGGAGCCTAGCAGGTACACCATCTTTCCCAGGCTACGTTTGAAGTTTCAAGTGGCAAGATCAGCAAGGAGCCCCATTCTCTGTGCCTCTATGCGAACAGTGCCATGGGCAGATGAGGCTGAGCAACAGCTTTCCAGGCTAGCCCCTTCTGGCTGCCAGCTATCTGTAGACGTTCGCATTTCAAGAGCAGGGCTGCGAAAGGAGCCTAGCAGGTACACCATCTTTCCCAGGCTACGTTTGAAGTTTTAGTTGGCAAGACAAGCAAGGAGCCCCATTCTCTGTGCCTCTGTGCGAGCACTGCCATGGGCAGATGAGGCTGAGCAACAGCTTTCCAGGCTAGCCCCTTCTGGCTGCCAGCTATCTGCAGACGTTCGCACTTTTGGAGCAGGGCTGCGAAAGGAGCCTGGCTGGGACACCAACTTTCACAGGATACGTTTGAAGTTTGAGGTGGCAAGACAAGCAAGCAGCCCCATTCTCTGTGCCTCTGTGCGAGCACTGCCATGGGCAAATGAGGCTGAGCAACAGCTTTCCAGGATAGCACCTTCTGCCTGCCAGCTATCTGCAGACGTTCGCAGTTTCGGAGCAGGGCTGTGATAGGAGCCTGGCAGGGACACCACCATTCCCAGCATGCGTTTGAAGTTTCAAGTGGCAAGAGAAGCAAGGAGCCCCATTCTCTGTGCCTCTATGCGAACAGTGCCATGGGCAGATGAGGCTGAGCAACAGCTTTCCAGGCTAGCCCCTTCTGGCTGCCAGCTATCTGCAGACGTTCGCATTTCAAGAGCAGGGCTGCGAAAGGAGCCTAGCAGGTACACCATCTTTCCCTGGCTACGTTTGAAGTTTGAGGTGGCAAGACAAGCAAGGAGCCCCATTCTCTGTGCCTCTGTGCGAGCACTGCCATGGGCAGATGAGGCTGAGCAACAGCTTTCCAGGATAGCCCCTTCTGGATGCCAGCTATCTGCAGACGTTCACATTTCGAGAGCAGGGCTGCGAAAGGAGCCTAGCAGGTACACCATCTTTCCCTGGCTACGTTTGAAGTTTGAGGTGGCAAGACAAGCAAGCAGCCCCATTCTCTGTGCCTCTGTGCGAGCACTGCCATGGGCAGATGAGGCTGAGCAACAGCTTTCCAGGATAGCCCCTTCTGCCTGCCAGCTATCTGCAGACGTTCGCACTTTCGGAGCAGGGCTGTGATAGGAGCCTGGCAGGGACACCACCATTCCCAGCATGTGTTTGAAGTTTCAAGTGGCAAGATAAGCAAGCAGCCCCATTCTCTGTGCCTCTATGCGAACAGTGCCATGGGCAGATGAGGCTGAGCAACAGCTTTCCAGGATAGCCCCTTCTGGCTGCCAGCTATCTGCAGACGTTCGCATTTCAAGAGCAGGGCTGCGAAAGGAGCCTGGCTGGGACACCAACTTTCCCAGGCTACGTTTGAAGTTTGAGGTGGCAAGACAAGCAAGCAGCCCCATTCTCTGTGCCTCTATGCGAACAGTGCCATGGGCAGATGAGGCTGAGCAACAGCTTTCCAGGCTAGCCCCTTCTGCCTGCCAGCTATCTGCAGACGTTCGCATTTCAAGAGCAGGGCTGCGAAAGGAGCCTGGCTGGGACACCATCTTTCCCAGGCTACGTTTGAAGTTTGAGGTTGCAAGACAAGCAAGGAGCCCCATTCTCTGTGCCTCTGTGCGAGCACTGCCATGGGCAGATGAGGCTGAGCAACAGCTTTCCAGGCTAACCCCTTCTGGCTGCCAGCTATCTGCAGACGTTCGCATTTCAAGAGCAGGGCTGCGAAAGGAGCCTAGCAGGTACACCATCTTTCCCAGGCTACGTTTGAAGTTTGAGGTGGCAAGACAAGCAAGCAGCCCCATTCTCTGTGCGAGCACTGCCATGGGCAGATGAGGCTGAGCAACAGCTTTCCAGGCTAGCCCCTTCTGGCTGCCAGCTATCTGCAGACGTTCGCATTTCAAGAGCAGGGCTGCGAAAGGAGCCTGGCTGGGACACCAACTTTCCCTGGCTACGTTTGAAGTTTTAGTTGGCAGGACAAGCAAGGAGCCCCATTCTCTGTGCCTCTGTGCGAGCACTGCCATGGGCAGATGAGGCTGAGCAACAGCTTTCCAGGCTAGCCCCTTCTGGCTGCCAGCTATCTGCAGACGTTCGCACTTTCGGAGCAGGGCTGCGAAAGGAGCCTGGCTGGGACACCAACTTTCCCAGGCTACGTTTGAAGTTTTAGTTGGCAAGACAAGCAAGGAGCCCCATTCTCTGTGCCTCTGTGCGAGCACTGCCATGGGCAGATGAGGCTGAGCAACAGCTTTCCAGGCTAGCCCCTTCTGCCTGCCAGCTATCTGCAGACGTTCGCACTTTCGGAGCAGGGCTGTGATTGGAGCCTGGCAGGGACACAAACATTCCCAGCATGCGTTTGAAGTTTCAAGTGACAAGATAAGCAAGCAGCCCCATTCTCTGTGCCTCTATGCGAACAGTGCCATGGGCAGATGAGGCTGAGCAACAGCTTTCAAGGCTAGCCCCTTCTGGCTGCCAGCTATCTGCAGACGTTCGCATTTCAAGAGCAGGGCTGCGAAAGGAGCCTGGCTGGGACACCAACTTTCCCAGGCTACGTTTGAAGTTTGAGGTGGCAAGACAAGCAAGGAGCCCCATTCTCTGTGCTTCTGTGCGAGCAGTGCCATGGGCAGATGAGGCTGAGCAACAGCTTTCCAGGCTAGCCCCTTCTGGCTGCCAGCTATCTGCAGACGTTCGCATTTCAAGAGCAGGGCTGCGAAAGGAGCCTAGCAGGTACACCATCTTTCCCAGGCTACGTTTGAAGTTTGAGGTGGCAAGACAAGCAAGCAGCCCCATTCTCTGTGCCTCTGTGCGAGCACTGCCATGGGCAGATGAGGCTGAGCAACAGCTTTCCAGGCTAGCCCCTTCTGGCTGCCAGCTATCTGCAGACGTTCGCATTTCAAGAGCAGGGCTGTGAAAGGAGCCTGGCAGGGACACCACCATTCCCAGCATGCGTTTGAAGTTTCAAGTGGCAAGATAAGCAAGCAGCCCCATTCTCTGTGCCTCTGTGCGAGCACTGCGATGGGCAGATGAGGCTGAGCAACAGCTTTCCAGGCTAGCCCCTTCTGGCTGCCAGCTATCTGCAGACGTTCGCATTTTAAGAGCAGGGCTGCGAAAGGAGCCTGGCTGGGACACCAACTTTCCCAGGCTACGTTTGAAGTTTTAGTTGGCAAGACAAGCAAGCAGCCCCATTCTCTGTGCCTCTGTGCGAGCACTGCCATGGGCAGATGAGGCTGAGCAACAGCTTTCCAGGATAGCCCCTTCTGGCTGCCAGCTATCTGCAGACGTTCGCACTTTCAGAGCAGGGCTGCGATAGGAGCCTGGCAGGGACACCACCATTCCCAGCATGCGTTTGAAGTTTCAAGTGGCAAGATAGGCAAGCAGCCCCATTCTCTGTGCCTCTATGCGAACAGTGCCATGGGCAGATGAGGCTGAGCAACAGCTTTCCAGGCTAGCCCCTTCTGGCTGCCAGCTATCTGCAGACGTTCGCATTTCAAGAGCAGGGCTGCGAAAGGAGCCTGGCTGGGACACCAACTTTCCCAGGCTACGTTTGAAGTTTTAGTTGGCAAGACAAGCAAGGAGCCCCATTCTCTGTGCCTATGTGCGAGCACTGCCATGGGCAGATGAGGCTGAGCAACAGCTTTCCAGGCTAGCCCCTTCTGGCTGCCAGCTATCTGCAGACGTTCGCATTTCAAGAGCAAGGCTGCGAAAGGAGCCTAGCAGGAACACCAACTTTCCCAGGCTACGTTTGAAGTTTGAGGTGGCAAGACAAGCAAGCAGCCCCATTCTCTGTGCCTCTGTGCGAGCACTGCCATGGGCAGATGAGGCTGAGCAACAGCTTTCCAGGCTAGCCCCTTCTGGCTGCCAGCTATCTGCAGACGTTCGCACTTTCGGAGCAGGGCTGTGATAGGAGCCTGGCAGGGACACCACCATTCCCAGCATGCGTTTGAAGTTTCAAGTGGCAAGATAAGCAAGCAGCCCCATTCTCTGTGCCTCTATGCGAGCAGTGCCATGGGCAGATGAGGCTGAGCAACAGCTTTCCAGGCTAGCCCCTTCTGCCTGCCAGCTATCTGCAGACGTTCGCATTTCAAGAGCAGGGCTGCGAAAGGAGCCTGGCAGGGACACCATCTTTCCCAGGCTACGTTTGAAGTTTGAGGTGGCAAGACAAGCAAGCAGCCCCATTCTCTGTGCCTCTGTGCGAGCACTGCCATGGGCAGATGAGGCTGAGCAACAGCTTTCCAGGATAGCCCCTTCTGCCTGCCATCTATCTGCAGACGTTCGCACTTTCGGAGCAGGGCTGTGATAGGAGCCTGACAGGGACACCACCATTCCCAGCATGCGTTTGAAGTTTCAAGTGGCAAGATAAGCAAGGAGCCCCATTCTCTGTGCCTCTATGCGAACAGTGCCATGGGCAGATGAGGCTGAGCAACAGCTTTCCAGGCTAGCCCCTTCCTGCTGCCAGCTATCTGCAGACGTTCGCATTTCAAGAGCAGGGCTGCGAAAGGAGCCTAGCAGGTACACCATCTTTCCCAGGCTACGTTTGAAGTTTGAGGTGGCAAGACAAGCAAGGAGCCCCATTCTCTGTGCCTCTGTGCGAGCACTGCCATGGGCAGATGAGGCTGAGCAACAGCTTTCCAGGCTAGCACCTTCTGGCTGCCAGCTATCTGCAGACGTTCGCATTTCAAGAGCAGGGCTGCGAAAGGAGCCTAGCAGGTACACCATCTTTCCCAGGCTACGTTTGAAGTTTGAGGTGGCAAGACAAGCAAGCAGCCCCATTCTCTGTGCCTCTGTGCGAGCACTGCCATGGGCAGATGAGGCTGAGCAACAGCTTTCCAGGCTAGCCCCTTCTGGCTGCCAGCTATCTGCAGACGTTCGCACTTTCGGAGCAGGGCTCCGAAAGGAGCCTGGCTGGGACACCATCTTTCCCAGGCTACGTTTGAAGTTTGAGGTGGCAAGACAAGCAAGCAGCCCCATTCTCTGTGCCTCTGTGCGAGCACTGCCATGGGCAGATGAGGCTGAGCAGCAGCTTTCCAGGCTAGCCCCTTCTGGCTGCCAGCTACCTGCAGACGTTCGCACTTTCGGAGCAGGGCTGTGATAGGAGCCTGGCAGGGACACCACCATTCCCAGCATGCGTTTGAAGATTCAAGTGGCAAGATAAGCAAGCAGCCCCATTCTCTGTGCCTCTATGCGAACAGTGCCATGGGCAGATGAGGCTGAGCAACAGCTTTCCAGGATAGCCCCTTCTGCCTGCCAGCTATCTGCAGACGTTCGCATTTCAAGAGCAGGGCTGCGAAAGGAGCCTAGCAGGTACACCATCTTTCCCAGGCTACGTTTGAAGTTTGAGGTTGCAAGACAAGCAAGGAGCCCCATTCTCTGTGCCTCTGTGCGAGCACTGCCATGGGCAGATGAGGCTGAGCAACAGCTTTCCAGGATAGCCCCTTCTGGCTGCCAGCTATCTGCAGACGTTCGCATTTCAAGAGCAGGGCTGCGAAAGGAGCCTAGCAGGTACACCATCTTTCCCAGGCTACGTTTGAAGTTTTAGTTGGCAAGACAAGCAAGGAGCCCCATTCTCTGTGCCTCTGTGCGAGCACTGCCATGGGCAGATGAGGCTGAGCAACAGCTTTCCAGGCTAGCCCCTTCTGGCTGCCAGCTATCTGCAGACGTTCGCACTTTCGGAGCAGGGCTGCGAAAGGAGCCTGGCTGGGACACCAACTTTCCCAGGATACGTTTGAAGTTTGAGGTGGCAAGACAAGCAAGCAGCTCCATTCTCTGTGCCTCTGTGCGAGCACTGCCATGGGCAAATGAGGCTGAGCAACAGCTTTCCAGGCTAGCCCCTTCTGGCTGCCAGCTATCTGCAGACGTTTGCACTTTCGGAGCAGGGCTGTGATAGGAGCCTGGCAGGGACACCACCATTCCCAGCATGCGTTTGAAGTTTCAAGTGGCAAGATAAGCAAGCAGCCCCATTCTCTGTGCCTCTATGCGAACAGTGCCATGGGCAGATGAGGCTGAGCAACAGCTTTCCAGGCTAGCCCCTTCTGCCTGCCAGCTATCTGCAGACGTTCGCATTTCAAGAGCAGGGCTGCGAAAGGAGCCTAGCAGGTACACTATCTTTCCCAGGCAACGTTTCAAGTTTGAGGTGGCAAGACAAGAAAGCAGCCCCATTCTCTGTGCCTCTGTGCGAGCACTGCCATGGGCAGATGAGGCTGAGCAACAGCTTTCCAGGCTAGCCCCTTCTGGCTGCCAGCTATCTGCAGACGTTCGCACTTTCGGAGCAGGGCTGCGAAAAAAGCCTGGCTGGGACACCATCTTTCCCAGGCTACGTTTGAAGTTTGAGGTGGCAAGACAAGCAAGCAGCCCCATTCTCTGTGCCTCTGTGCGAGCACTGCCATGGGCAGATGAGGCTGAGCAACAGCTTTCCAGGATAGCCCCTTCTGGCTGCCAGCTATCTGCAGACGTTCGCACTTTCGGAGCAGGGCTGTGATAAGAGCCTGGCAGGGACACCACCATTCCCAGCATGCGTTTGAAGATTCAAGTGGCAAGATAAGCAAGCAGCCCCATTCTCTGTGCCTCTATGCGAACAGTGCCATGGGCAGATGAGGCTGAGCAACAGCTTTCCAGGCTAGCCCCTTCTGGCTGCCAGCTATCTGCAGACGTTCGCATTTCAAGAGCAGGGCTGCGAAAGGATCCTGGCTGGGACACCAACTTTCCAAGGCTACGTTTGAAGTCTGAGGTGGCAAGACAAGCAAGCAGCCCCATTCTCTGTGCCTCTATGCGAACAGTTCCATGGGCAGATGAGGCTGAGCAACAGCTTTCTAGGCTAGCCCCTTCTGCCTGCCAGCTATCTGCAGACGTTCGCATTTCAAGAGCAGGGCTGCGAAAGGAGCCTAGCAGGTACACTATCTTTCCCAGGCAACGTTTCAAGTTTGAGGTGGCAAGACAAGAAAGCAGCCCCATTCTCTGTGCCTCTGTGCGAGCACTGCCATGGGCAGATGAGGCTGAGCAACAGCTTTCCAGGCTAGCCCCTTCTGGCTGCCAGCTATCTGCAGACGTTCGCACTTTCGGAGCAGGGCTGCGAAAAAAGCCTGGCTGGGACACCATCTTTCCCAGGCTACGTTTGAAGTTTGAGGTGGCAAGACAAGCAAGCATCCCCATTCTCTGTGCCTCTGTGCGAGCACTGCCATGGGCAGATGAGGCTGAGCAACAGCTTTCCAGGATAGCCCCTTCTGGCTGCCAGCTATCTGCAGACGTTCGCACTTTCGGAGCAGGGCTGTGATAGGAGCCTGGCAGGGACACCACCATTCCCAGCATGCGTTTGAAGATTCAAGTGGCAAGATAAGCAAGCAGCCCCATTCTCTGTGCCTCTATGCGAACAGTGCCATGGGCAGATGAGGCTGAGCAACAGCTTTCCAGGCTAGCCCCTTCTGGCTGCCAGCTATCTGCAGACGTTCGCATTTCAAGAGCAGGGCTGCGAAAGGAGCCTAGCAGGTACACCATCTTTCCCAGGCTACGTTTGAAGTTTGGGGTGGCAAGACAAGAAAGCAGCCCCATTCTCTGTGCCTCTATGCGAACAGTGCCATGGGCAGATGAGGCTGAGCAACAGCTTTCCAGGCTAGCCCCTTCTGGCTGCCAGCTATCTGCAGACGTTCGCAGTTCAAGAGCAGGGCTGCGAAAGGAGCCTAGCAGGTACACCATCTTTCCCAGGCTACGTTTGAAGTTAAGGTGGCAAGACAAGAAAGCAGCCCCATTCTCTGTGCCTCTGTGCGAGCACTGCCATGGGCAGATGAGGCTGAGCAACAGCTTTCCAGGCTAGCACCTTCTGGCTGCCAGCTATTTGCAGACGTTCGCACTTTCGGAGCAGGGCTGCGAAAGGATCCTGGCTGGGACACCAACTTTCCAAGGCTACGTTTGAAGTCTGAGGTGGCAAGACAAGCAAGCAGCCCCATTCTCTGTGCCTCTATGCGAACAGTTCCATGGGCAGATGAGGCTGAGCAACAGCTTTCTAGGGTAGCCCCTTCTGGCTGCCAGCTATCTGTAGACGTTCGCATTTCAAGAGCAGGGCTGCGAAAGGAGCCTAGCAGGTACACCATCTTTCCCAGGCTACGTTTGAAGTTTTAGTTGGCAAGACAAGCAAGGAGCCCCATTCTCTGTGCCTCTGTGCGAGCACTGCCATGGGCAGATGAGGCTGAGCAACAGCTTTCCAGGCTAGCCCCTTCTGGCTGCCAGCTATCTGCAGACGTTCGCACTTTCGGAGCAGGGCTGCGAAAGGAGCCTGGCTGGGACACCAACTTTCCCAGGATACGTTTGAAGTTTGAGGTGGCAAGACAAGCAAGCAGCCCCATTCTCTGTGCCTCTATGCGAACAGTGCCATGGGCAGATGAGGCTGAGCAACAGCTTTCCAGGATAGCACCTTCTGCCTGCCAGCTATCTGCAGACGTTCGCACTTTCGGAGCAGGGCTGTGATAGGAGCCTGGCAGGGACACCACCATTCCCAGCATGCGTTTGAAGTTTCAAGTGGCAAGATAAGCAAGCAGCCCCATTCTCTGTGCCTCTATGCGAACAGTGCCATGGGCAGATGAGGCTGAGCAACAGCTTTCCAGGCTAGCCCCTTCTGCCTGCCAGCTATCTGCAGACGTTCGCACTTTCGGAGCAGGGCTGCGAAAGGAGCCTGGCTGGGACACCAACTTTCCCAGGATACGTTTGAAGTTTGAGGTGGCAAGACAAGCAAGCAGCCCCATTCTCTGTGCCTCTGTGCGAGCACTGCCATGGGCAGATGAGGCTGAGCAACAGCTTTCCAGGCTAGCCCCTTCTGGCTGCCAGCTATCTGCAGACGTTCGCATTTCAAGAGCAGGGCTGCGAAAGGAGCCTAGCAGGTACACCATCTTTCCCAGGCTACGTTTGAAGTTTGGGGTGGCAAGACAAGAAAGCAGCCCCATTCTCTGTGCCTCTATGCGAACAGTGCCATGGGCAGATGAGGCTGAGCAACAGCTTTCCAGGCTAGCCCCTTCTGGCTGCCAGCTATCTGCAGACGTTCGCAGTTCAAGAGCAGGGCTGCGAAAGGAGCCTAGCAGGTACACCATCTTTCCCAGGCTACGTTTGAAGTTAAGGTGGCAAGACAAGAAAGCAGCCCCATTCTCTGTGCCTCTGTGCGAGCACTGCCATGGGCAGATGAGGCTGAGCAACAGCTTTCCAGGCTAGCACCTTCTGGCTGCCAGCTATTTGCAGACGTTCGCACTTTCGGAGCAGGGCTGCGAAAGGATCCTGGCTGGGACACCAACTTTCCAAGGCTACGTTTGAAGTCTGAGGTGGCAAGACAAGCAAGCAGCCCCATTCTCTGTGCCTCTATGCGAACAGTTCCATGGGCAGATGAGGCTGAGCAACAGCTTTCTAGGGTAGCCCCTTCTGGCTGCCAGCTATCTGTAGACGTTCGCATTTCAAGAGCAGGGCTGCGAAAGGAGCCTAGCAGGTACACCATCTTTCCCAGGCTACGTTTGAAGTTTTAGTTGGCAAGACAAGCAAGGAGCCCCATTCTCTGTGCCTCTGTGCGAGCACTGCCATGGGCAGATGAGGCTGAGCAACAGCTTTCCAGGCTAGCACCTTCTGGCTGCCAGCTATCTGCAGACGTTCGCACTTTCGGAGCAGGGCTGCGAAAGGAGCCTGGCTGGGACACCAACTTTCCCAGGATACGTTTGAAGTTTGAGGTGGCAAGACAAGCAAGGAGCCCCATTCTCTGTGCCTCTATGCGAACAGTGCCATGGGCAGATGAGGCTGAGCAACAGCTTTCCAGGATAGCACCTTCTGCCTGCCAGCTATCTGCAGACGTTCGCACTTTCGGAGCAGGGCTGTGATAGGAGCCTGGCAGGGACACCACCATTCCCAGCATGCGTTTGAAGTTTCAAGTGGCAAGATAAGCAAGCAGCCCCATTCTCTGTGCCTCTATGCGAACAGTGCCATGGGCAGATGAGGCTGAGCAACAGCTTTCCAGGCTAGCCCCTTCTGGCTGCCAGCTATCTGCAGACGTTCGCACTTTCGGAGCAGGGCTGCGAAAGGAGCCTGGCTGGGACACCAACTTTCCCAGGATACGTTTGAAGTTTGAGGTGGCAAGACAAGCAAGCAGCCCCATTCTCTGTGCCTCTGTGCGAGCACTGCCATGGGCAGATGAGGCTGAGCAACAGCTTTCCAGGCTAGCCCCTTCTGGCTGCCAGCTATCTGCAGACGTTCGCATTTCAAGAGCAGGGCTGCGAAACGAGCCTAGCAGGAACACCATCTTTCAGAGGCTACGTTTGAAGTTTGAGGTGGCAAGACAAGCAAGCAGCCCCATTCTCTGTGCCTCTGTGCGAACAGTGCCATGGGCAGATGAGGCTGAGCAACAGCTTTCCAGGATAGCACCTTCTGCCTGCCAGCTATCTGCAGACGTTCGCAGTTTCGGAGCAGGGCTGTGATAGGAGCCTGGCAGGGACACCACCATTCGCAGCATGCGTTTGAAGTTTCAAGTGGCAAGAGAAGCAAGTAGCCCCATTCTCTGTGCCTCTATGCGAACAGTGCCATGGGCAGATGAGGCTGAGCAACAGCTTTCCAGGCTAGCCCCTTCTGGCTGCCAGCTATCTGCAGACGTTCGCATTTCAAGAGCAGGGCTGCGAAAGGAGCCTAGCAGGTACACCATCTTTCCCTGGCTACGTTTGAAGTTTGAGGTGGCAAGACAAGCAAGGAGCCCCATTCTCTGTGCCTCTGTGCGAGCACTGCCGTGGGCAGATGAGGCTGAGCAACAGCTTTCCAGGCTAGCCCCTTCTGGCTGCCAGCTATCTGCAGACGTTCGCACTTTCGGAGCAGGGCTGTGATAGGAGCCTGGCAGGGACACCAACTTTCCCAGCATGCGTTTGAAGTTTCAAGTGGCAAGATAAGCAAGGAGCCCCATTCTCTGTGCCTCTATGCGAACAGTGCCATGGGCAGATGAGGCTGAGCAACAGCTTTCCAGGATAGCCCCTTCTGGCTGCCAGCTATCTGCAGACGTTCGCATTTCAAGAGCAGGACTGCGAAAGGAGCCTAGCAGGTACACCATCTTTCCCAGGCTACGTTTGAAGTTTGAGGTGGCAAGACAAGCAAGGAGCCCCATTCTCTGTGCCTCTGTGCGAGCAGTGCCATGGGCAGATGAGGCTGAGCAACAGCTTTCCAGGCTAGCCCCTTCTGGCTGCCAGCTATCTGCAGACGTTCGCACTTTCGGAGCAGGGCTGCGAAAGGAGCGTGGCTGGGACACCAACTTTCCCAGGCTACGTTTGAAGTTTGAGGTGGCAAGACAAGCAAGCAGCCCCATTCTCTGTGCCTCTGTGCGAGCACTGCCATGGGCAGATGAGGCTGAGCAACAGCTTTCCAGGCTAGCCCCTTCTGGCTGCCAACTATCTGCAGACGTTCGCATTTCAAGAGCAGGGCTGCGAAAGGAGCCTAGCAGGAACACCATCTTTCCCAGGCTACGTTTGAAGTTTGAGGTGGCAAGACAAGAAAGCACCCCCATTCTCTGTGCCTCTATGCGAACAGTGCCATGGGCAGATGAGGCTGAGCAACAGCTTTCCAGGCTAGCCCCTTCTGGCTGCCAGCTATCTGCAGACGTTCGCATTTCAAGAGCAGGGCTGCGAAAGGAGCCTAGCAGGTACACCATCTTTCCCAGGCTACGTTTGAAGTTTCAAGTGGCAAGATAAGCAAGGAGCCCCATTCTCTGTGCCTCTATGCGAACAGTGCCATGGGCAGATGAGGCTGAGCAACAGCTTTCCAGGCTAGCCCCTTCTGGCTGCCAGCTATCTGCAGACGTTCGCATTCCAAGAGCAGGGCTGCGAAAGGAGCCTAGCAGGTATACCATCTTTCCCAGGCTACGTTTGAAGTTAAGGAGGCAAGACAAGCAAGCAGCCCCATTCTCTGTGCCTCTGTGCGAGCACTGCCATGGGCAGATGAGGCTGAGCAACAGCTTTCCAGGCTAGCCCCTTCTGGCTGCCAGCTATCTGCAAATGTTCGCACTTTCGGAGCAGGGCTGCGAAAGGATCCTGGCTGGGACACCAACTTTCCCAGGCTACGTTTGAATTTTGAGGTGGCAAGACAAGCAAGCAGCCCCATTCTCTGTGCCTCTATGCGAACAGTGCCATGGGCAGATGAGGCTGAGCAACAGCTTTCCAGGCTAGCCCCTTCTGGCTGCCAGCTATCTGTAGACGTTCGCATTTCAAGAGCAGGGCTGCAAAAGGAGCCTAGCAGGTACACCATCTTTCCCAGCATGCGTTTGAAGTTTTAGTTTGCAAGACAAGCAAGGAGCCCCATTCTCTGTGCCTCTGTGCGAGCACTGCCATGGGCAGATGAGGCTGAGCAACAGCTTTCCAGGCTAGCCCCTTCTGGCTGCCAGCTATCTGCAGACGTTCGCACTTTCGGAGCAGGGCTGCGAAAGGAGCCTGGCTGGGACACCAACTTTCCCAGGATACGTTTTAAGTTTGAGGTGGCAAGACAAGCAAGGAGCCCCATTCTCTGTGCCTCTGTGCGAGCACTGCCATGGGCAAATGAGGCTGAGCAACAGCTTTCCAGGATAGCCCCTTCTGGCTGCCAGCTATCTGCAGACGTTCGCAGTTTCGGAGCAGGGCTGTGATAGGAGCCTGCCAGGGACACCACCATTCCCAGCATGCGTTTGAAGTTTCAAGTGGCAAGATAAGCAAGCAGCCCCATTCTCTGTGCCTCTATGCGAACAGTGCCATGGGCAGATGAGGCTGAGCAACAGCTTTCCAGGGTAGCCTCTTCTGGCTGCCAGCTATCTGCAGACGTTCGCATTTCAAGAGCAGGGCTGCGAAAGGAGCCTAGCAGGTACACCATCTTTCCCAGGCTACGTTTGAAGTTCGAGGTGGCAAGACAAGCAAGCAGCCCCATTCTCTGTGCCTCTGTGCGAACAGTGCCATGGGCAGATGAGTCTGAGCAACAGCTTTCCAGGCTAGCACCTTCTGGCTGCCAGCTATCTGCAGACGTTCGCACTTTCGGAGCAGGGCTGTGATAGGAGCCTGGCAGGGACACCAATTTTCCCAGCATGCGTTTGAAGTTTCAAGTGGCAAGATAAGCAAGCAGCCCCATTCGCTGTGCCTCTATGCGAACAGTGCCATGGGCAGATGAGGCTGAGCAACAGCTTTCCAGGCTAGCCCCTTCTGGCTGCCAGCTATCTGCAGACGTTCGCATTTCAAGAGCAGGGCTGCGAAAGGAGCCTAGCAGGTACACAATCTTTCCCTGGCTACGTTTGAAGTTTGAGGTGGCAAGACAAGCAAGCAGCCCCATTCTCTGTGCCTCTGTGCGAGCACTGCCATTGGCAGATGAGGCTGAGCAACAGCTTTCCAGGCTAGCCCCTTCTGGCTGCCGGCTATCTGCAGACGTTCGCATTTCAAGAGCAGGGCTGCGAAAGGAGCCTAGCAGGTACACCATCTTTCCCAGGCTACGTTTGAAGTTTGAGGTGGCAAGACAAGCAAGCAGCCCCATTCTCTGTGCCTCTGTGCGAGCACTGCCATGGGCAGATGAGGCTGAGCAACAGCTTTCCAGGCTAGCATCTTCTGGCTGCCAGCTATCTGCAAGCGTTCGCACTTTTGGAGCAGGGCTGCGAAAGGAGCGTGGCTGGGACACCAACTTTCCCAGGCTACGTTTGAAGTTTGAGGTGGCAAGACAAGCAAGCAGCCCCATTCTCTGTGCCTCTATGCGAACAGTGCCATGGGCAGATGAGGCTGAGCAACAGCTTTCCAGGCTAGCCCCTTCTGGCTGCCAGCTATCTGCAGACGTTCGCATTTCATAAGCAGGGCTGCGAAAGGAGCCTAGCAGGTACACCATCTTTCCCAGGCTACGTTTGAAGTTTTAGTTGGCAAGACAAGCAAGCAGCCCCATTCTCTGTGCCTCTGTGCGAGCACTGCCATGGGCAGATGAGGCTGAGCAACAGCTTTCCAGGCTAGCCCCTTCTGCCTGCCAGCTATCTGCAGACGTTCGCATTTCAAGAGCAGGGCTGCGAAAGGAGCCTAGCAGGTACACCATCTTTCCCAGGCTACGTTTGAAGTTTGAGGTGGCAAGACAAGCAAGCAGCCCCATTATCTGTGCCTCTGTGTGAGCACTGCCATGGGCAGATGAGGCTGAGCAACAGCTTTCCAGGCTAGCACCTTCTGCCTGCCAGCTATCTGCAGACGTTCGCACTTTCGGAGCAGGGCTGCGAAAGGAGCCTGGCAGGGACACCAACTTTCCCAGCATGCGTTTGAAGTTTCAAGTGGCAAGATAAGCAAGGAGTCCCATTCTCTGTGCCTCTATGCGAACAGTGCCATGGGCAGATGAGGCTGAGCAACAGCTTTCCAGGCTAGCCCCTTCTGCCTGCCAGCTATCTGCAGACGTTCGCATTTCAAGAGCAGGGCTGCGAAAGGAGCCTAGCAGGTACACCATCTTTCCCAGGCTACGTTTGAAGTTTGAGGTGGCAAGACAAGCAAGCAGCCCCATTCTCTGTGCCTCTGTGCGAGCACTGCCATGGGCAGATGAGGCTGAGCAACAGCTTTCCAGGCTAGCCCCTTCTGGCTGCCAGCTATCTGCAGACGTTCGCACTTTTGGAGCAGGGCTGCGAAAGGAGCCTGGCTGGGACACCTACTTTCCCAGGCTACGTTTGAAGTTTGAGGTGGCAAGACAAGCAAGGAGCCCCATTCTCTGTGCCTCTATGCGAACAGTGCCATGGGCAGATGAGGCTGAGCAACAGCTTTCCAGGCTAGCCCCTTCTGGCTGCCAGCTATCTGCAGACGTTCGCATTTCAAGAGCAGGGCTGCGAAAGGAGCCTAGCAGGTACACCATCTTTCCCAGGCTACTTTTGAAGTTTTAGTTGGCAAGACAAGCAAGGAGCCCAATTCTCTGTGCCTCTGTGCGAGCACTGCCATGGGCAGATGAGGCTGAGCAACAGCTTTCCAGGCTAGCCCCTTCTGGCTGCCAGCTATCTGCAGACGTTCGCATTTCAAGAGCAGGGCTGCGAAAGGAGCCTAGCAGGTACACCATCTTTCCCAGGCTACGTTTGAAGTTTGAGGTGGCAAGACAAGCAAGCAGCCCCATTCTCTGTGCCTCTGTGCGAGCACTGCCATGGGCAGATGAGGCTGAGCAACAGCTTTCCAGGATAGCACCTTCTGGCTGCCAGCTATCTGCAGACGTTCGCACTTTCGGAGCAGGGCTGTGATAGGAGCCTGGCAGGGACACCAACTTTCCCAGCATGCGTTTGAAGTTTCAAGTGGCAAGATAAGCAAGGAGTCCCATTCTCTGTGCCTCTATGCGAACAGTGCCATGGGCAGATGAGGCTGAGCAACAGCTTTCCAGGCTAGCCCCTTCTGCCTGCCAGCTATCTGCAGACGTTCGCATTTTAAGAGCAGGGCTGCGAAAGGAGCCTAGCAGGTACACCATCTTTCCCAGGCTACGTTTGAAGTTTGAGGTGGCAAGACAAGCAAGGAGCCCCATTCTCTGTGCCTCTGTGCGAGCACTGCCATGGGCAGATGAGGCTGAGCAACAGCTTTCCAGGCTAGCACCTTCTGGCTGCCAGCTATCTGCAGACGTTCGCACTTTCGGAGCAGGGCTGCGAAAGGAGCCTGGCTGGGACACCATCTTTCCCAGGCTACGTTTGAAGTTTGAGGTGGCAAGACAAGCAAGCAGCCCCATTCTCTGTGCCTCTATGCGAACAGTGCCATGGGCAGATGAGGCTGAGCAACAGCTTTCCAGGCTAGCCCCTTCTGGCTGCCAGCTATCTGCAGACGTTCGCATTTCAAGAGCAGTTCTGCGAAAAGAGCCTAGCAGGTACACCATCTTTCCCAGGCTACGTTTGAAGTTTGAGGTGACAAGACAAGCAAGCAGCC
Organism: Opisthocomus hoazin; assembly: GCF_030867145.1. Classification (NCBI taxonomy): domain Eukaryota; kingdom Metazoa; phylum Chordata; class Aves; order Opisthocomiformes; family Opisthocomidae; genus Opisthocomus; species Opisthocomus hoazin. The sequence goes on along the minus strand of NC_134430.1, from coordinate 16,222,703 downwards.
CCATTCTCTGTGCCTCTATGCGAGCACTGCCATGGGCAGATGAGGCTGAGCAACAGCTTTCCAGGCTAGCCCCTTCTGGCTGCCAGCTATCTGCAGACGTTCGCACTTTCGGAGCAGGGCTGCGAAAGGAGCCTGGCTGGGACACCATCTTTCCCAGGCTACGTTTGAAGTTTGAGGTGGCAAGACAAGCAAGCAGCCCCATTCTCTGTGCCTCTATGCGAACAGTGCCATGGGCAGATGAGGCTGAGCAACAGCTTTCCAGGCTAGCCCCTTCTGGCTGCCAGCTATCTGCAGACGTTCGCACTTTCGGAGCAGGGCTGCGAAAGGAGCCTGGCTGGGACACCATCTTTCCCAGGCTACGTTTGAAGTTTGAGGTGGCAAGACAAGCAAGCAGCCCCATTCTCTGTGCCTCTGTGCGAGCACTGCCATGGGCAGATGAGGCTGAGCAACAGCTTTCCAGGCTAGCCCCTTCTGGCTGCCAGCTATCTGCAGACGTTCGCACTTTCGGAGCAGGGCTGCGAAAGGAGCCTGGCAGGGACACCAACTTTCCCAGCATGCGTTTGAAGTTTCAAGTGGCAAGATAATCAAGGAGCCCCATTCTCTGTGCCTCTATGCGAACAGTGCCATGGGCAGATGAGGCTGAGCAACAGCTTTCCAGGCTAGCCCCTTCTGGCTGCCAGCTATCTGCAGACGTTCGCACTTTCGGAGCAGGGCTGCGAAAGGAGCCTGGCTGGGACACCAACTTTCCCAGGATACGTTTGAAGTTTGAGGTGGCAAGACAAGCAAGCAGCCCCATTCTCTGTGCCTCTATGCGAACAGTGCCATGGGCAGATGAGGCTGAGCAACAGCTTTCCAGGCTAGCCCCTTCTGGCTGCCAGCTATCTGCAGACGTTCGCATTTCAAGAGCAGGGCTGCGAAAGGAGCCTAGCAGGTACACCATCTTTCCCAGGCTACGTTTGAAGTTTTAGTTGGCAAGACAAGCAAGGAGCCCCATTCTCTGTGCCTCTGTGCGAGCACTGCCATGGGCAGATGAGGCTGAGCAACAGCTTTCCAGGATAGCACCTTCTGCCTGCCAGCTATCTGCAGATGTTCGCACTTTCGGAGCAGGGCTGTGATAGGAGCCTGGCAGGGACACCAACTTTCCCAGCATGCGTTTGAAGTTGCAGGTGGCAAGATGAGCAAGGAGCCCCATTCTCTGTGCCTCTATGCGAACAGTGCCATGGGCAGATGAGGCTGAGCAACAGCTTTCCAGGCTAGCCCCTTCTGGCTGCCAGCTATCTGCAGACGTTCGCATTTCAAGAGCAGGGCTGCGAAAGGAGCCTAGCAGGTACACCATCTTTCCCAGGCTACGTTTGAAGTTTGAGGTGGCAAGACAAGCAAGCAGCCCCATTCTCTGTGCCTCTATGCGAGCACTGCCATGGGCAGATGAGGCTGAGCAACAGCTTTCCAGGCTAGCCCCTTCTGGCTGCCAGCTATCTGCAGACGTTCGCACTTTCGGAGCAGGGCTGCGAAAGGAGCCTGGCTGGGACACCATCTTTCCCAGGCTACGTTTGAAGTTTGAGGTGGCAAGACAAGCAAGCAGCCCCATTCTCTGTGCCTCTATGCGAACAGTGCCATGGGCAGATGAGGCTGAGCAACAGCTTTCCAGGCTAGCCCCTTCTGGCTGCCAGCTATCTGCAGACGTTCGCACTTTCGGAGCAGGGCTGTGATAGGAGCCTGGCAGGGACACCAATTTTCCCAGCATGCGTTTGAAGTTTCAAGTGGCAAGATAAGCAAGCAGCCCCATTCGCTGTGCCTCTATGCGAACAGTGCCATGGGCAGATGAGGCTGAGCAACAGCTTTCCAGGCTAGCCCCTTCTGGCTGCCAGCTATCTGCAGACGTTCGCATTTCAAGAGCAGGGCTGCGAAAGGAGCCTAGCAGGTACACAATCTTTCCCTGGCTACGTTTGAAGTTTGAGGTGGCAAGACAAGCAAGCAGCCCCATTCTCTGTGCCTCTGTGCGAGCACTGCCATTGGCAGATGAGGCTGAGCAACAGCTTTCCAGGCTAGCCCCTTCTGGCTGCCAGCTATCTGCAGACGTTCGCATTTCAAGAGCAGGGCTGCGAAAGGAGCCTAGCAGGTACACCATCTTTCCCAGGCTACGTTTGAAGTTTGAGGTGGCAAGACAAGCAAGCAGCCCCATTCTCTGTGCCTCTGTGCGAGCACTGCCATGGGCAGATGAGGCTGAGCAACAGCTTTCCAGGCTAGCATCTTCTGGCTGCCAGCTATCTGCAAGCGTTCGCACTTTTGGAGCAGGGCTGCGAAAGGAGCGTGGCTGGGACACCAACTTTCCCAGGCTACGTTTGAAGTTTGAGGTGGCAAGACAAGCAAGCAGCCCCATTCTCTGTGCCTCTATGCGAACAGTGCCATGGGCAGATGAGGCTGAGCAACAGCTTTCCAGGCTAGCCCCTTCTGGCTGCCAGCTATCTGCAGACGTTCGCATTTCATAAGCAGGGCTGCGAAAGGAGCCTAGCAGGTACACCATCTTTCCCAGGCTACGTTTGAAGTTTTAGTTGGCAAGACAAGCAAGGAGCCCCATTCTCTGTGCCTCTGTGCGAGCACTGCCATGGGCAGATGAGGCTGAGCAACAGCTTTCCAGGCTAGCCCCTTCTGCCTGCCAGCTATCTGCAGACGTTCGCATTTCAAGAGCAGGGCTGCGAAAGGAGCCTAGCAGGTACACCATCTTTCCCAGGCTACGTTTGAAGTTTGAGGTGGCAAGACAAGCAAGCAGCCCCATTATCTGTGCCTCTGTGTGAGCACTGCCATGGGCAGATGAGGCTGAGCAACAGCTTTCCAGGCTAGCACCTTCTGGCTGCCAGCTATCTGCAGACGTTCGCACTTTCGGAGCAGGGGTGTGATAGGAGCCTGGCAGGGACACCAACTTTCCCAGCATGCGTTTGAAGTTTCAAGTGGCAAGATAAGCAAGGAGTCCCATTCTCTGTGCCTCTATGCGAACAGTGCCATGGGCAGATGAGGCTGAGCAACAGCTTTCCAGGCTAGCCCCTTCTGCCTGCCAGCTATCTGCAGACGTTCGCATTTCAAGAGCAGGGCTGCGAAAGGAGCCTAGCAGGTACACCATCTTTCCCAGGCTACGTTTGAAGTTTGAGGTGGCAAGACAAGCAAGCAGCCCCATTCTCTGTGCCTCTGTGCGAGCACTGCCATGGGCAGATGAGGCTGAGCAACAGCTTTCCAGGCTAGCACCTTCTGGCTGCCAGCTATCTGCAGACGTTCGCACTTTTGGAGCAGGGCTGCGAAAGGAGCCTGGCTGGGACACCAAATTTCCCAGGCTACGTTTGAAGTTTGAGGTGGCAAGACAAGCAAGGAGCCCCATTCTCTGTGCCTCTATGCGAACAGTGCCATGGGCAGATGAGGCTGAGCAACAGCTTTCCAGGCTAGCCCCTTCTGGCTGCCAGCTATCTGCAGACGTTCGCATTTCAAGAGCAGGGCTGCGAAAGGAGCCTAGCAGGTACACCATCTTTCCCAGGCTACTTTTGAAGTTTTAGTTGGCAAGACAAGCAAGGAGCCCCATTCTCTGTGCCTCTGTGCGAGCACTGCCATGGGCAGATGAGGCTGAGCAACAGCTTTCCAGGCTAGCCCCTTCTGGCTGCCAGCTATCTGCAGACGTTCGCATTTCAAGAGCAGGGCTGCGAAAGGAGCCTAGCAGGTACACCATCTTTCCCAGGCTACGTTTGAAGTTTGAGGTGGCAAGACAAGCAAGCAGCCCCATTCTCTGTGCCTCTGTGCGAGCACTGCCATGGGCAGATGAGGCTGAGCAACAGCTTTCCAGGATAGCACCTTCTGGCTGCCAGCTATCTGCAGACGTTCGCACTTTCGGAGCAGGGCTGTGATAGGAGCCTGGCAGGGACACCAACTTTCCCAGCATGCGTTTGAAGTTTCAAGTGGCAAGATAAGCAAGGAGTCCCATTCTCTGTGCCTCTATGCGAACAGTGCCATGGGCAGATGAGGCTGAGCAACAGCTTTCCAGGCTAGCCCCTTCTGGCTGCCAGCTATCTGCAGACGTTCGCATTTTAAGAGCAGGGCTGCGAAAGGAGTCTAGCAGGTACACCATCTTTCCCAGGCTACGTTTGAAGTTTGAGGTGGCAAGACAAGCAAGGAGCCCCATTCTCTGTGCCTCTGTGCGAGCACTGCCATGGGCAGATGAGGCTGAGCAACAGCTTTCCAGGCTAGCACCTTCTGGCTGCCAGCTATCTGCAGACGTTCGCACTTTCGGAGCAGGGCTGCGAAAGGAGCCTGGCTGGGACACCATCTTTCCCAGGCTACGTTTGAAGTTTGAGGTGGCAAGACAAGCAAGCAGCCCCATTCTCTGTGCCTCTATGCGAACAGTGCCATGGGCAGATGAGGCTGAGCAACAGCTTTCCAGGCTAGCCCCTTCTGGCTGCCAGCTATCTGCAGACGTTCGCATTTCAAGAGCAGTTCTGCGAAAAGAGCCTAGCAGGTACACCATCTTTCCCAGGCTACGTTTGAAGTTTGAGGTGACAAGACAAGCAAGCAGCCCCATTCTCTGTGCCTCTATGCGAGCACTGCCATGGGCAGATGAGGCTGAGCAACAGCTTTCCAGGCTAGCCCCTTCTGGCTGCCAGCTATCTGCAGACGTTCGCACTTTCGGAGCAGGGCTGCGAAAGGAGCCTGGCTGGGACACCATCTTTCCCAGGCTACGTTTGAAGTTTGAGGTGGCAAGACAAGCAAGCAGCCCCATTCTCTGTGCCTCTATGCGAACAGTGCCATGGGCAGATGAGGCTGAGCAACAGCTTTCCAGGCTAGCCCCTTCTGGCTGCCAGCTATCTGCAGACGTTCGCACTTTCGGAGCAGGGCTGCGAAAGGAGCCTGGCTGGGACACCATCTTTCCCAGGCTACGTTTGAAGTTTGAGGTGGCAAGACAAGCAAGCAGCCCCATTCTCTGTGCCTCTGTGCGAGCACTGCCATGGGCAGATGAGGCTGAGCAACAGCTTTCCAGGCTAGCCCCTTCTGGCTGCCAGCTATCTGCAGACGTTCGCACTTTCGGAGCAGGGCTGCGAAAGGAGCCTGGCAGGGACACCAACTTTCCCAGCATGCGTTTGAAGTTTCAAGTGGCAAGATGAGCAAGGAGCCCCATTCTCTGTGCCTCTATGCGAACAGTGCCATGGGCAGATGAGGCTGAGCAACAGCTTTCCAGGCTAGCCCCTTCTGGCTGCCAGCTATCTGCAGACGTTCGCATTTCAAGAGCAGGGCTGCGAAAGGAGCCTAGCAGGTACACCATCTTTCCCAGGCTACGTTTGAAGTTTGAGGTGGCAAGACAAGCAAGCAGCCCCATTCTCTGTGCCTCTATGCGAGCACTGCCATGGGCAGATGAGGCTGAGCAACAGCTTTCCAGGCTAGCCCCTTCTGGCTGCCAGCTATCTGCAGACGTTCGCACTTTCGGAGCAGGGCTGCGAAAGGAGCCTGGCTGGGACACCATCTTTCCCAGGCTACCTTTGAAGTTTGAGGTGGCAAGACAAGCAAGCAGCCCCATTCTCTGTGCCTCTATGCGAACAGTGCCATGGGCAGATGAGGCTGAGCAACAGCTTTCCAGGCTAGCCCCTTCTGGCTGCCAGCTATCTGCAGACGTTCGCACTTTCGGAGCAGGGCTGCGAAAGGAGCCTGGCTGGGACACCATCTTTCCCAGGCTACGTTTGAAGTTTGAGGTGGCAAGACAAGCAAGCAGCCCCATTCTCTGTGCCTCTGTGCGAGCACTGCCATGGGCAGATGAGGCTGAGCAACAGCTTTCCAGGCTAGCCCCTTCTGGCTGCCAGCTATCTGCAGACGTTCGCACTTTCGGAGCAGGGCTGTGATAGGAGCCTGGCAGGGACACCAACTTTCCCAGCATGCGTTTGAAGTTTCAAGTGGCAAGATAATCAAGGAGCCCCATTCTCTGTGCCTCTATGCGAACAGTGCCATGGGCAGATGAGGCTGAGCAACAGCTTTCCAGGATAGCCCCTTCTGGCTGCCAGCTATCTGCAGACGTTCGCACTTTCGGAGCAGGGCTGCGAAAGGAGCCTGGCTGGGACACCAACTTTCCCAGACTACGTTTGAAGTTTTAGTTGGCAAGACAAGCAAGCAGCCCCATTCTCTGTGCCTCTGTGCGAGCATTGCCATGGGCAGATGAGGCTGAGCAACAGCTTTCCAGGCTAGCCCCTTCTGGCTGCCAGCTATCTGCAGACGTTCGCATTTCAAGAGCAGGGCTGCGAAAGGAGCCTAGCAGGTACACCATCTTTCCCAGGCTACGTTTGAAGTTTGAGGTGGCAAGACAAGCAAGGAGCCCCATTCTCTGTGCCTCTGTGCGAGCACTGCCATGGGCAGATGAGGCTGAGCAACAGCTTTCCAGGATAGCCCCTTCTGGCTGCCAGCTATCTGCAGACGTTCGCACTTTCGGAGCAGGGCTGCGAAAGGAGCCTGGCAGGGACACCAACTTTCCCAGCATGCGTTTGAAGTTTCAAGTGGCAAGATAATCAAGGAGCCCCATTCTCTGTGCCTCTATGCGAACAGTGCCATGGGCAGATGAGGCTGAGCAACAGCTTTCCAGGCTAGCCCCTTCTGGCTGCCAGCTATCTGCAGACGTTCGCACTTTCGGAGCAGGGCTGCGAAAGGAGCCTGGCTGGGACACCAACTTTCCCAGGCTACGTTTGAAGTTTGAGGTGGCAAGACAAGCAAGCAGCCCCATTCTCTGTGCCTCTATGCGAACAGTGCCATGGGCAGATGAGGCTGAGCAACAGCTTTCCAGGCTAGCCCCTTCTGGCTGCCAGCTATCTGCAGACGTTCGCATTTCAAGAGCAGGGCTGCGAAAGGAGCCTAGCAGGTACACCATCTTTCCCAGGCTACGTTTGAAGTTTTAGTTGGCAAGACAAGCAAGGAGCCCCATTCTCTGTGCCTCTGTGCGAGCACTGCCATGGGCAGATGAGGCTGAGCAACAGCTTTCCAGGCTAGCCCCTTCTGGCTGCCAGCTATCTGCAGACGTTCGCATTTCAAGAGCAGGGCTGCGAAAGGAGCCTAGCAGGTACACCATCTTTCCCAGGCTACGTTTGAAGTTTGAGGTGGCAAGACAAGCAAGCAGCCCCATTCTCTGTGCCTCTGTGCGAGCACTGCCATGGGCAGATGAGGCTGAGCAACAGCTTTCCAGGATAGCACCTTCTGCCTGCCAGCTATCTGCAGATGTTCGCACTTTCGGAGCAGGGCTGTGATAGGAGCCTGGCAGGGACACCAACTTTCCCAGCATGCGTTTGAAGTTGCAGGTGGCAAGATGAGCAAGGAGCCCCATTCTCTGTGCCTCTATGCGAACAGTGCCATGGGCAGATGAGGCTGAGCAACAGCTTTCCAGGCTAGCCCCTTCTGGCTGCCAGCTATCTGCAGACGTTCGCATTTCAAGAGCAGGGCTGCGAAAGGAGCCTGCCAGGTACACCATCTTTCCCAGGCTACGTTTGAAGTTTGAGGTGGCAAGACAAGCAAGCAGCCCCATTCTCTGTGCCTCTATGCGAGCACTGCCATGGGCAGATGAGGCTGAGCAACAGCTTTCCAGGCTAGCCCCTTCTGGCTGCCAGCTATCTGCAGACGTTCGCACTTTCGGAGCAGGGCTGCGAAAGGAGCCTGGCTGGGACACCATCTTTCCCAGGCTACGTTTGAAGTTTGAGGTGGCAAGACAAGCAAGCAGCCCCATTCTCTGTGCCTCTATGCGAACAGTGCCATGGGCAGATGAGGCTGAGCAACAGCTTTCCAGGCTAGCCCCTTCTGGCTGCCAGCTATCTGCAGACGTTCGCACTTTCGGAGCAGGGCTGCGAAAGGAGCCTGGCTGGGACACCATCTTTCCCAGGCTACGTTTGAAGTTTGAGGTGGCAAGACAAGCAAGCAGCCCCATTCTCTGTGCCTCTGTGCGAGCACTGCCATGGGCAGATGAGGCTGAGCAACAGCTTTCCAGGCTAGCCCCTTCTGGCTGCCATCTATCTGCAGACGTTCGCACTTTCGGAGCAGGGCTGTGATAGGAGCCTGGCAGGGACACCAACTTTCCCAGCATGCGTTTGAAGTTTCAAGTGGCAAGATAATCAAGGAGCCCCATTCTCTGTGCCTCTATGCGAACAGTGCCATGGGCAGATGAGGCTGAGCAACAGCTTTCCAGGATAGCCCCTTCTGGCTGCCAGCTATCTGCAGACGTTCGCACTTTCGGAGCAGGGCTGCGAAAGGAGCCTGGCTGGGACACCAACTTTCCCAGACTACGTTTGAAGTTTGAGGTGGCAAGACAAGCAAGCAGCCCCATTCTCTGTGCCTCTGTGCGAGCACTGCCATGGGCAGATGAGGCTGAGCAACAGCTTTCCAGGCTAGCCCCTTCTGGCTGCCAGCTATCTGCAGACGTTCGCATTTCAAGAGCAGGGCTGCGAAAGGAGCCTAGCAGGTACACCATCTTTCCCAGGCTACGTTTGAAGTTTGAGGTGGCAAGACAAGCAAGGAGCCCCATTCTCTGTGCCTCTGTGCGAGCACTGCCATGGGCAGATGAGGCTGAGCAACAGCTTTCCAGGCTAGCCCCTTCTGGCTGCCAGCTATCTGCAGACGTTCGCATTTCAAGAGCAGGGCTGCGAAAGGAGCCTAGCAGGTACACCATCTTTCCCAGGCTACGTTTGAAGTTTTAGTTGGCAAGACAAGCAAGGAGCCCCATTCTCTGTGCCTCTGTGCGAGCACTGCCATGGGCAGATGAGGCTGAGCAACAGCTTTCCAGGCTAGCCCCTTCTGGCTGCCAGCTATCTGCAGACGTTCGCATTTCAAGAGCAGGGCTGCGAAAGGAGCCTAGCAGGTACACCATCTTTCCCAGGCTACGTTTGAAGTTTGAGGTGGCAAGACAAGCAAGCAGCCCCATTCTCTGTGCCTCTGTGCGAGCACTGCCATGGGCAGATGAGGCTGAGCAACAGCTTTCCAGGATAGCACCTTCTGCCTGCCAGCTATCTGCAGATGTTCGCACTTTCGGAGCAGGGCTGTGATAGGAGCCTGGCAGGGACACCAACTTTCCCAGCATGCGTTTGAAGTTGCAGGTGGCAAGATGAGCAAGGAGCCCCATTCTCTGTGCCTCTATGCGAACAGTGCCATGGGCAGATGAGGCTGAGCAACAGCTTTCCAGGCTAGCCCCTTCTGGCTGCCAGCTATCTGCAGACGTTCGCATTTCAAGAGCAGGGCTGCGAAAGGAGCCTGCCAGGTACACCATCTTTCCCAGGCTACGTTTGAAGTTTGAGGTGGCAAGACAAGCAAGCAGCCCCATTCTCTGTGCCTCTATGCGAGCACTGCCATGGGCAGATGAGGCTGAGCAACAGCTTTCCAGGCTAGCCCCTTCTGGCTGCCAGCTATCTGCAGACGTTCGCACTTTCGGAGCAGGGCTGCGAAAGGAGCCTGGCTGGGACACCATCTTTCCCAGGCTACGTTTGAAGTTTGAGGTGGCAAGACAAGCAAGCAGCCCCATTCTCTGTGCCTCTATGCGAACAGTGCCATGGGCAGATGAGGCTGAGCAACAGCTTTCCAGGCTAGCCCCTTCTGGCTGCCAGCTATCTGCAGACGTTCGCACTTTCGGAGCAGGGCTGCGAAAGGAGCCTGGCTGGGACACCATCTTTCCCAGGCTACGTTTGAAGTTTGAGGTGGCAAGACAAGCAAGCAGCCCCATTCTCTGTGCCTCTGTGCGAGCACTGCCATGGGCAGATGAGGCTGAGCAACAGCTTTCCAGGCTAGCCCCTTCTGGCTGCCAGCTATCTGCAGACGTTCGCACTTTCGGAGCAGGGCTGTGATAGGAGCCTGGCAGGGACACCAACTTTCCCAGCATGCGTTTGAAGTTTCAAGTGGCAAGATAATCAAGGAGCCCCATTCTCTGTGCCTCTATGCGAACAGTGCCATGGGCAGATGAGGCTGAGCAACAGCTTTCCAGGATAGCCCCTTCTGGCTGCCAGCTATCTGCAGACGTTCGCACTTTCGGAGCAGGGCTGCGAAAGGAGCCTGGCTGGGACACCAACTTTCCCAGACTACGTTTGAAGTTTGAGGTGGCAAGACAAGCAAGCAGCCCCATTCTCTGTGCCTCTGTGCGAGCACTGCCATGGGCAGATGAGGCTGAGCAACAGCTTTCCAGGCTAGCCCCTTCTGGCTGCCAGCTATCTGCAGACGTTCGCATTTCAAGAGCAGGGCTGCGAAAGGAGCCTAGCAGGTACACCATCTTTCCCAGGCTACGTTTGAAGTTTGAGGTGGCAAGACAAGCAAGGAGCCCCATTCTCTGTGCCTCTGTGCGAGCACTGCCATGGGCAGATGAGGCTGAGCAACAGCTTTCCAGGCTAGCACCTTCTGGCTGCCAGCTATCTGCAGACGTTCGCACTTTCGGAGCAGGGCTGTGATAGGAGCCTGGCAGGGACACCAACTTTCCCAGCATGCGTTTGAAGTTTCAAGTGGCAAGATAAGCAAGGAGCCCCATTCTCTGTGCCTCTATGCGAACAGTGCCATGGGCAGATGAGGCTGAGCAACAGCTTTCCAGGCTAGCCCCTTCTGGCTGCCAGCTATCTGCAGACGTTCGCACTTTCGGAGCAGGGCTGCGAAACGAGCCTGGCTGGGACACCATCTTTCCCAGGCTACGTTTGAAGTTTGAGGTGGCAAGACAAGCAAGCAGCCCCATTCTCTGTGCCTCTATGCGAACAGTGCCATGGGCAGATGAGGCTGAGCAACAGCTTTCCAGGCTAGCCCCTTCTGGCTGCCAGCTATCTGCAGACGTTTGCACTTTCGGAGCAGGGCTGCGAAAGGAGCCTGGCTGGGACACTAACTTTCCCAGGCTACGTTTGAAGTTTGAGGTGGCAAGACAAGCAAGCAGCCCCATTCTCTGTGCCTCTATGCGAACAGTGCCATGGGCAGATGAGGCTGAGCAACAGCTTTCCAGGCTAGCACCTTCTGGCTGCCAGCTATGTGTAGACGTTCGCATTTCAAGAGCAGGGCTGCGAAAGGAGCCTAGCAGGTACACCATCTTTCCCAGGCTACGTTTGAAGTTTGAGGTGGCAAGACAAGCAAGCAGCCCCATTCTCTGTGCCTCTGTGCGAGCACTGCCATGGGCAGATGAGGCTGAGCAACAGCTTTCCAGGATAGCACCTTCTGCCTGCCAGCTATCTGCAGATGTTCGCACTTTCGGAGCAGGGCTGCGAAAGGAGCCTGGCTGGGACACCAACTTTCCCAGGCTACGTTTGAAGTTTGAGGTGGCAAGACAAGCAAGCAGCCCCATTCTCTGTGCCTCTATGCGAACAGTGCCATGGGCAGATGAGGCTGAGCAACAGCTTTCCAGGCTAGCCCCTTCTGGCTGCCAGCTATCTGCAGACGTTCGCATTTCAAGAGCAGGGCTGCGAAAGGAGCCTGGCAGGTACACCATCTTTCCCAGGCTATGTTTGAAGTTTGAGGTGGCAAGACAAGCAAGCAGCCCCATTCTCTGTGCCTCTGTGCGAGCACTGCCATGGGCAGATGAGGCTGAGCAACAGCTTTCCAGGATAGCCCCTTCTGGCTGCCAGCTATCTGCAGACGTTCGCATTTCAAGAGCAGGGCTGCGAAAGGAGCCTAGCAGGTACACCATCTTTCCCAGGCTACGTTTGAAGATTGAGGTGGCAAGACAAGCAAGCAGCCCCATTCTCTGTGCCTCTATGCGAACAGTGCCATGGGCAGATGAGGCTGAGCAACAGCTTTCCAGGCTAGCCCCTTCTGGCTGCCAGCTATCTGCAGACGTTCGCATTTCAAGAGCAGGGCTGCGAAAGGAGCCTAGCAGGTACACCATCTTTCCCAGGCTACGTTTGAAGTTTGAGGTGGCAAGACAAGCAAGGAGCCCCATTCTCTGTGCCTCTATGCGAGCACTGCCATGGGCAGATGAGGCTGAGCAACAGCTTTCCAGGCTAGCCCCTTCTGGCTGCCAGCTATCTGCAGACGTTCGCACTTTCGGAGCAGGGCTGCGAAAGGAGCCTGGCTGGGACACCATCTTTCCCAGGCTACGTTTGAAGTTTGAGGTGGCAAGACAAGCAAGCAGCCCCATTCTCTGTGCCTCTATGCGAACAGTGCCATGGGCAGATGAGGCTGAGCAACAGCTTTCCAGGCTAGCCCCTTCTGGCTGCCAGCTATCTGCAGACGTTCGCACTTTCGGAGCAGGGCTGCGAAAGGAGCCTGGCTGGGACACCATCTTTCCCAGGCTACGTTTGAAGTTTGAGGTGGCAAGACAAGCAAGCAGCCCCATTCTCTGTGCCTCTGTGCGAGCACTGCCATGGGCAGATGAGGCTGAGCAACAGCTTTCCAGGCTAGCCCCTTCTGGCTGCCAGCTATCTGCAGACGTTCGCACTTTCGGAGCAGGGCTGTGATAGGAGCCTGGCAGGGACACCAACTTTCCCAGCATGCGTTTGAAGTTTCAAGTGGCAAGATAATCAAGGAGCCCCATTCTCTGTGCCTCTATGCGAACAGTGCCATGGGCAGATGAGGCTGAGCAACAGCTTTCCAGGATAGCCCCTTCTGGCTGCCAGCTATCTGCAGACGTTCGCACTTTCGGAGCAGGGCTGCGAAAGGAGCCTGGCTGGGACACCAACTTTCCCAGACTACGTTTGAAGTTTGAGGTGGCAAGACAAGCAAGCAGCCCCATTCTCTGTGCCTCTGTGCGAGCACTGCCATGGGCAGATGAGGCTGAGCAACAGCTTTCCAGGCTAGCCCCTTCTGGCTGCCAGCTATCTGCAGACGTTCGCATTTCAAGAGCAGGGCTGCGAAAGGAGCCTAGCAGGTACACCATCTTTCCCAGGCTACGTTTGAAGTTTGAGGTGGCAAGACAAGCAAGGAGCCCCATTCTCTGTGCCTCTGTGCGAGCACTGCCATGGGCAGATGAGGCTGAGCAACAGCTTTCCAGGATAGCACCTTCTGGCTGCCAGCTATCTGCAGACGTTCGCACTTTCGGAGCAGGGCTGTGATAGGAGCCTGGCAGGGACACCAACTTTCCCAGCATGCGTTTGAAGTTTCAAGTGGCAAGATAAGCAAGGAGCCCCATTCTCTGTGCCTCTATGCGAACAGTGCCATGGGCAGATGAGGCTGAGCAACAGCTTTCCAGGCTAGCCCCTTCTGGCTGCCAGCTACCTGCAGACGTTCGCACTTTCGGAGCAGGGCTGCGAAACGAGCCTGGCTGGGACACCATCTTTCCCAGGCTACGTTTGAAGTTTGAGGTGGCAAGACAAGCAAGCAGCCCCATTCTCTGTGCCTCTATGCGAACAGTGCCATGGGCAGATGAGGCTGAGCAACAGCTTTCCAGGCTAGCCCCTTCTGGCTGCCAGCTATCTGCAGACGTTTGCACTTTCGGAGCAGGGCTGCGAAAGGAGCCTGGCTGGGACACTAACTTTCCCAGGCTACGTTTGAAGTTTGAGGTGGCAAGACAAGCAAGCAGCCCCATTCTCTGTGCCTCTATGCGAACAGTGCCATGGGCAGATGAGGCTGAGCAACAGCTTTCCAGGCTAGCACCTTCTGGCTGCCAGCTATGTGTAGACGTTCGCATTTCAAGAGCAGGGCTGCGAAAGGAGCCTAGCAGGTAGACCATCTTTCCCAGGCTACGTTTGAAGTTTGAGGTGGCAAGACAAGCAAGCAGCCCCATTCTCTGTGCCTCTGTGCGAGCACTGCCATGGGCAGATGAGGCTGAGCAACAGCTTTCCAGGATAGCACCTTCTGCCTGCCAGCTATCTGCAGATGTTCGCACTTTCGGAGCAGGGCTGCGAAAGGAGCCTGGCTGGGACACCATCTTTCCCAGGCTACGTTTGAAGTTTGAGGTGGCAAGACAAGCAAGCAGCCCCATTCTCTGTGCCTCTATGCGAACAGTGCCATGGGCAGATGAGGCTGAGCAACAGCTTTCCAGGCTAGCCCCTTCTGGCTGCCAGCTATCTGCAGACGTTCGCACTTTCGGAGCAGGGCTGCGAAAGGAGCCTGGCTGGGACACCATCTTTCCCAGGCTACGTTTGAAGTTTGAGGTGGCAAGACAAGCAAGCAGCCCCATTCTCTGTGCCTCTGTGCGAGCACTGCCATGGGCAGATGAGGCTGAGCAACAGCTTTCCAGGCTAGCCCCTTCTGGCTGCCAGCTATCTGCAGACGTTCGCATTTCAAGAGCAGGGCTGCGAAAGGAGCCTGGCTGGGACACCAACTTTCCCAGGCTACGTTTGAAGTTTGAGGTGGCAAGACAAGCAAGCAGCCCCATTCTCTGTGCCTCTATGCGAACAGTGCCATGGGCAGATGAGGCTGAGCAACAGCTTTCCAGGCTAGCACCTTCTGGCTGCCAGCTATCTGCAGACGTTCGCATTTCAAGAGCAGGGCTGCGAAAGGAGCCTGGCAGGTACACCATCTTTCCCAGGCTATGTTTGAAGTTTGAGGTGGCAAGACAAGCAAGCAGCCCCATTCTCTGTGCCTCTGTGCGAGCACTGCCATGGGCAGATGAGGCTGAGCAACAGCTTTCCAGGATAGCCCCTTCTGGCTGCCAGCTATCTGCAGACGTTCGCATTTCAAGAGCAGGGCTGCGAAAGGAGCCTAGCAGGTACACCATCTTTCCCAGGCTACGTTTGAAGATTGAGGTGGCAAGACAAGCAAGCAGCCCCATTCTCTGTGCCTCTGTGCGAGCACTGCCATGGGCAGATGAGGCTGAGCAACAGCTTTCCAGGCTAGCCCCTTCTGGCTGCCAGCTATCTGCAGACGTTCGCATTTCAAGAGCAGGGCTGCGAAAGGAGCCTGGCAGGGACACCAACTTTCCCAGCATGCGTTTGAAGTTTCAAGTGGCAAGATAAGCAAGCAGCCCCATTCTCTGTGCCTCTATGCGAACAGTGCCATGGGCAGATGAGGTTGAGCAACAGCTTTCCAGGCTAGCACCTTCTGGCTGCCAGCTATCTGCAGACGTTCGCATTTCAAGAGCAGGGCTGCGAAAGAAGCCTAGCAGGTACACCATCTTTCCCAGGCTACGTTTGAAGTTTGAGGTGGCAAGACAAGCAAGGAGCCCCATTCTCTGTGCCTCTATGCGAACAGTGCCATGGGCAGATGAGGCTGAGCAACAGCTTTCCAGGATAGCCCCTTCTGGCTGCCAGCTATCTGCAGACGTTCGCACTTTCGGAGCAGGGCTGCGAAAGGAGCCTGGCTGGGACACCAACTTTCCCAGGCTACGTTTGAAGTTTGAGGTGGCAAGACAAGCAAGCAGCCCCATTCTCTGTGCCTCTATGCGAACAGTGCCATGGGCAGATGAGGCTGAGCAACAGCTTTCCAGGCTAGCCCCTTCTGGCTGCCAGCTATCTGCAGACGTTCGCATTTCAAGAGCAGGGCTGCGAAAGGAGCCTAGCAGGTACACCATCTTTCCCAGGCTACGTTTGAAGTTTGAGGTGGCAAGACAAGCAAGGAGCCCCATTCTCTGTGCCTCTGTGCGAGCACTGCCATGGGCAGATGAGGCTGAGCAACAGCTTTCCAGGCTAGCCCCTTCTGGCTGCCAGCTATCTGCAGACGTTCGCATTTCAAGAGCAGGGCTGCGAAAGGAGCCTGGCTGGGACACCATCTTTCCCAGGCTACGTTTGAAGCTTGAGGTGGCAAGACAAGCAAGCAGCCCCATTCTCTGTGCCTCTGTGCGAGCACTGCCATGGGCAGATGAGGCTGAGCAACAGCTTTCCAGGCTAGCCCCTTCTGGCTGCCAGCTATCTGCAGACGTTCGCACTTTCGGAGCAGGGCTGTGATAGGAGCCTGGCAGGGACACCAACTTTCCCAGCATGCGTTTGAAGTTTCAAGTGGCAAGATAATCAAGGAGCCCCATTCTCTGTGCCTCTATGGAAACAGTGCCATGGGCAGATGAGGCTGAGCAACAGCTTTCCAGGCTAGCCCCTTCTGGCTGCCAGCTATCTGCAGACGTTCGCACTTTCGGAGCAGGGCTGCGAAAGGAGCCTGGCTGGGACACCAACTTTCCCAGGCTACGTTTGAAGTTTGAGGTGGCAAGACAAGCAAGCAGCCCCATTCTCTGTGCCTCTATGCGAACAGTGCCATGGGCAGATGAGGCTGAGCAACAGCTTTCCAGGCTAGCCCCTTCTGGCTGCCAGCTATCTGCAGACGTTCGCATTTCAAGAGCAGGGCTGCGAAAGGAGCCTAGCAGGTACACCATCTTTCCCAGGCTACGTTTGAAGTTTGAGGTGGCAAGACAAGCAAGCAGCCCCATTCTCTGTGCCTCTGTGCGAGCACTGCCATGGGCAGATGAGGCTGAGCAACAGCTTTCCAGGATAGCCCCTTCTGCCTGCCAGCTATCTGCAGACGTTCGCACTTTCGGAGCAGGGCTGTGAAAGGAGCCTGGCAGGGACACCAACTTTCCCAGCATGCGTTTGAAGTTTCAAGTGGCAAGATAAGCAAGGAGCCCCATTCTCTGTGCCTCTATGCGAACAGTGCCATGGGCAGATGAGGCTGAGCAACAGCTTTCCAGGCTAGCCCCTTCTGGCTGCCAGCTATCTGCAGACGTTCGCACTTTCGGAGCAGGGCTGCGAAAGGAGCCTGGCTGGGACACCATCTTTCCCAGGCTACGTTTGAAGTTTGAGGTGGCAAGACAAGCAAGCAGCCCCATTCTCTGTGCCTCTGTGCGAGCACTGCCATGGGCAGATGAGGCTGAGCAACAGCTTTCCAGGCTAGCCCCTTCTGGCTGCCAGCTATCTGCAGACGTTCGCACTTTCGGAGCAGGGCTGTGATAGGAGCCTGGCAGGGACACCAACTTTCCCAGCATGTGTTTGAAGTTTCAAGTGGCAAGATAATCAAGGAGCCCCATTCTCTGTGCCTCTATGCGAACAGTGCCATGGGCAGATGAGGCTGAGCAACAGCTTTCCAGGATAGCCCCTTCTGGCTGCCAGCTATCTGCAGACGTTCGCACTTTCGGAGCAGGGCTGCGAAAGGAGCCTGGCTGGGACACCAACTTTCCCAGGCTACGTTTGAAGTTTGAGGTGGCAAGACAAGCAAGCAGCCCCATTCTCTGTGCCTCTGTGCGAGCACTGCCATGGGCAGATGAGGCTGAGCAACAGCTTTCCAGGCTAGCCCCTTCTGGCTGCCAGCTATCTGCAGACGTTCGCATTTCAAGAGCAGGGCTGCGAAAGGAGCCTAGCAGGTACACCATCTTTCCCAGGCTACGTTTGAAGTTTGAGGTGGCAAGACAAGCAAGGAGCCCCGTTCTCTGTGCCTCTGTGCGAGCACTGCCATGGGCAGATGAGGCTGAGCAACAGCTTTCCAGGCTAGCACCTTCTGGCTGCCAGCTATCTGCAGACGTTCGCACTTTCGGAGCAGGGCTGTGATAGGAGCCTGGCAGGGACACCAACTTTCCCAGCATGCGTTTGAAGTTTCAAGTGGCAAGATAAGCAAGGAGCCCCATTCTCTGTGCCTCTATGCGAACAGTGCCATGGGCAGATGAGGCTGAGCAACAGCTTTCCAGGCTAGCCCCTTCTGGCTGCCAGCTATCTGCAGACGTTCGCACTTTCGGAGCAAGGCTGCGAATCGAGCCTGGCTGGGACACCATCTTTCCCAGGCTACGTTTGAAGTTTGAGGTGGCAAGACAAGCAAGCAGCCCCATTCTCTGTGCCTCTATGCGAACAGTGCCATGGGCAGATGAGGCTGAGCAACAGCTTTCCAGGATAGCCCCTTCTGGCTGCCAGCTATCTGCAGACGTTCGCACTTTCGGAGCAGGGCTGCGAAAGGAGCCTGGCTGGGACACTAACTTTCCCAGGGTACGTTTGAAGTTTGAGGTGGCAAGACAAGCAAGCAGCCCCATTCTCTGTGCCTCTATGCGAACAGTGCCATGGGCAGATGAGGCTGAGCAACAGCTTTCCAGGCTAGCACCTTCTGGCTGCCAGCTATGTGTAGACGTTCGCATTTCAAGAGCAGGGCTGCGAAAGGAGCCTAGCAGGTACACCATCTTTCCCAGGCTACGTTTGAAGTTTTAGTTGGCAAGACAAGCAAGGAGCCCCATTCTCTGTGCCTCTGTGCGAGCACTGCCATGGGCAGATGAGGCTGAGCAACAGCTTTCCAGGATAGCACCTTCTGCCTGCCAGCTATCTGCAGATGTTCGCACTTTCGGAGCAGGGCTGTGATAGGAGCCTGGCTGGGACACCAACTTTCCCAGGCTACGTTTGAAGTTGCAGGTGGCAAGATAAGCAAGGAGCCCCATTCTCTGTGCCTCTATGCGAACAGTGCCATGGGCAGATGAGGCTGAGCAACAGCTTTCCAGGCTAGCCCCTTCTGGCTGCCAGCTATCTGCAGACGTTCGCATTTCAAGAGCAGGGCTGCGAAAGGAGCCTAGCAGGTACACCATCTTTCCCAGGCTACGTTTGAAGTTTGAGGTGGCAAGACAAGCAAGCAGCCCCATTCTCTGTGCCTCTATGCGAGCACTGCCATGGGCAGATGAGGCTGAGCAACAGCTTTCCAGGCTAGCCCCTTCTGGCTGCCAGCTATCTGCAGACGTTCGCATTTCAAGAGCAGGGCTGCGAAAGGAGCCTAGCAGGTACACCATCTTTCCCAGGCTACGTTTGAAGTTTGAGGTGGCAAGACAAGCAAGCAGCCCCATTCTCTGTGCCTCTGTGCGAGCACTGCCATGGGCAGATGAGGCTGAGCAACAGCTTTCCAGGCTAGCCCCTTCTGGCTGCCAGCTATCTGCAGACGTTCGCACTTTCGGAGCAGGGCTGTGATAGGAGCCTGGCAGGGACACCACCATTCCCAGCATGCGTTTGAAGTTTCAAGTGGCAAGATAAGCAAGCAGCCCCATTCTGTGTGCCTCTATGCGAACAGTGCCATGGGCAGATGAGGCTGAGCAACAGCTTTCCAGGCTAGCCCCGTCTGGCTGCCAGCTATCTGCAGACGTTCGCATTTCAAGAGCAGGGCTGCGAAAGGAGCCTAGCAGGTACACCATCTTTCCCTGGCTACGTTTGAAGTTTGAGGTGGCAAGACAAGCAAGCACCCCCATTCTCTGTGCCTCTATGCGAACAGTGCCATGGGCAGATGAGGCTGAGCAACAGCTTTCCAGGATAGCCCCTTCTGGCTGCCAGCTATCTGCAGACGTTCGCATTTCAAGAGCAAGGCTGCGAAAGGAGCCTAGCAGGTACAACATCTTTCCCTGGCTACGTTTGAAGTTTTAGTTGGCAAGACAAGCAAGCAGCCCCATTCTCTGTGCCTCTGTGCGAGCACTGCCATGGGCAGATGAGGCTGAGCAACAGCTTTCCAGGCTAGCCCCTTCTGGCTGCCAGCTATCTGCAGACGTTCGCATTTCAAGAGCAGAGCTGCGAAAGGAGCCTGGCTGGGACACCATCTTTCCCAGGCTACGTTTGAAGTTTGAGGTGGCAAGACAAGCAAGCAGCCCCATTCTCTGTGCCTCTGTGCGAGCACTGCCATGGGCAGATGAGGCTGAGCAACAGCTTTCCAGGCTAGCCCCTTCTGGCTGCCAGCTATCTGCAGACGTTCGCACTTTCGGAGCAGGGCTGCGAAAGGAGCCTGGCTGGGACACCAACTTTCCCAGGCTACGTTTGAAGTTTGAGGTGGCAAGACAAGCAAGCAGCCCCATTCTCTGTGCCTCTGTGCGAGCACTGCCATGGGCAGATGAGGCTGAGCAACAGCTTTCCAGGATAGCCCCTTCTGCCTGCCAGCTATCTGCAGACGTTCGCACTTTCGGAGCAGGGCTGTGATAGGAGCCTGGCAGGGACACCACCATTCCCAGCATGCGTTTGAAGTTTCAAGTGGCAAGATAAGCAAGCAGCCCCATTCTCTGTGCCTCTATGCGAACAGTGCCATGGGCAGATGAGGCTGAGCAACAGCTTTCCAGGCTAGCCCCTTCTGGCTGCCAGCTATCTGCAGACGTTCGCATTTCAAGAGCAGGGCTGCGAAAGGAGCCTAGCAGGTACACCATCTTTCCCAGGCTACGTTTGAAGTTTGAGGTGGCAAGACAAGCAAGCAGCCCCATTCTCTGTGCCTCTGTGCGAGCACTGCCATGGGCAGATGAGGCTGAGCAACAGCTTTCCAGGCTAGCCCCTTCTGGCTGCCAGCTATCTGCAGACGTTCGCACTTTCGGAGCAGGGCTGCGAAAGGAGCCTGGCTGGGACACCAACTTTCCCAGGCTACGTTTGAATTTTCAAGTGGCAAGACAAGCAAGCAGCCCCATTCTCTGTGCCTCTATGCGAGCACTGCCATGGGCAGATGAGGCTGAGCAACAGCTTTCCAGGCTAGCCCCTTCTGGCTGCCAGCTATCTGCAGACGTTCGCATTTCAAGAGCAGGGCTGCGAAAGGAGCCTAGCAGGTACACCATCTTTCCCTGGCTATGTTTGAAGTTTGAGGTGGCAAGACAAGCAAGCAGCCCTATTCTCTGTGCCTCTATGCAA
Source organism: Opisthocomus hoazin (assembly GCF_030867145.1). Lineage (NCBI taxonomy): Eukaryota > Metazoa > Chordata > Aves > Opisthocomiformes > Opisthocomidae > Opisthocomus > Opisthocomus hoazin. The sequence continues at coordinate 16,202,286 of NC_134430.1, read as the reverse complement.
ACAGTGCCATGGGCAGATGAGGCTGAGCAACAGCTTTCCAGGATAGCCCCTTCTGGCTGCCAGCTATCTGCAGACGTTCGCATTTCAAGAGCAAGGCTGCGAAAGGAGCCTAGCAGGTACACCATATTTCCCTGGTTACGTTTGAAGTTTGAGGTGGCAAGACAAGCAAGCAGCCCCATTCTCTGTGCCTCTGTGCGAGCAGTGCCATGGGCAGATGAGGCTGAGCAACAGCTTTCCAGGCTAGCCCCTTCTGGCTGCCAGCTATCTGCAGACGTTTGCCTTTCAAGAGCAGGGCTGCGAAAGAAGCCTGGCTGGGACACCATCTTTCCCAGGCTACGTTTGAAGTTTTAGTTGGCAAGACAAGCAAGGAGCCCCATTTTCTGTGCCTCTGTGCGAGCACTGCCATGGGCAGATGAGGCTGAGCAACAGATTTCCAGGCTAGCCCCTTCTGGCTGCCAGCTATCTGCAGACGTTCGCATTTCAAGAGCAGGGCTGCGAAAGGAGCCTAGCAGGTACACCATCTTTCCCAGGCTGCGTTTGAAGTTTGAGGTGGCAAGACAAGCAAGCAGCCCCATTCTCTGTGCCTCTGTGCGAGCACTGCCATGGGCAGATGAGGCTGAGCAACAGCTTTCCAGGCTAGCCCCTTCTGGCTGCCAGCTATCTGCAGACGTTCGCATTTCAAGAGCAGGGCTGCGAAAGGAGCCTGGCTGGGACACCATCTTTCCCAGGCTACGTTTGAAGTTTGAGGTGGCAAGACAAGCAAGCAGCCCCATTCTCTGTGCCTCTGTGCGAGCACTGCCATGGGCAGATGAGGCTGAGCAACAGCTTTCCAGGCTAGCCCCTTCTGGCTGCCAGCTATCTGCAGACGTTCGCACTTTCGGAGCAGGGCTGCGAAAGGAGCCTGGCTGGGACACCAACTTTCCCAGGCTACGTTTGAAGTTTGAGGTGGCAAGACAAGCAAGCAGCCCCATTCTCTGTGCCTCTGTGCGAGCACTGCCATGGGCAGATGAGGCTGAGCAACAGCTTTCCAGGATAGCCCCTTCTGCCTGCCAGCTATCTGCAGACGTTCGCAGTTTCGGAGCAGGGCTGTGATAGGAGCCTGGCAGGGACACCACCATTCCCAGCATGCGTTTGAAGTTTCAAGTGGCAAGATAAGCAAGCAGCCCCATTCTCTGTGCCTCTATGCGAACAGTGCCATGGGCAGATGAGGCTGAGCAACAGCTTTCCAGGCTAGCCCCTTCTGGCTGCCAGCTATCTGCAGACGTTCGCATTTCAAGAGCAGGGCTGCGAAAGGAGCCTAGCAGGTACACCATCTTTCCCAGGCTACGTTTGAAGTTTGAGGTGGCAAGACAAGCAAGCAGCCCCATTCTCTGTGCCTCTGTGCGAGCACTGCCATGGGCAGATGAGGCTGAGCAACAGCTTTCCAGGCTAGCCCCTTCTGGCTGCCAACTATCTGCAGACGTTCGCACTTTCGGAGCAGGGCTGCGAAAGGAGCCTGGCTGGGACACCAACTTTCCCAGGCTACGTTTGAATTTTCAAGTGGCAAGACAAGCAAGGAGCCCCATTCTCTTTGCCTCTATGCGAGCACTGCCATGGGCAGATGAGGCTGAGCAACAGCTTTCCAGGCTAGGCCCTTCTGGCTGCCAGCTATCTGCAGACGTTCGCATTTCAAGAGCAGGGCTGCGAAAGGAGCCTAGCAGGTACACCATCTTTCCCTGGCTACGTTTGAAGTTTGAGGTGGCAAGACAAGCAAGCAGCCCTATTCTCTGTGCCTCTATGCAAACAGTGCCATGGGCAGATGAGGCTGAGCAACAGCTTTCCAGGATAGCCCCTTCTGCCTGCCAGCTATCTGCAGACGTTCGCATTTCAAGAGCAAGGCTGCGAAAGGAGCCTAGCAGGTACACCATCTTTCCCTGGCTACGTTTGAAGTTTGAGGTGGCAAGACAAGCAAGCAGCCCCATTCTCTGTGCCTCTGTGCGAGCAGTGCCATGGGCAGATGAGGCTGAGCAACAGCTTTCCAGGCTAGCCCCTTCTGGCTGCCAGCTATCTGCAGACGTTTGCATTTCAAGAGCAGGGCTGCGAAAGAAGCCTGGCTGGGACACCATCTTTCCCAGGCTACGTTTGAAGTTTTAGTTGGCAAGACAAGCAAGGAGCCCCATTTTCTGTGCCTCTGTGCGAGCACTGCCATGGGCAGATGAGGCTGAGCAACAGGTTTCCAGGCTAGCCCCTTCTGGCTGCCAGCTATCTGCAGACGTTCGCATTTCAAGAGCAGGGCTGCGAAAGGAGCCTAGCAGATACACCATCTTTCCCAGGCTGCGTTTGAAGTTTGAGGTGGCAAGACAAGCAAGCAGCCCCATTCTCTGTGCCTCTGTGCGAGCACTGCCATGGGCAGATGAGGCTTATCAACAGCTTTCCAGGCTAGCCCCTTCTGCCTGCCAGCTATCTGCAGACGTTCGCACTTTCGGAGCAGGGCTGTGATAGGAGCCTGGCAGGGACACCAACTTTCCCAGCATGCGTTTGAAGTTTGAAGTGGCAAGATAAGCAAGGAGCCCCGTTCTCTGTGCCTCTATGCGAACAGTGCCATGGGCAGATGAGGCTGAGCAACAGCTTTCCAGGATAGCCCCTTCTGGCTGCCAGCTATCTGCAGACGTTCGCATTTCAAGAGCAGGGCTGCGAAAGGAGCCTAGCAGGTACAACATCTTTCCCAGGCTACGTTTGAAGTTTGAGGTGGCAAGACAAGCAAGCAGCCCCATTCTCTGTGCCTCTATGTGAACAGTGCCATGGGCAGATGAGGCTGAGCAACAGCTTTCCAGGATAGCCCCTTCTGGCTGCCAGCTATCTGCAGACGTTCGCATTTCAAGAGCAAGGCTGCGAAAGCAGCCTAGCAGGTACAACATCTTTCCCAGGCTACGTTTGAAGTTTGAGGTGGCAAGACAAGCAAGCAGCCCCATTCTCTGTGCCTCTGTGCGAGCACTGCCATGGGCAGATGAGGCTGAGCAACAGCTTTCCAGGCTAGCCCCTTCTGGCTGCCAGCTATCTGCAGACGTTCGCATTTCAAGAGCAGGGCTGCGAAAGGAGCCTGGCTGGGACACCATCTTTCCCAGGCTACGTTTGAAGTTTTAGTTGGCAAGACAAGCAAGGAGCCCCATTTTCTGTGCCTCTGTGCGAGCACTGCCATGGGCAGATGAGGCTGAGCAACAGGTTTCCAGGCTAGCCCCTTCTGGCTGCCAGCTATCTGCAGACGTTCGCATTTCAAGAGCAGGGCTGCGAAAGGAGCCTAGCAGATACACCATCTTTCCCAGGCTGCGTTTGAAGTTTGAGGTGGCAAGACAAGCAAGCAGCCCCATTCTCTGTGCCTCTGTGCGAGCACTGCCATGGGCAGATGAGGCTGATCAACAGCTTTCCAGGCTAGCCCCTTCTGCCTGCCAGCTATCTGCAGACGTTCGCACTTTCGGAGCAGGGCTGTGATAGGAGCCTGGCAGGGACACCAACTTTCCCAGCATGCGTTTGAAGTTTGAAGTGGCAAGATAAGCAAGGAGCCCCGTTCTCTGTGCCTCTATGCGAACAGTGCCATGGGCAGATGAGGCTGAGCAACAGCTTTCCAGGATAGCCCCTTCTGGCTGCCAGCTATCTGCAGACGTTCGCATTTCAAGAGCAGGGCTGCGAAAGGAGCCTAGCAGGTACAACATCTTTCCCAGGCTACGTTTGAAGTTTGAGGTGGCAAGACAAGCAAGCAGCCCCATTCTCTGTGCCTCTATGTGAACAGTGCCATGGGCAGATGAGGCTGAGCAACAGCTTTCCAGGATAGCCCCTTCTGCCTGCCAGCTATCTGCAGACGTTCGCATTTCAAGAGCAAGGCTGCGAAAGCAGCCTAGCAGGTACAACATCTTTCCCAGGCTACGTTTGAAGTTTGAGGTGGCAAGACAAGCAAGCAGCCCCATTCTCTGTGCCTCTGTGCGAGCACTGCCATGGGCAGATGAGGCTGAGCAACAGCTTTCCAGGCTAGCCCCTTCTGGCTGCCAGCTATCTGCAGACGTTCGCATTTCAAGAGCAGGGCTGCGAAAGGAGCCTGGCTGGGACACCATCTTTCCCAGGCTACGTTTGAAGTTTGAGGTGGCAAGACAAGCAAGCAGCCCCATTCTCTGTGCCTCTGTGCGAGCACTGCCATGGGCAGATGAGGCTGAGCAACAGCTTTCCAGGCTAGCCCCTTCTGGCTGCCAGCTATCTGCAGACGTTCGCACTTTCGGAGCAGGGTGGCGAAAGGAGCCTAGCAGGTACACCATCTTTCCCAGGCTACGTTTGAAGTTTGAGGTGGCAAGACAAGCAAGCAGCCCCATTCTCTGTGCCTCTGTGCGAGCACTGCCATGGGCAGATGAGGCTGAGCAACAGCTTTCCAGGCTAGCACCTTCTGGCTGCCAGCTATCTGCAGACGTTCGCACTTTCGGAGCAGGGCTGTGATAGGAGCCTGGCAGGGACACCAACTTTCCCAGCATGCATTTGAAGTTTCAAGTGGCAAGATAAGCAAGCAGCCCCATTCTCTGTGCCTCTATGCGAACAGTGCCATGGGCAGATGAGGCTGAGCAACAGCTTTCCAGGCTAGCCCCTTCTGGCTGCCAGCTATCTGCAGACGTTCGCATTTCAAGAGCAGGGCTGCGAAAGGAGCCTAGCAGGTACACCATCTTTCCCAGGCTACGTTTGAAGTTTGAGGTGGCAAGACAAGCAAGCAGCCCCATTCTCTGTGCCTCTATGCGAACAGTGCCATGGGCAGATGAGGCTGAGCAACAGCTTTCCAGGCTAGCCCCTTCTGGCTGCCAGCTATCTGCAGACGTTCGCATTTCAAGAGCAAGGCAGCGAAAGAAGCCTAGCAGATACAACATCTTTCCCAGGCTACGTTTGAAGTTTGAGGTGGCAAGACAAGCAAGCAGCCCCATTCTCTGTGCCTCTGTGCGAGCACTGCCATGGGCAGATGAGGCTGAGCAACAGCTTTCCAGGCTAGCACCTTCTGGCTGCCAGCTATCTGCAGACGTTCGCACTTTCGGAGCAGGGCTGTGATAGGAGCCTGGCAGGGACACCACCATTCCCAGCATGCGTTTGAAGTTTCAAGTGGCAAGATAAGCAAGCAGCCCCATTCTGTGTGCCTCTATGCGAACAGTGCCATGGGCAGATGAGGCTGAGCAACAGCTTTCCAGGATAGCCCCTTCTGGCTGCCAGCTATCTGCAGACGTTCGCATTTCAAGAGCAGGGCTGCGAAAGGAGCCTAGCAGGTACACCATCTTTCCCTGGCTACGTTTGAAGTTTGAGGTGGCAAGACAAGCAAGCAGCCCCATTCTCTGTGCCTCTATGCGAACAGTGCCATGGGCAGATGAGGCTGAGCAACAGCTTTCCAGGCTAGGCCCTTCTGGCTGCCAGCTATCTGCAGACGTTCGCATTTCAAGAGCAGGGCTGCGAAAGGAGCCTGGCTGGGACACCATCTTTCCCAGGCTACGTTTGAAGTTTGAGGTGGCAAGACAAGCAAGCAGCCCCATTCTCTGTGCCTCTGTGCGAGCACTGCCATGGGCAGATGAGGCTGAGCAACAGCTTTCCAGGCTAGCCCCTTCTGGCTGCCAGCTATCTGCAGACGTTCGCATTTCAAGAGCAGGGCTGCGAAAGGAGCCTGGCTGGGACACCATCTTTCCCAGGCTACGTTTGAAGTTTGAGGTGGCAAGACAAGCAAGCAGCCCCATTCTCTGTGCCTCTGTGCGAGCACTGCCATGGGCAGATGAGGCTGAGCAACAGCTTTCCAGGCTAGCCCCTTCTGGCTGCCAGCTATCTGCAGACGTTCGCACTTTCGGAGCAGGGTGGCGAAAGGAGCCTAGCAGGTACACCATCTTTCCCAGGCTACGTTTGAAGTTTGAGGTGGCAAGACAAGCAAGCAGCCCCATTCTCTGTGCCTCTGTGCGAGCACTGCCATGGGCAGATGAGGCTGAGCAACAGCTTTCCAGGCTAGCACCTTCTGGCTGCCAGCTATCTGCAGACGTTCGCACTTTCGGAGCAGGGCTGTGATAGGAGCCTGGCAGGGACACCAACTTTCCCAGCATGCATTTGAAGTTTCAAGTGGCAAGATAAGCAAGCAGCCCCATTCTCTGTGCCTCTATGCGAACAGTGCCATGGGCAGATGAGGCTGAGCAACAGCTTTCCAGGCTAGCCCCTTCTGGCTGCCAGCTATCTGCAGACTTTCGCATTTCAAGAGCAGGGCTGCGAAAGGAGCCTAGCAGGTACACCATCTTTCCCAGGCTACGTTTGAAGTTTGAGGTGGCAAGACAAGCAAGCAGCCCCATTCTCTGTGCCTCTATGCGAACAGTGCCATGGGCAGATGAGGCTGAGCAACAGCTTTCCAGGCTAGCCCCTTCTGGCTGCCAGCTATCTGCAGACGTTCGCATTTCAAGAGCAAGGCAGCGAAAGAAGCCTAGCAGATACAACGTCTTTCCCAGGCTACGTTTGAAGTTTGAGGTGGCAAGACAAGCAAGCAGCCCCATTCTCTGTGCCTCTGTGCGAGCACTGCCATGGGCAGATGAGGCTGAGCAACAGCTTTCCAGGCTAGCACCTTCTGGCTGCCAGCTATCTGCAGACGTTCGCACTTTCGGAGCAGGGCTGTGATAGGAGCCTGGCAGGGACACCACCATTCCCAGCATGCGTTTGAAGTTTCAAGTGGCAAGATAAGCAAGCAGCCCCATTCTGTGTGCCTCTATGCGAACAGTGCCATGGGCAGATGAGGCTGAGCAACAGCTTTCCAGGATAGCCCCTTCTGGCTGCCAGCTATCTGCAGACGTTCGCATTTCAAGAGCAGGGCTGCGAAAGGAGCCTAGCAGGTACACCATCTTTCCCTGGCTACGTTTGAAGTTTGAGGTGGCAAGACAAGCAAGCAGCCCCATTCTCTGTGCCTCTATGCGAACAGTGCCATGGGCAGATGAGGCTGAGCAACAGCTTTCCAGGCTAGCCCCTTCTGGCTGCCAGCTATCTGCAGACGTTCGCATTTCAAGAGCAGGGCTGCGAAAGGAGCCTGGCTGGGACACCATCTTTCCCAGGCTACGTTTGAAGTTTGAGGTGGCAAGACAAGCAAGCAGCCCCATTCTCTGTGCCTCTGTGCGAGCACTGCCATGGGCAGATGAGGCTGAGCAACAGCTTTCCAGGCTAGCCCCTTCTGGCTGCCAGCTATCTGCAGACGTTGGCACTTTCGGAGCAGGGCTGCGAAAGGAGCCTGGCTGGGACACCAACTTTCCCAGGCTACGTTTGAAGTTTGAGGTGGCAAGACAAGCAAGCAGCCCCATTCTCTGTGCCTCTGTGCGAGCACTGCCATGGGCAGATGAGGCTGAGCAACAGCTTTCCAGGATAGCCCCTTCTGCCTGCCAGCTATCTGCAGACGTTCGCACTTTCGGAGCAGGGCTGTGATAGGAGCCTGGCAGGGACACCACCATTCCCAGCATGCGTTTGAAGTTTCAAGTGGCAAGATAAGCAAGCAGCCCCATTCTCTGTGCCTCTATGCGAACAGTGCCATGGGCAGATGAGGCTGAGCAACAGCTTTCCAGGCTAGCCCCTTCTGGCTGCCAGCTATCTGCAGACGTTCGCATTTCAAGAGCAGGGCTGCGAAAGGAGCCTAGCAGGTACACCATCTTTCCCAGGCTACGTTTGAAGTTTGAGGTGGCAAGACAAGCAAGCAGCCCCATTCTCTGTGCCTCTGTGCGAGCACTGCCATGGGCAGATGAGGCTGAGCAACAGCTTTCCAGGCTAGCACCTTCTGGCTGCCAGCTATCTGCAGACGTTCGCACTTTCGGAGCAGGGCTGTGATAGGAGCCTGGCAGGGACACCACCATTCCCAGCATGCGTTTGAAGTTTCAAGTGGCAAGATAAGCAAGCAGCCTCATTCTGTGTGCCTCTATGCGAACAGTGCCATGGGCAGATGAGGCTGAGCAACAGCTTTCCAGGCTAGCCCCGTCTGGCTGCCAGCTATCTGCAGACGTTCGCATTTCAAGAGCAGGGCTGCGAAAGGAGCCTAGCAGGTACACCATCTTTCCCTGGCTACGTTTGAAGTTTGAGGTGGCAAGACAAGCAAGCAGCCCCATTCTCTGTGCCTCTATGCGAACAGTGCCATGGGCAGATGAGGCTGAGCAACAGCTTTCCAGGATAGCCCCTTCTGGCTGCCAGCTATCTGCAGACGTTCGCATTTCAAGAGCAAGGCTGCGAAAGGAGCCTAGCAGGTACAACATCTTTCCCAGGCTACGTTTGAAGTTTTAGTTGGCAAGACAAGCAAGCAGCCCCATTCTCTGTGCCTCTGTGCGAGCACTGCCATGGGCAGATGAGGCTGAGCAACAGCTTTCCAGGCTAGCCCCTTCTGGCTGCCAGCTATCTGCAGACGTTCGCATTTCAAGAGCAGAGCTGCGAAAGGAGCCTGGCTGGGACACCATCTTTCCCAGGCTACGTTTGAAGTTTGAGGTGGCAAGACAAGCAAGCAGCCCCATTCTCTGTGCCTCTGTGCGAGCACTGCCATGGGCAGATGAGGCTGAGCAACAGCTTTCCAGGCTAGCCCCTTCTGGCTGCCAGCTATCTGCAGACGTTCGCACTTTCGGAGCAGGGCTGCGAAAGGAGCCTGGCTGGGACACCAACTTTCCCAGGCTACGTTTGAAGTTTGAGGTGGCAAGACAAGCAAGGAGCCCCATTCTCTGTGCCTCTGTGCGAGCACTGCCATGGGCAGATGAGGCTGAGCAACAGCTTTCCAGGATAGCCCCTTCTGCCTGCCAGCTATCTGCAGACGTTCGCACTTTCGGAGCAGGGCTGTGATAGGAGCCTGGCAGGGACACCACCATTCCCAGCATGCGTTTGAAGTTTCAAGTGGCAAGATAAGCAAGCAGCCCCATTCTCTGTGCCTCTATGCGAACAGTGCCATGGGCAGATGAGGCTGAGCAACAGCTTTCCAGGCTAGCCCCTTCTGGCTGCCAGCTATCTGCAGACGTTCGCATTTCAAGAGCAGGGCTGCGAAAGGAGCCTAGCAGGTACACCATCTTTCCCAGGCTACGTTTGAAGTTTGAGGTGGCAAGACAAGCAAGCAGCCCCATTCTCTGTGCCTCTGTGCGAGCACTGCCATGGGCAGATGAGGCTGAGCAACAGCTTTCCAGGCTAGCCCCTTCTGGCTGCCAGCTATCTGCAGACGTTCGCACTTTCGGAGCAGGGCTGCGAAAGGAGCCTGGCTGGGACACCAACTTTCCCAGGCTACGTTTGAATTTTCAAGTGGCAAGACAAGCAAGCAGCCCCATTCTCTGTGCCTCTATGCGAGCACTGCCATGGGCAGATGAGGCTGAGCAACAGCTTTCCAGGATAGCCCCTTCTGGCTGCCAGCTATCTGCAGACGTTCGCATTTCAAGAGCAGGGCTGCGAAAGGAGCCTAGCAGGTACACCATCTTTCCCTGGCTATGTTTGAAGTTTGAGGTGGCAAGACAAGCAAGCAGCCCCATTCTCTGTGCCTCTATGCAAACAGTGCCATGGGCAGATGAGGCTGAGCAACAGCTTTCCAGGATAGCCCCTTCTGGCTGCCAGCTATCTGCAGACGTTCGCATTTCAAGAGCAAGGCTGCGAAAGGAGCCTAGCAGGTACACCATATTTCCCTGGTTACGTTTGAAGTTTGAGGTGGCAAGACAAGCAAGCAGCCCCATTCTCTGTGCCTCTGTGCGAGCAGTGCCATGGGCAGATGAGGCTGAGCAACAGCTTTCCAGGCTAGCCCCTTCTGGCTGCCAGCTATCTGCAGACGTTTGCATTTCAAGAGCAGGGCTGCGAAAGAAGCCTGGCTGGGACACCATCTTTCCCAGGCTACGTTTGAAGTTTTAGTTGGCAAGACAAGCAAGGAGCCCCATTTTCTGTGCCTCTGTGCGAGCACTGCCATGGGCAGATGAGGCTGAGCAACAGCTTTCCAGGCTAGCCCCTTCTGCCTGCCAGCTATCTGCAGACGTTCGCATTTCAAGAGCAGGGCTGCGAAAGGAGCCTAGCAGGTACACCATCTTTCCCAGGCTGCGTTTGAAGTTTGAGGTGGCAAGACAAGCAAGCAGCCCCATTCTCTGTGCCTCTGTGCGAGCACTGCCATGGGCAGATGAGGCTGATCAACAGCTTTCCAGGCTAGCCCCTTCTGGCTGCCAGCTATCTGCAGACGTTCGCACTTTCGGAGCAGGGCTGTGATAGGAGCCTGGCAGGGACACCAAATTTCCCAGCATGCGTTTGAATTTTCAAGTGGCAAGATAAGCAAGGAGCCCCATTCTCTGTGCCTCTATGCGAACAGTGCCATGGGCAGATGAGGCTGAGCAACAGCTTTCCAGGCTAGCCCCTTCTGGCTGCCAGCTATCTGCAGACGTTCGCACTTTCGGAGCAGGGCTGCGAAAGGAGCCTGGCTGGGACACAAACTTTCCCAGGCTACGTTTGAAGTTTGAGGTGGCAAGACAAGCAAGCAGCCCCATTCTCTGTACCTCTGTGCGAGCACTGCCATGGGCAGATGAGGCTGAGCAACAGCTTTCCAGGCTAGCACCTTCTGGCTGCCAGCTATCTGCAGACGTTCGCACTTTCGGAGCAGGGCTGTGATAGGAGACTGGCAGGGACACCAAATTTCCCAGCATGCGTTTGAATTTTCAAGTGGCAAGATAAGCAAGGAGCCCCATTCTCTGTGCCTCTATGCGAACAGTGCCATGGGCAGATGAGGCTGAGCAACAGCTTTCCAGGCTAGCCCCTTCTGGCTGCCAGTTATCTGCAGACGTCCGCATTTCAAGAGCAGGGCTGCGAAAGGAGCCTAGCAGGTACACCATCTTTCCCAGGCTACGTTTGAAGTTTGAGGTGGCAAGACAAGCAAGCAGCCCCATTCTCTGTGCCTCTGTGCGAGCACTGCCATGGGCAGATGAGGCTGAGCAACAGCTTTCCAGGATAGCCCCTTCTGCCTGCCAGCTATCTGCAGACGTTCGCACTTTCGGAGCAGGGCTGTGATAGGAGCCTGGCAGGGACACCACCATTCCCAGCATGCGTTTGAAGTTTCAAGTGGCAAGATAAGCAAGGAGCCCCATTCTCTGTGCCTCTATGCGAACAGTGCCATGGGAAGATGAGGCTGAGCAACAGCTTTCCAGGCTAGCCCCTTCTGGCTGCCAGCTATCTGCAGACGTTCGCACTTTCGGAGCAGGGCGGCGAAAGGAGACTGGCTGGGACACCAACTTTCCCAGGCTACGTTTGAAGTTTGAGGTGGCAAGACAAGCAAGCAGCCCCATTCTCTGTGCCTCTGTGCGAGCACTGCCATGGGCAGATGAGGCTGAGCAACAGCTTTCCAGGATAGCCCCTTCTGGCTGCCAGCTATCTGCAGACGTTCGCACTTTTGGAGCAGGGCTGTGATAGGAGCCTGGCAGGGACACCAACTTTCCCAGCATGCGTTTGAAGTTTCAAGTGGCAAGATAAGCAAGCAGCCCCATTCTCTGTGCCTCTATGCGAACAGTGCCATGGGCAGATGAGGCTGAGCAACAGCTTTCCAGGATAGCCCCTTCTGGCTGCCAGCTATCTGCAGACGTTCGCATTTCAAGAGCAGGGCTGCGAAAGGAGCCTAGCAGGTACACCATCTTTCCCAGGCTACGTTTGAAGTTTGAGGTGGCAAGACAAGCAAGCAGCCCCATTCTATGTCCCTCTGTGCGAGCAGTGCCATGGGCAGATGAGGCTGAGCAACAGCTTTCCAGGATAGCCCCTTCTGGCTGCCAGCTATCTGCAGACGTTCGCATTTCAAGAGCAAGGCTGCGAAAGGAGCCTAGCAGGTACACCATCTTTCCCTGGCTACGTTTGAAGTTTGAGGTGGCAAGACAAGCAAGCAGCCCCATTCTCTGTGCCTCTGTGCGAGCAGTGCCATGGGCAGATGAGGCTGAGCAACAGCTTTCCAGGATAGTCCCTTCTGGCTGCCAGCTATCTGCAGACGTTCGCATTTCAAGAGCAGGGCTGCGAAAGGAGCCTGGCTGGGACACCATCTTTCCCAGGCTACGTTTGAAGTTTGAGTTGGCAAGACAAGCAAGGAGCCCCATTCTCTGTGCCTCTGTGCGAGCACTGCCATGGGCAGATGAGGCTGAGCAACAGCTTTCCAGGATAGCCCCTTCTGGCTGCCAGCTATCTGCAGACGTTCGCATTTCAAGAGCAGGGCTGCGAAAGGAGCCTAGCAGGTACACCATCTTTCCCAGGCTACGTTTGAAATTTGAGGTGGCAAGACAAGCAAGCAGCCCCATTCTCTGTGCCTCTGTGCGAGCACTGCCATGGGCAGATGAGGCTAAGCAACAGCTTTCCAGGCTAGCACCTTCTGGCTGCCAGCTATCTGCAGACGTTCGCACTTTCGGAGCAGGGCTGTGATAGGAGCCTGGCAGGGACACCACCATTCCCAGCATGCGTTTGAAGTTTCAAGTGGCAAGATAAGCAAGCAGCCCCATTCTCTGTGCCTCTATGCGAACAGTGCCATGGGCAGATGAGGCTGAGCAACAGCTTTCCAGGCTAGCCCCTTCTGGCTGCCAGCTATCTGCAGACGTTCGCATTTCAAGAGCAGGGCTGCGAAAGGAGCCTAGCAGGTACACCATCTTTCCCTGGCTACGTTTGAAGTTTGAGGTGGCAAGACAAGCAAGCAGCCCCATTCTCTGTGCCTCTGTGCGAGCAGTGCCATGGGCAGATGAGGCTGAGCAACAGCTTTCCAGGCTAGACCCTTCTGGCTGCCAGCTATCTGCAGACGTTCGCATTTCAAGAGCAGGGCTGCGAAAGGAGCCTAGCAGGTACACCATCTTTCCCTGGCTACGTTTGAAGTTTGAGGTGGCAAGACAAGCAAGCAGCCCCATTCTCTGTGCCTCTATGCGAACAGTGCCATGGGCAGATGAGGCTGAGCAACAGCTTTCCAGGATAGCCCCTTCTGGCTGCCAGCTATCTGCAGACGTTCGCATTTCAAGAGCAAGGCTGCGAAAGGAGCCTAGCAGGTACACCATCTTTCCCTGGCTACGTTTGAAGTTTGAGGTGGCAAGACAAGCAAGCAGCCCCATTCTCTGTGCCTCTGTGCGAGCACTGCCATGGGCAGATGAGGCTGAGCAACAGCTTTCCAGGCTAGCCCCTTCTGGCTGCCAGCTATCTGCAGACGTTCGCATTTCAAGAGCAGGGCTGCGAAAGGAGCCTGGCTGGGACACCATCTTTCCCAGGCTACGTTTGAAGTTTGAGGTGGCAAGACAAGCAAGCAGCCCCATTCTCTGTGCCTCTGTGCGAGCACTGCCATGGGCAGATGAGGCTGAGCAACAGCTTTCCAGGCTAGCCCCTTCTGGCTGCCAGCTATCTGCAGACGTTCGCACTTTCGGAGCAGGGCTGCGAAAGGAGCCTGGCTGGGACACCAACTTTCCCAGGCTACGTTTGAAGTTTGAGGTGGCAAGACAAGCAAGCAGCCCCATTCTCTGTGCCTCTGTGCGAGCACTGCCATGGGCAGATGAGGCTGAGCAACAGCTTTCCAGGATAGCCCCTTCTGCCTGCCAGCTATCTGCAGACGTTCGCACTTTCGGAGCAGGGCTGTGATAGGAGCCTGGCAGGGACACCACCATTCCCAGCATGCGTTTGAAGTTTCAAGTGGCAAGATAAGCAAGCAGCCCCATTCTCTGTGCCTCTATGCGAACAGTGCCATGGGCAGATGAGGCTGAGCAACAGCTTTCCAGGCTAGCCCCTTCTGGCTGCCAGCTATCTGCAGACGTTCGCATTTCAAGAGCAGGGCTGCGAAAGGAGCCTAGCAGGTACACCATCTTTCCCAGGCTACGTTTGAAGTTTGAGGTGGCAAGACAAGCAAGCAGCCCCATTCTCTGTGCCTCTGTGCGAGCACTGCCATGGGCAGATGAGGCTGAGCAACAGCTTTCCAGGCTAGCCCCTTCTGGCTGCCAGCTATCTGCAGACGTTCGCACTTTCGGAGCAGGGCTGCGAAAGGAGCCTGGCTGGGACACCAACTTTCCCAGGCTACGTTTGAATTTTCAAGTGGCAAGACAAGCAAGCAGCCCCATTCTCTGTGCCTCTATGCGAGCACTGCCATGGGCAGATGAGGCTGAGCAACAGCTTTCCAGGATAGCCCCTTCTGGCTGCCAGCTATCTGCAGACGTTCGCATTTCAAGAGCAAGGCTGCGAAAGGAGCCTAGCAGGTACACCATCTTTCCCTGGCTACGTTTGAAGTTTGAGGTGGCAAGACAAGCAAGCAGCCCCATTCTCTGTGCCTCTGTGCGAGCAGTGCCATGGGCAGATGAGGCTGAGCAACAGCTTTCCAGGATAGCCCCTTCTGGCTGCCAGCTATCTGCAGACGTTTGCATTTCAAGAGCAGGGCTGCGAAAGAAGCCTGGCTGGGACACCATCTTTCCCAGGCTACGTTTGAAGTTTTAGTTGGCAAGACAAGCAAGGAGCCCCATTCTCTGTGCCTCTGTGCGAGCACTGCCATGGGCAGATGAGGCCGAGCAACAGCTTTCCAGGCTAGCCCCTTCTGGCTGCCAGCTATCTGCAGACGTTCGCATTTCAAGAGCAGGGCTGCGAAAGGAGCCTAGCAGGTACACCATCTTTCCCAGGCTGCGTTTGAAGTTTGAGGTGGCAAGACAAGCAAGCAGCCCCATTCTCTGTGCCTCTGTGCGAGCACTGCCATGGGCAGATGAGGCTGATCAACAGCTTTCCAGGCTAGCCCCTTCTGGCTGCCAGCTATCTGCAGACGTTCGCACTTTCGGAGCAGGGCTGTGATAGGAGCCTGGCAGGGACACCAAATTTCCCAGCATGCGTTTGAATTTTCAAGTGGCAAGATAAGCAAGGAGCCCCATTCTCTGTGCCTCTATGCGAACAGTGCCATGGGCAGATGAGGCTGAGCAACAGCTTTCCAGGCTAGCCCCTTCTGGCTGCCAGCTATCTGCAGACGTTCGCACTTTCGGAGCAGGGCGGCGAAAGGAGACTGGCTGGGACACCAACTTTCCCAGGCTACGTTTCAAGTTTGAGGTGGCAAGACAAGCAAGCAGCCCCATTCTCTGTGCCTCTGTGCGAGCACTGCCATGGGCAGATGAGGCTGAGCAACAGCTTTCCAGGATAGCACCTTCTGGCTGCCAGCTATCTGCAGACGTTCGCACTTTCGGAGCAGGGCTGTGATAGGAGCCTGGCAGGGACACCAACTTTCCCAGCATGCGTTTGAAGTTTCAAGTGGCAAGATAAGCAAGCAGCCCCATTCTCTGTGCCTCTGTGCGAACAGTGCCATGGGCAGATGAGGCTGAGCAACAGCTTTCCAGGATAGCCCCTTCTGGCTGCCAGCTATCTGCAGACGTTCGCATTTCAAGAGCAGGGCTGCGAAAGGAGCCTAGCAGGTACACCATCTTTCCCAGGCTACGTTTGAAGTTTGAGGTGGCAAGACAAGCAAGCAGCCCCATTCTATGTCCCTCTGTGCGAGCAGTGCCATGGGCAGATGAGGCTGAGCAACAGCTTTCCAGGCTAGCCCCTTCTGGCTGCCAGCTATCTGCAGACGTTCGCACTTTCGGAGCAGGGCTGCGAAAGGAGCCTGGCAGGGACACCACCATTCCCAGCATGCGTTTGAAGTTTCAAGTGGCAAGACAAGCAAGCAGCCCCATTCTCTGTGCCTCTATGCGAACAGTGCCATGGGCAGATGAGGCTGAGCAACAGCTTTCCAGGATAGCCCCTTCTGGCTGCCAGCTATCTGCAGACGTTCGCATTTCAAGAGCAGGGCTGCGAAACGAGCCTAGCAGGTACACCATCTTTCCCTGGCTACGTTTGAAGTTTGAGGTGGCAAGACAAGCAAGCAGCCCCATTCTCTGTGCCTCTATGCGAACAGTGCCATGGGCAGATGAGGCTGAGCAACAGCTTTCCAGGCTAGCCCCTCCTGGCTGCCAGCTATCTGCAGACGTTCGCACTTTCGGAGCAGGGCTGCGAAAGGAGCCTGGCTGGGACACCAACTTTCCCAGGCTACGTTTGAAGTTTGAGGTGGCAAGACAAGCAAGCAGCCCCATTCTCTGTGCCTCTGTGCGAGCACTGCCATGGGCAGATGAGGCTGAGCAACAGCTTTCCAGGATAGCCCCTTCTGGCTGCCAGCTATCTGCAGACGTTCGCACTTTCGGAGCAGGGCTGTGATAGGAGCCTGGCAGGGACACCACCATTCCCAGCATGCGTTTGAAGTTTCAAGTGGCAAGATAAGCAAGCAGCCCCATTCTCTGTGCCTCTATGCGAACAGTGCCATGGGCAGATGAGGCTGAGCAACAGCTTTCCAGGCTAGCCCCTTCTGGCTGCCAGCTATCTGCAGACGTTCGCATTTCAAGAGCAGGGCTGCGAAAGGAGCCTAGCAGGTACACCATCTTTCCCAGGCTACGTTTGAACTTTGAGGTGGCAAGACAAGCAAGCAGCCCCATTCTCTGTGCCTCTGTGCGAGCACTGCCATGGGCAGATGAGGCTGAGCAACAGCTTTCCAGGATAGCCCCTTCTGGCTGCCAGCTATCTGCAGACGTTCGCATTTCAAGAGCAAGGCTGCGAAAGGAGCCTAGCAGGTACACCATCTTTCCCTGGCTACGTTTGAAGTTTGAGGTGGCAAGACAAGCAAGCAGCCCCATTCTATGTCCCTCTGTGCGAGCAGTGCCATGGGCAGATGAGGCTGAGCAACAGCTTTCCAGGCTAGCCCCTTCTGGCTGCCAGCTATCTGCAGACGTTCGCACTTTCGGAGCAGGGCTGCGAAAGGAGCCTGGCAGGGACACCACCATTCCCAGCATGCGTTTGAAGTTTCAAGTGGCAAGACAAGCAAGCAGCCCCATTCTCTGTGCCTCTATGCGAACAGTGCCATGGGCAGATGAGGCTGAGCAACAGCTTTCCAGGATAGCCCCTTCTGGCTGCCAGCTATCTGCAGACGTTCGCATTTCAAGAGCAGGGCTGCGAAACGAGCCTAGCAGGTACACCATCTTTCCCTGGCTACGTTTGAAGTTTGAGGTGGCAAGACAAGCAAGCAGCCCCATTCTCTGTGCCTCTATGCGAACAGTGCCATGGGCAGATGAGGCTGAGCAACAGCTTTCCAGGCTAGCCCCTCCTGGCTGCCAGCTATCTGCAGACGTTCGCACTTTCGGAGCAGGGCTGCGAAAGGAGCCTGGCTGGGACACCAACTTTCCCAGGCTACGTTTGAAGTTTGAGGTGGCAAGACAAGCAAGCAGCCCCATTCTCTGTGCCTCTGTGCGAGCACTGCCATGGGCAGATGAGGCTGAGCAACAGCTTTCCAGGATAGCCCCTTCTGGCTGCCAGCTATCTGCAGACGTTCGCACTTTCGGAGCAGGGCTGTGATAGGAGCCTGGCAGGGACACCACCATTCCCAGCATGCGTTTGAAGTTTCAAGTGGCAAGATAAGCAAGCAGCCCCATTCTCTGTGCCTCTATGCGAACAGTGCCATGGGCAGATGAGGCTGAGCAACAGCTTTCCAGGCTAGCCCCTTCTGGCTGCCAGCTATCTGCAGACGTTCGCATTTCAAGAGCAGGGCTGCGAAAGGAGCCTAGCAGGTACACCATCTTTCCCAGGCTACGTTTGAACTTTGAGGTGGCAAGACAAGCAAGCAGCCCCATTCTCTGTGCCTCTGTGCGAGCACTGCCATGGGCAGATGAGGCTGAGCAACAGCTTTCCAGGATAGCCCCTTCTGGCTGCCAGCTATCTGCAGACGTTCGCATTTCAAGAGCAAGGCTGCGAAAGGAGCCTAGCAGGTACACCATCTTTCCCTGGCTACGTTTGAAGTTTGAGGTGGCAAGACAAGCAAGCAGCCCCATTCTCTGTGCCTCTGTGCGAGCAGTGCCATGGGCAGATGAGGCTGAGCAACAGCTTTCCAGGCTAGCCCCTTCTGGCTGCCAGCTATCTGCAGACGTTCGCATTTCAAGAGCAGGGCTGCGAAAGGAGCCTGGCTGGGACACCATCTTTCCCAGGCTACGTTTGAAGTTTGAGGTGGCAAGACAAGCAAGCAGCCCCATTCTCTGTGCCTCTGTGCGAGCACTGCCATGGGCAGATGAGGCTAAGCAACAGCTTTCCAGGCTAGCACCTTCTGGCTGCCAGCTATCTGCAGACGTTCGCACTTTCGGAGCAGGGCTGTGATAGGAGCCTGGCAGGGACACCACCATTCCCAGCATGCGTTTGAAGTTTCAAGTGGCAAGATAATCAAGCAGCCCCATTCTCTGTGCCTCTATGCGAACAGTGCCATGGGCAGATGAGGCTGAGCAACAGCTTTCCAGGCTAGCCCCTTCTGGCTGCCAGCTATCTGCAGACGTTCGCATTTCAAGAGCAGGGCTGCGAAAGGAGCCTAGCAGGTACACCATCTTTCCCTGGCTACGTTTGAAGTTTGAGGTGGCAAGACAAGCAAGCAGCCCCATTCTCTGTGCCTCTGTGCGAGCAGTGCCATGGGCAGATGAGGCTGAGCAACAGCTTTCCAGGCTAGCCCCTTCTGGCTGCCAGCTATCTGCAGACGTTCGCATTTCAAGAGCAGGGCTGCGAAAGGAGCCTAGCAGGTACACCATCTTTCCCTGGCTACGTTTGAAGTTTGAGGTGGCAAGACAAGCAAGCAGCCCCATTCTCTGTGCCTCTATGCGAACAGTGCCATGGGCAGATGAGGCTGAGCAACAGCTTTCCAGGATAGCCCCTTCTGGCTGCCAGCTATCTGCAGACGTTCGCATTTCAAGAGCAAGGCTGCGAAAGGAGCCTAGCAGGTACACCATCTTTCCCTGGCTACGTTTGAAGTTTGAGGTGGCAAGACAAGCAAGCAGCCCCATTCTCTGTGCCTCTGTGCGAGCACTGCCATGGGCAGATGAGGCTGAGCAACAGCTTTCCAGGCTAGCCCCTTCTGGCTGCCAGCTATCTGCAGACGTTCGCATTTCAAGAGCAGGGCTGCGAAAGGAGCCTGGCTGGGACACCATCTTTCCCAGGCTACGTTTGAAGTTTGAGGTGGCAAGACAAGCAAGCAGCCCCATTCTCTGTGCCTCTGTGCGAGCACTGCCATGGGCAGATGAGGCTGAGCAACAGCTTTCCAGGCTAGCCCCTTCTGGCTGCCAGCTATCTGCAGACGTTCGCACTTTCGGAGCAGGGCTGCGAAAGGAGCCTGGCTGGGACACCAACTTTCCCAGGCTACGTTTGAAGTTTGAGGTGGCAAGACAAGCAAGCAGCCCCATTCTCTGTGCCTCTGTGCGAGCACTGCCATGGGCAGATGAGGCTAAGCAACAGCTTTCCAGGCTAGCACCTTCTGGCTGCCAGCTATCTGCAGACGTTCGCACTTTCGGAGCAGGGCTGTGATAGGAGCCTGGCAGGGACACCACCATTCCCAGCATGCGTTTGAAGTTTCAAGTGGCAAGATAAGCAAGCAGCCCCATTCTCTGTGCCTCTATGCGAACAGTGCCATGGGCAGATGAGGCTGAGCAACAGCTTTCCAGGCTAGCCCCTTCTGGCTGCCAGCTATCTGCAGACGTTCGCATTTCAAGAGCAGGGCTGCGAAAGGAGCCTAGCAGGTACACCATCTTTCCCAGGCTACGTTTGAAGTTTGAGGTGGCAAGACAAGCAAGCAGCCCCATTCTCTGTGCCTCTGTGCGAGCACTGCCATGGGCAGATGAGGCTGAGCAACAGCTTTCCAGGCTAGCCCCTTCTGGCTGCCAGCTATCTGCAGACGTTCGCACTTTCGGAGCAGGGCTGCGAAAGGAGCCTGGCTGGGACACCAACTTTCCCAGGCTACGTTTGAATTTTCAAGTGGCAAGACAAGCAAGCAGCCCCATTCTCTGTGCCTCTATGCGAGCACTGCCATGGGCAGATGAGGCTGAGCAACAGCTTTCCAGGATAGCCCCTTCTGGCTGCCAGCTATCTGCAGACGTTCGCATTTCAAGAGCAAGGCTGCGAAAGGAGCCTAGCAGGTACACCATCTTTCCCAGGCTACGTTTGAAGTTTGAGGTGGCAAGACAAGCAAGCAGCCCCATTCTCTGTGCCTCTGTGCGAGCAGTGCCATGGGCAGATGAGGCTGAGCAACAGCTTTCCAGGATAGCCCCTTCTGGCTGCCAGCTATCTGCAGACGTTTGCATTTCAAGAGCAGGGCTGCGAAAGAAGCCTGGCTGGGACACCATCTTTCCCAGGCTACGTTTGAAGTTTTAGTTGGCAAGACAAGCAAGGAGCCCCATTCTCTGTGCCTCTGTGCGAGCACTGCCATGGGCAGATGAGGCTGAGCAACAGCTTTCCAGGCTAGCCCCTTCTGGCTGCCAGCTATCTGCAGACGTTCGCATTTCAAGAGCAGGGCTGCGAAAGGAGCCTAGCAGGTACACCATCTTTCCCAGGCTGCGTTTGAAGTTTGAGGTGGCAAGACAAGCAAGCAGCCCCATTCTCTGTGCCTCTGTGCGAGCACTGCCATGGGCAGATGAGGCTGATCAACAGCTTTCCAGGCTAGCCCCTTCTGGCTGCCAGCTATCTGCAGACGTTCGCACTTTCGGAGCAGGGCTGTGATAGGAGCCTGGCAGGGACACCAAATTTCCCAGCATGCGTTTGAATTTTCAAGTGGCAAGATAAGCAAGGAGCCCCATTCTCTGTGCCTCTATGCGAACAGTGCCATGGGCAGATGAGGCTGAGCAACAGCTTTCCAGGCTAGCCCCTTCTGGCTGCCAGCTATCTGCAGACGTTCGCACTTTCGGAGCAGGGCGGCGAAAGGAGACTGGCTGGGACACCAACTTTCCCAGGCTACGTTTCAAGTTTGAGGTGGCAAGACAAGCAAGCAGCCCCATTCTCTGTGCCTCTATGCGAACAGTGCCATGGGCAGATGAGGCTGAGCAACAGCTTTCCAGGATAGCACCTTCTGGCTGCCAGCTATCTGCAGACGTTCGCACTTTCGGAGCAGGGCTGTGATAGGAGCCTGGCAGGGACACCAACTTTCCCAGCATGCGTTTGAAGTTTCAAGTGGCAAGATAAGCAAGCAGCCCCATTCTCTGTGCCTCTGTGCGAACAGTGCCATGGGCAGATGAGGCTGAGCAACAGCTTTCCAGGATAGCCCCTTCTGGCTGCCAGCTATCTGCAGACGTTCGCATTTCAAGAGCAGGGCTGCGAAAGGAGCCTAGCAGGTACACCATCTTTCCCAGGCTACGTTTGAAGTTTGAGGTGGCAAGACAAGCAAGCAGCCCCATTCTATGTCCCTCTGTGCGAGCAGTGCCATGGGCAGATGAGGCTGAGCAACAGCTTTCCAGGCTAGCCCCTTCTGGCTGCCAGCTATCTGCAGACGTTCGCACTTTCGGAGCAGGGCTGCGAAAGGAGCCTGGCAGGGACACCACCATTCCCAGCATGCGTTTGAAGTTTCAAGTGGCAAGACAAGCAAGCAGCCCCATTCTCTGTGCCTCTATGCGAACAGTGCCATGGGCAGATGAGGCTGAGCAACAGCTTTCCAGGATAGCCCCTTCTGGCTGCCAGCTATCTGCAGACGTTCGCATTTCAAGAGCAGGGCTGCGAAACGAGCCTAGCAGGTACACCATCTTTCCCTGGCTACGTTTGAAGTTTGAGGTGGCAAGACAAGCAAGCAGCCCCATTCTCTGTGCCTCTATGCGAACAGTGCCATGGGCAGATGAGGCTGAGCAACAGCTTTCCAGGCTAGCCCCTTCTGGCTGCCAGCTATCTGCAGACGTTCGCACTTTCGGAGCAGGGCTGCGAAAGGAGCCTGGCTGGGACACCAACTTTCCCAGGCTACGTTTGAAGTTTGAGGTGGCAAGACAAGCAAGCAGCCCCATTCTCTGTGCCTCTGTGCGAGCACTGCCATGGGCAGATGAGGCTGAGCAACAGCTTTCCAGGCTAGCCCCTTCTGGCTGCCAGCTATCTGCAGACGTTCGCACTTTCGGAGCAGGGCTGTGATAGGAGCCTGGCAGGGACACCACCATTCCCAGCATGCGTTTGAAGTTTCAAGTGGCAAGATAAGCAAGCAGCCCCATTCTCTGTGCCTCTATGCGAACAGTGCCATGGGCAGATGAGGCTGAGCAACAGCTTTCCAGGATAGCCCCTTCTGGCTGCCAGCTATCTGCAGACGTTCGCATTTCAAGAGCAGGGCTGCGAAAGGAGCCTAGCAGGTACACCATCTTTCCCAGGCTACGTTTGAACTTTGAGGTGGCAAGACAAGCAAGCAGCCCCATTCTCTGTGCCTCTGTGCGAGCACTGCCATGGGCAGATGAGGCTGAGCAACAGCTTTCCAGGATAGCCCCTTCTGGCTGCCAGCTATCTGCAGACGTTCGCATTTCAAGAGCAAGGCTGCGAAAGGAGCCTAGCAGGTACACCATCTTTCCCTGGCTACGTTTGAAGTTTGAGGTGGCAAGACAAGCAAGCAGCCCCATTCTCTGTGCCTCTGTGCGAGCAGTGCCATGGGCAGATGAGGCTGAGCAACAGCTTTCCAGGCTAGCCCCTTCTGGCTGCCAGCTATCTGCAGACGTTCGCATTTCAAGAGCAGGGCTGCGAAAGGAGCCTGGCTGGGACACCATCTTTCCCAGGCTACGTTTGAAGTTTGAGGTGGCAAGACAAGCAAGCAGCCCCATTCTCTGTGCCTCTGTGCGAGCACTGCCATGGGCAGATGAGGCTGAGCAACAGCTTTCCAGGATAGCCCCTTCTGCCTGCCAGCTATCTGCAGACGTTCGCACTTTCGGAGCAGGGCTGTGATAGGAGCCTGGCAGGGACAACAACTTTCCCAGCATGCGTTTGAAGTTTCAAGTGGCAAGATAAGCAAGCAGCCCCATTCTCTGTGCCTCTGTGCGAGCACTGCCATGGGCAGATGAGGCTGAGCAACAGCTTTCCAGGATAGCCCCTTCTGGCTGCCAGCTATCTGCAGACGTTCGCATTTCAAGAGCAAGGCTGCGAAAGGAGCCTAGCAGGTACACCATCTTTCCCTGGCTACGTTTGAAGTTTGAGGTGGCAAGACAAGCAAGCAGCCCCATTCTCTGTGCCTCTGTGCGAGCAGTGCCATGGGCAGATGAGGCTGAGCAACAGCTTTCCAGGCTAGCCCCTTCTGGCTGCCAGCTATCTGCAGACGTTCGCATTTCAAGAGCAGGGCTGCGAAAGGAGCCTGGCTGGGACACCATCTTTCCCAGGCTACGTTTGAAGTTTGAGGTGGCAAGACAAGCAAGCAGCCCCATTCTCTGTGCCTCTGTGCGAGCACTGCCATGGGCAGATGAGGCTGAGCAACAGCTTTCCAGGATAGCCCCTTCTGCCTGCCAGCTATCTGCAGACGTTCGCACTTTCGGAGCAGGGCTGTGATAGGAGCCTGGCAGGGACAACAACTTTCCCAGCATGCGTTTGAAGTTTCAAGTGGCAAGATAAGCAAGGAGCCCCATTCTCTGTGCCTCTATGCGAACAGTGCCATGGGCAGATGAGGCTGAGCAACAGCTTTCCAGGATAGCCCCTTCTGGCTGCCAGCTATCTGCAGACGTTCGCATTTCAAGAGCAGGGCTGCGAAAGGAGCCTAGCAGGTACACCATCTTTCCCAGGCTACGTTTGAAGTTTGAGGTGGCAAGACAAGCAAGGAGCCCCATTCTCTGTGCCTCTGTGCGAGCACTGCCATGGGCAGATGAGGCTGAGCAACAGCTTTCCAGGCTAGCACCTTCTGGCTGCCAGCTATCTGCAGACGTTCGCACTTTCGGAGCAGGGCTGTGATAGGAGCCTGGCAGGGACACCAACTTTCCCAGCATGCGTTTGAAGTTTCAAGTGGCAAGATAAGCAAGCAGCCCCATTCTCTGTGCCTCTATGCGAACAGTGCCATGGGCAGATGAGGCTGAGCAACAGCTTTCCAGGATAGCCCCTTCTGGCTGCCAGCTATCTGCAGACGTTCGCATTTCAAGAGCAGGGCTGCGAAAGGAGCCTAGCAGGTACACCATCTTTCCCAGGCTACGTTTGAAGTTTGAGGTGGCAAGACAAGCAAGCAGCCCCATTCTCTGTGCCTCTATGTGAACAGTGCCATGGGCAGATGAGGCTGAGCAACAGCTTTCCAGGATAGCCCCTTCTGGCTGCCAGCTATCTGCAGACGTTCGCATTTCAAGAGCAAGGCTGCGAAAGCAGCCTAGCAGGTACAACATCTTTCCCAGGCTACGTTTGAAGTTTGAGGTGGCAAGACAAGCAAGCAGCCCCATTCTCTGTGCCTCTGTGCGAGCACTGCCATGGGCAGATGAGGCTGAGCAACAGCTTTCCAGGCTAGCCCCTTCTGGCTGCCAGCTATCTGCAGACGTTCGCATTTCAAGAGCAGGGCTGCGAAAGGAGCCTGGCTGGGACACCATCTTTCCCAGGCTACGTTTGAAGTTTGAGGTGGCAAGACAAGCAAGCAGCCCCATTCTCTGTGCCTCTGTGCGAGCACTGCCATGGGCAGATGAGGCTGAGCAACAGCTTTCCAGGATAGCCCCTTCTGCCTGCCAGCTATCTGCAGACGTTCGCACTTTCGGAGCAGGGCTGTGATAGGAGCCTGGCAGGGACAACAACTTTCCCAGGCTACGTTTGAAGTTTCAAGTGGCAAGATAAGCAAGGAGCCCCATTCTCTGTGCCTCTATGCGAACAGTGCCATGGGCAGATGAGGCTGAGCAACAGCTTTCCAGGATAGCCCCTTCTGGCTGCCAGCTATCTGCAGACGTTCGCATTTCAAGAGCAGGGCTGCGAAAGGAGCCTAGCAGGTACACCATCTTTCCCAGGCTACGTTTGAAGTTTGAGGTGGCAAGACAAGCAAGGAGCCCCATTCTCTGTGCCTCTGTGCGAGCACTGCCATGGGCAGATGAGGCTGAGCAACAGCTTTCCAGGCTAGCACCTTCTGGCTGCCAGCTATCTGCAGACGTTTGCACTTTCGGAGCAGGGCTGTGATAGGAGCCTGGCAGGGACACCAACTTTCCCAGGCTACGTTTGAAGTTTCAAGTGGCAAGACAAGCAAGCAGCCCCATTCTCTGTGCCTCTATGCGAACAGTGCCATGGGCAGATGAGGCTGAGCAACAGCTTTCCAGGATAGCCCCTTCTGGCTGCCAGCTATCTGCAGACGTTCGCATTTCAAGAGCAGGGCTGCGAAAGGAGCCTAGCAGGTACACCATCTTTCCCAGGCTACGTTTGAAGTTTTAGTTGGCAAGACAAGCAAGCAGCCCCATTCTCTGTGCCTCTGTGCGAGCACTGCCATGGGCAGATGAGGCTGAGCAACAGCTTTCCAGGATAGCCCCTTCTGGCTGCCAGCTATCTGCAGACGTTCGCATTTCAAGAGCAGGGCTGCGAAAGGAGCCTGGCTGGGACACCATCTTTCCCAGGCTACGTTTGAAGTTTGAGGTGGCAAGACAAGCAAGCAGCCCCATTCTCTGTGCCTCTGTGCGAGCACTGCCATGGGCAGATGAGGCTGAGCAACAGCTTTCCAGGCTAGCCCCTTCTGGCTGCCAGCTATCTGCAGACGTTCGCACTTTCGGAGCAGGGCTGCGAAAGGAGCCTGGCTGGGACACCAACTTTCCCAGGCTACGTTTGAAGTTTGAGGTGGCAAGACAAGCAAGCAGCCCCATTCTCTGTGCCTCTGTGCGAGCACTGCCATGGGCAGATGAGGCTGAGCAACAGCTTTCCAGGATAGCCCCTTCTGGCTGCCAGCTATCTGCAGACGTTCGCAGTTTCGGAGCAGGGCTGTGATAGGAGCCTGGCAGGGACACCACCATTCCCAGCATGCGTTTGAAGTTTCAAGTGGCAAGATAAGCAAGCAGCCCCATTCTCTGTGCCTCTATGCGAACAGTGCCATGGGCAGATGAGGCTGAGCAACAGCTTTCCAGGCTAGCCCCTTCTGGCTGCCAGCTATCTGCAGACGTTCGCATTTCAAGAGCAGGGCTGCGAAAGGAGCCTAGCAGGTACACAATATTTCCCTGGCTACGTTTGAAGTTTGAGGTGGCAAGACAAGCAAGCAGCCCCATTCTCTGTGCCTCTGTGCGAGCACTGCCATGGGCAGATGAGGCTGAGCAACAGCTTTCCAGGATAGCCCCTTCTGGCTGCCAGCTATCTGCAGACGTTCGCATTTCAAGAGCAGGGCTGCGAAAGGAGCCTAGCAGGTACACCATCTTTCCCAGGCTACGTTTGAAGTTTGAGGTGGCAAGACAAGCACGGAGCCCCATTCTCTGTGCCTCTGTGCGAGCACTGCCATGGGCAGATGAGGCTGAGCAACAGCTTTCCAGGATAGCCCCTTCTGGCTGCCAGCTATCTGCAGACGTTCGCATTTCAAGAGCAGGGCTGCGAAAGGAGCCTAGCAGGTACACCATCTTTCCCAGGCTATGTTTGAAGTTTGAGGTGGCAAGACAAGCAAGCAGCCCCATTCTCTGTGCCTCTGTGCGAGCACTGCCATGGGCAGATGAGGCTGAGCAACAGCTTTCCAGGCTAGCACCTTCTGGCTGCCAGCTATCTGCAGACGTTCGCACTTTGGAAGCAGGGCTGTGATAGGAGCCTGGCAGGGACACCAACTTTCCCAGCACGCGTTTGAAGTTTCAAGTGGCAAGATAAGCAAGCAGCCCCATTCTCTGTGCCTCTGTGCGAGCACTGCCATGGGCAGATGAGGCTGAGCAACAGCTTTCCAGGATAGCCCCTTCTGGCTGCCAGCTATCTGCAGACGTTCGCATTTCAAGAGCAGGGCTGCGAAAGGAGCCTAGCAGGTACACCATCTTTCCCAGGCTACGTTTGAAGTTTGAGGTGGCAAGACAAGCAAGCAGCCCCATTCTCTGTGCCTCTATGTGAACAGTGCCATGGGCAGATGAGGCTGAGCAACAGCTTTCCAGGATAGCCCCTTCTGGCTGCCAGCTATCTGCAGACGTTCGCATTTCAAGAGCAAGGCTGCGAAAGCAGCCTAGCAGGTACAACATCTTTCCCAGGCTACGTTTGAAGTTTGAGGTGGCAAGACAAGCAAGCAGCCCCATTCTCTGTGCCTCTGTGCGAGCACTGCCATGGGCAGATGAGGCTGAGCAACAGCTTTCCAGGCTAGCCCCTTCTGGATGCCAGCTATCTGCAGACGTTCGCATTTCAAGAGCAGGGCTGCGAAAGGAGCCTGGCTGGGACACCATCTTTCCCAGGATACTTTTGAAGTTTGAGGTGGCAAGACAAGCAAGCAGCCCCATTCTCTGTGCCTCTGTGCGAGCACTGCCATGGGCAGATGAGGCTGAGCAACAGCTTTCCAGGCTAGCCCCTTCTGGCTGCCAGCTATCTGCAGACGTCCGCACTTTCGGAGCAGGGCTGTGATAGGAGCCTGGCAGGGACACCAACTTTCCCAGCATGCGTTTGAAGTTTCAAGTGGCAAGATAAGCAAGCAGCCCCATTCTCTGTGCCTCTATGCGAACAGTGCCATGGGCAGATGAGGCTGAGCAACAGCTTTCCAGGCTCGCCCCTTCTGGCTGCCAGCTATCTGCAGACGTTCGCATTTCAAGAGCAGGGCTGCGAAAGGAGCCTAGCAGGTACACCATCTTTCCCAGGCTACGTTTGAAGTTTGAGGTGGCAAGACAACAAGGAGCCCCATTCTCTGTGCCTCTGTGCGAGCACTGCCATGGGCAGATGAGGCTGAGCAACAGCTTTCCAGGCTAGCCCCTTCTGGCTGCCAGCTATCTGCAGACGTTCGCATTTCAAGAGCAGGGCTGCGAAAGGAGCCTAGCAGGTACACCATCTTTCCCAGGCTACGTTTGAAGTTTGAGGTGGCAAGACAAGCAAGCAGCCCCATTCTCTGTGCCTCTGTGCGAGCACTGCCATGGGCAGATGAGGCTGAGCAACAGCTTTCCAGGCTAGCACCTTCTGGCTGCCAGCTATCTGCAGACGTTCGCACTTTCGGAGCAGGGCTGTGATAGGAGCCTGGCAGGGACACCACCATTCCCAGCATGCGTTTGAAGTTTCAAGTGGCAAGATAAGCAAGCAGCCCCATTCTCTGTGCCTCTATGCGAACAGTGCCATGGGCAGATGAGGCTGAGCAACAGCTTTCCAGGCTAGCCCCTTCTGGCTGCCAGCTATCTGCAGACGTTCGCATTTCAAGAGCAGGGCTGCGAAAGGAGCCTAGCAGGTACACCATCTTTCCCTGGCTACGTTTGAAGTTTGAGGTGGCAAGACAAGCAAGCAGCCCCATTCTCTGTGCCTCTGTGCGAGCACTGCCATGGGCAGATGAGGCTGAGCAACAGCTTTCCAGGCTAGCCCCTTCTGGCTGCCAGCTATCTGCAGACGTTCGCATTTCAAGAGCAAGGCTGCGAAAGGAGCCTAGCAGGTACACCATCTTTCCCTGGCTACGTTTGAAGTTTGAGGTGGCAAGACAAGCAAGCAGCCCCATTCTCTGTGCCTCTGTGCGAGCAGTGCCATGGGCAGATGAGGCTGAGCAACAGCTTTCCAGGCTAGCCCCTTCTGGCTGCCAGCTATCTGCAGACGTTCGCATTTCAAGAGCAGGGCTGCGAAAGGAGCCTGGCTGGGACACCATCTTTCCCAGGCTACGTTTGAAGTTTGAGGTGGCAAGACAAGCAAGCAGCCCCATTCTCTGTGCCTCTGTGCGAGCACTGCCATGGGCAGATGAGGCTGAGCAACAGCTTTCCAGGATAGCCCCTTCTGCCTGCCAGCTATCTGCAGACGTTCGCACTTTCGGAGCAGGGCTGTGATAGGAGCCTGACAGGGACAACAACGTTCCCAGCATGCGTTTGAAGTTTCAAGTGGCAAGATAAGCAAGGAGCCCCATTCTCTGTGCCTCTATGCGAACAGTGCCATGGGCAGATGAGGCTGAGCAACAGCTTTCCAGGATAGCCCCTTCTGGCTGCCAGCTATCTGCAGACGTTCGCATTTCAAGAGCAGGGCTGCGAAAGGAGCCTAGCAGGTACACCATCTTTCCCAGGCTACGTTTGAAGTTTGAGGTGGCAAGACAAGCAAGGAGCCCCATTCTCTGTGCCTCTGTGCGAGCACTGCCATGGGCAGATGAGGCTGAGCAACAGCTTTCCAGGCTAGCACCTTCTGGCTGCCAGCTATCTGCAGACGTTCGCACTTTCGGAGCAGGGCTGTGATAGGAGCCTGGCAGGGACACCAACTTTCCCAGCATGCGTTTGAAGTTTCAAGTGGCAAGATAAGCAAGCAGCCCCATTCTCTGTGCCTCTATGCGAACAGTGCCATGGGCAGATGAGGCTGAGCAACAGCTTTCCAGGATAGCCCCTTCTGGCTGCCAGCTATCTGCAGACGTTCGCATTTCAAGAGCAGGGCTGCGAAAGGAGCCTAGCAGGTACACCATCTTTCCCAGGCTACGTTTGAAGTTTGAGGTGGCAAGACAAGCAAGCAGCCCCATTCTCTGTGCCTCTATGTGAACAGTGCCATGGGCAAATGAGGCTGAGCAACAGCTTTCCAGGATAGCCCCTTCTGGCTGCCAGCTATCTGCAGACGTTCGCATTTCAAGAGCAAGGCTGCGAAAGCAGCGTAGCAGGTACAACATCTTTCCCAGGCTACGTTTGAAGTTTGAGGTGGCAAGACAAGCAAGCAGCCCCATTCTCTGTGCCTCTGTGCGAGCACTGCCATGGGCAGATGAGGCTGAGCAACAGCTTTCCAGGCTAGCCCCTTCTGGCTGCCAGCTATCTGCAGACGTTCGCATTTCAAGAGCAGGGCTGCGAAAGGAGCCTGGCTGGGACACCATCTTTCCCAGGCTACGTTTGAAGTTTGAGGTGGCAAGACAAGCAAGCAGCCCCATTCTCTGTGCCTCTGTGCGAGCACTGCCATGGGCAGATGAGGCTGAGCAACAGCTTTCCAGGATAGCCCCTTCTGCCTGCCAGCTATCTGCAGACATTCGCACTTTCGGAGCAGGGCTGTGATAGGAGCCTGGCAGGGACAACAACTTTCCCAGCATGCGTTTGAAGTTTCAAGTGGCAAGATAAGCAAGGAGCCCCATTCTCTGTGCCTCTATGCGAACAGTGCCATGGGCAGATGAGGCTGAGCAACAGCTTTCCAGGATAGCCCCTTCTGGCTGCCAGCTATCTGCAGACGTTCGCATTTCAAGAGCAGGGCTGCGAAAGGAGCCTAGCAGGTACACCATCTTTCCCAGGCTACGTTTGAAGTTTGAGGTGGCAAGACAAGCAAGGAGCCCCATTCTCTGTGCCTCTGTGCGAGCACTGCCATGGGCAGATGAGGCTGAGCAACAGCTTTCCAGGCTAGCACCTTCTGGCTGCCAGCTATCTGCAGACGTTTGCACTTTCGGAGCAGGGCTGTGATAGGAGCCTGGCAGGGACACCAACTTTCCCAGGATACGTTTGAAGTTTCAAGTGGCAAGACAAGCAAGCAGCCCCATTCTCTGTGCCTCTATGCGAACAGTGCCATGGGCAGATGAGGCTGAGCAACAGCTTTCCAGGATAGCCCCTTCTGGCTGCCAGCTATCTGCAGACGTTTGCATTTCAAGAGCAGGGCTGCGAAAGGAGCCTAGCAGGTACACCATCTTTCCCAGGCTACGTTTGAAGTTTGAGGTGGCAAGACAAGCAAGCAGCCCCATTCTCTGTGCCTCTATGTGAACAGTGCCATGGGCAGATGAGGCTGAGCAACAGCTTTCCAGGCTAGCCCCTTCTGGCTGCCAGCTATCTGCAGACGTTCGCACTTTCGGAGCAGGGCTGTGATAGGAGCCTGGCAGGGACACCAACTTTCCCAGCATGCGTTTGAAGTTTCAAGTGGCAAGATAAGCAAGCAGCCCCATTCTCTGTGCCTCTATGCGAACAGTGCCATGGGCAGATGAGGCTGAGCAACAGCTTTCCAGGCTAGCCCCTTCTGGCTGCCAGCTATCTGCAGACGTTCGCATTTCAAGAGCAGGGCTGCGAAAGGAGCCTAGCAGGTACACCATCTTTCCCAGGCTACGTTTGAAGTTTGAGGTGGCAAGACAACAAGGAGCCCCATTCTCTGTGCCTCTGTGCGAGCACTGCCATGGGCAGATGAGGCTGAGCAACAGCTTTCCAGGCTAGCCCCTTCTGGCTGCCAGCTATCTGCAGACGTTCGCACTTTCGGAGCAGGGCTGTGATAGGAGCCTGGCAGGGACACCAACTTTCCCAGCATGCGTTTGAAGTTTCAAGTGGCAAGATAAGCAAGCAGCCCCATTCTCTGTGCCTCTATGCGAACAGTGCCATGGGCAGATGAGGCTGAGCAACAGCTTTCCAGGCTAGCCCCTTCTGGCTGCCAGCTATCTGCAGACGTTCGCATTTCAAGAGCAGGGCTGCGAAAGGAGCCTAGCAGGTACACCATCTTTCCCAGGCTACGTTTGAAGTTTGAGGTGGCAAGACAACAAGGAGCCCCATTCTCTGTGCCTCTGTGCGAGCACTGCCATGGGCAGATGAGGCTGAGCAACAGCTTTCCAGGCTAGCCCCTTCTGGCTGCCAGCTATCTACAGACGTTCGCATTTCAAGAGCAGGGCTGCGAAAGGAGCCTGGCTGGGACACCATCTTTCCCAGGCTACGTTTGAAGTTTGAGGTGGCAAGACAAGCAAGCAGCCCCATTCTCTGTGCCTCTGTGCGAGCACTGCCATGGTCAGATGAGGCTGAGCAACAGCTTTCCAGGCTAGCACCTTCTGGCTGCCAGCTATCTGCAGACGTTCGCACTTTGGAAGCAGGGCTGTGATAGGAGCCTGGCAGGGACACCAACTTTCCCAGCATGCGTTTGAAGTTTCAAGTGGCAAGATAAGCAAGCAGCCCCATTCTCTGTGCCTCTATGCGAACAGTGCCATGGGCAGATGAGGCTGAGCAACAGCTTTCCAGGATAGCCCCTTCTGGCTGCCAGCTATCTGCAGACGTTCGCATTTCAAGAGCAGGGCTGCGAAAGGAGCCTAGCAGGTACACCATCTTTCCCTGGCTACGTTTGAAGTTTGAGGTGGCAAGACAAGCAAGCAGCCCCATTCTCTGTGCCTCTGTGCGAGCACTGCCATGGGCAGATGAGGCTGAGCAACAGCTTTCCAGGATAGCTCTTCTGGCTGCCAGCTATCTGCAGACGTTCGCATTTCAAGAGCAAGGCTGCGAAAGGAGCCTAGCAGGTACAACATCTTTCCCAGGCTACGTTTGAAGTTTTAGTTGGCAAGACAAGCAAGCAGCCCCATTCTCTGTGCCTCTGTGCGAGCACTGCCATGGGCAGATGAGGCTGAGCAACAGCTTTCCAGGCTAGCCCCTTCTGGCTGCCAGCTATCTGCAGACGTTCGCATTTCAAGAGCAGGGCTGCGAAAGGAGCCTGGCTGGGACACCATCTTTCCCAGGCTACGTTTGAAGTTTGAGGTGGCAAGACAAGCAAGCAGCCCCATTCTCTGTGCCTCTGTGCGAGCACTGCCATGGGCAGATGAGGCTGAGCAACAGCTTTCCAGGCTAGCCCCTTCTGGCTGCCAGCTATCTGCAGACGTTCGCACTTTCGGAGCAGGGCTGCGAAAGGAGCCTGGCTGGGACACCAACTTTCCCAGGCTACGTTTGAAGTTTGAGGTGGCAAGACAAGCAAGCAGCCCCATTCTCTGTGCCTCTGTGCGAGCACTGCCATGGGCAGATGAGGCTGAGCAACAGCTTTCCAGGATAGCCCCTTCTGGCTGCCAGCTATCTGCAGACGTTCGCACTTTCGGAGCAGGGCTGTGATAGGAGCCTGGCAGGGACACCACCATTCCCAGCATGCGTTTGAAGTTTCAAGTGGCAAGATAAGCAAGCAGCCCCATTCTCTGTGCCTCTATGCGAACAGTGCCATGGGCAGATGAGGCTGAGCAACAGCTTTCCAGGCTAGCCCCTTCTGGCTGCCAGCTATCTGCAGACGTTCGCATTTCAAGAGCAGGGCTGCGAAAGGAGCCTAGCAGGTACACCATCTTTCCCTGGCTACGTTTGAAGTTTGAGGTGGCAAGACAAGCAAGCAGCCCCATTCTCTGTGCCTCTGTGCGAGCACTGCCATGGGCAGATGAGGCTGAGCAACAGCTTTCCAGGATAGCCCCTTCTGGCTGCCAGCTATCTGCAGACGTTCGCATTTCAAGAGCAAGGCTGCGAAAGGAGCCTAGCAGGTACACCATCTTTCCCTGGCTACTTTTGAAGTTTGAGGTGGCAAGACAAGCAAGCAGCCCCATTCTCTGTGCCTCTGTGCGAGCAGTGCCATGGGCAGATGAGGCTGAGCAACAGCTTTCCAGGCTAGCCCCTTCTGGCTGCCAGCTATCTGCAGACGTTCGCATTTCAAGAGCAGGGCTGCGAAAGGAGCCTGGCTGGGACACCATCTTTCCCAGGCTACGTTTGAAGTTTGAGGTGGCAAGACAAGCAAGCAGCCCCATTCTCTGTGCCTCTGTGCGAGCACTGCCATGGGCAGATGAGGCTGAGCAACAGCTTTCCAGGATAGCCCCTTCTGCCTGCCAGCTATCTGCAGACGTTCGCACTTTCGGAGCAGGGCTGTGATAGGAGCCTGGCAGGGACAACAACTTTCCCAGCATGCGTTTGAAGTTTCAAGTGGCAAGATAAGCAAGGAGCCCCATTCTCTGTGCCTCTATGCGAACAGTGCCATGGGCAGATGAGGCTGAGCAACAGCTTTCCAGGATAGCCCCTTCTGGCTGCCAGCTATCTGCAGACGTTCGCATTTCAAGAGCAGGGCTGCGAAAGGAGCCTAGCAGGTACACCATCTTTCCCAGGCTACGTTTGAAGTTTGAGGTGGCAAGACAAGCAAGGAGCCCCATTCTCTGTGCCTCTGTGCGAGCACTGCCATGGGCAGATGAGGCTGAGCAACAGCTTTCCAGGCTAGCACCTTCTGGCTGCCAGCTATCTGCAGACGTTTGCACTTTCGGAGCAGGGCTGTGATAGGAGCCTGGCAGGGACACCAACTTTCCCAGGCTACGTTTGAAGTTTCAAGTGGCAAGACAAGCAAGCAGCCCCATTCTCTGTGCCTCTATGCGAACAGTGCCATGGGCAGATGAGGCTGAGCAACAGCTTTCCAGGATAGCCCCTTCTGGCTGCCAGCTATCTGCAGACGTTTGCATTTCAAGAGCAGGGCTGCGAAAGGAGCCTAGCAGGTACACCATCTTTCCCAGGCTACGTTTGAAGTTTGAGGTGGCAAGACAAGCAAGCAGCCCCATTCTCTGTGCCTCTATGTGAACAGTGCCATGGGCAGATGAGGCTGAGCAACAGCTTTCCAGGCTAGCCCCTTCTGGCTGCCAGCTATCTGCAGACGTTCGCACTTTCAGAGCAGGGCTGTGATAGGAGCCTGGCTGGGACACCAACTTTCCCAGCATGCGTTTGAAGTTTCAAGTGGCAAGATAAGCAAGCAGCCCCATTCTCTGTGCCTCTATGCGAACAGTGCCATGGGCAGATGAGGCTGAGCAACAGCTTTCCAGGCTAGCCCCTTCTGGCTGCCAGCTATCTGCAGACGTTCGCATTTCAAGAGCAGGGCTGCGAAAGGAGCCTAGCAGGTACACCATCTTTCCCAGGCTACGTTTGAAGTTTGAGGTGGCAAGACAACAAGGAGCCCCATTCTCTGTGCCTCTGTGCGAGCACTGCCATGGGCAGATGAGGCTGAGCAACAGCTTTCCAGGCTAGCCCCTTCTGGCTGCCAGCTATCTGCAGACGTTCGCATTTCAAGAGCAGGGCTGCGAAAGGAGCCTAGCAGGTACACCATCTTTCCCAGGCTACGTTTGAAGTTTTAGTTGGCAAGACAAGCAAGCAGCCCCATTCTCTGTGCCTCTGTGCGAGCACTGCCATGGGCAGATGAGGCTGAGCAACAGCTTTCCAGGCTAGCACCTTCTGGCTGCCAGCTATCTGCAGACGTTCGCACTTTGGAAGCAGGGCTGTGATAGGAGCCTGGCAGGGACACCAACTTTCCCAGCATGCGTTTGAAGTTTCAAGTGGCAAGATAAGCAAGCAGCCCCATTCTCTGTGCCTCTATGCGAACAGTGCCATGGGCAGATGAGGCTGAGCAACAGCTTTCCAGGCTAGCCCCTTCTGGCTGCCAGCTATCTGCAGACGTTCGCATTTCAAGAGCAGGGCTGCGAAAGGAGCCTAGCAGGTACACCATCTTTCCCTGGCTACGTTTGAAGTTTGAGGTGGCAAGACAAGCAAGCAGCCCCATTCTCTGTGCCTCTATGCGAACAGTGCCATGGGCAGATGAGGCTGAGCAACAGCTTTCCAGGATAGCTCTTCTGGCTGCCAGCTATCTGCAGACGTTCGCATTTCAAGAGCAAGGCTGCGAAAGGAGCCTAGCAGGTACAACATCTTTCCCAGGCTACGTTTGAAGTTTGAGGTGGCAAGACAAGCAAGCAGCCCCATTCTCTGTGCCTCTGTGCGAGCACTGCCATGGGCAGATGAGGCTGAGCAACAGCTTTCCAGGATAGCCCCTTCTGGCTGCCAGCTATCTGCAGACGTTCGCATTTCAAGAGCAGGGCTGCGAAAGGAGCCTGGCTGGGACACCATCTTTCCCAGGCTACGTTTGAAGTTTGAGGTGGCAAGACAAGCAAGCAGCCCCATTCTCTGTGCCTCTGTGCGAGCACTGCCATGGGCAGATGAGGCTGAGCAACAGCTTTCCAGGCTAGCCCCTTCTGGCTGCCAGCTATCTGCAGACGTTCGCACTTTCGGAGCAGGGCTGCGAAAGGAGCCTGGCTGGGACACCAACTTTCCCAGGCTACGTTTGAAGTTTGAGGTGGCAAGACAAGCAAGCAGCCCCATTCTCTGTGCCTCTGTGCGAGCACTGCCATGGTCAGATGAGGCTGAGCAACAGCTTTCCAGGATAGCCCCTTCTGGCTGCCAGCTATCTGCAGACGTTCGCACTTTCGGAGCAGGGCTGTGATAGGAGCCTGGCAGGGACACCACCATTCCCAGCATGCGTTTGAAGTTTCAAGTGGCAAGATAAGCAAGCAGCCCCATTCTCTGTGCCTCTATGCGAACAGTGCCATGGGCAGATGAGGCTGAGCAACAGCTTTCCAGGCTAGCCCCTTCTGGCTGCCAGCTATCTGCAGACGTTCGCATTTCAAGAGCAGGGCTGCGAAAGGAGCCTAGCAGGTACACAATCTTTCCCAGCATGCGTTTGAAGTTTGAGGTGGCAAGACAAGCAAGCAGCCCCATTCTCTGTGCCTCTGTGCGAGCACTGCCATGGGCAGATGAGGCTGAGCAACAGCTTTCCAGGCTAGCCCCTTCTGGCTGCCAGCTATCTGCAGACGTTCGCATTTCAAGAGCAGGGCTGCGAAAGGAGCCTAGCAGGTACACCATCTTTCCCAGGCTACGTTTGAAGTTTGAGGTGGCAAGACAAGCAAGCAGCCCCATTCTCTGTGCCTCTGTGCGAGCACTGCCATGGGCAGATGAGGCTGAGCAACAGCTTTCCAGGCTAGCCCCTTCTGGCTGCCAGCTATCTGCAGACGTTCGCATTTCAAGAGCAGGGCTGCGAAAGGAGCCTAGCAGGTACACCATCTTTCCCAGGCTACGTTTGAAGTTTGAGGTGGCAAGACAAGCAAGCAGCCCCATTCTCTGTGCCTCTGTGCGAGCACTGCCATGGACAGATGAGGCTGAGCAACAGCTTTCCAGGCTAGCACCTTCTGGCTGCCAGCTATCTGCAGACGTTCGCACTTTGGAAGCAGGGCTGTGATAGGAGCCTGGCAGGGACACCAACTTTCCCAGCACGCGTTTGAAGTTTCAAGTGGCAAGATAAGCAAGCAGCCCCATTCTCTGTGCCTCTATGCGAACACTGCCATGGGCAGATGAGGCTGAGCAACAGCTTTCCAGGATAGCCCCTTCTGGCTGCCAGCTATCTGCAGACGTTCGCATTTCAAGAGCAGGGCTGCGAAAGGAGCCTAGCAGGTACACCATCTTTCCCAGGCTACGTTTGAAGTTTGAGGTGGCAAGACAAGCAAGCAGCCCCATTCTCTGTGCCTCTATGTGAACAGTGCCATGGGCAGATGAGGCTGAGCAACAGCTTTCCAGGATAGCCCCTTCTGGCTGCCAGCTATCTGCAGACGTTCGCATTTCAAGAGCAAGGCTGCGAAAGCAGCCTAGCAGGTACAACATCTTTCCCAGGCTACGTTTGAAGTTTGAGGTGGCAAGACAAGCAAGCAGCCCCATTCTCTGTGCCTCTGTGCGAGCACTGCCATGGGCAGATGAGGCTGAGCAACAGCTTTCCAGGCTAGCCCCTTCTGGATGCCAGCTATCTGCAGACGTTCGCATTTCAAGAGCAGGGCTGCGAAAGGAGCCTGGCAGGGACACCATCTTTCCCAGGATACTTTTGAAGTTTGAGGTGGCAAGACAAGCAAGCAGCCCCATTCTCTGTGCCTCTGTGCGAGCACTGCCATGGGCAGATGAGGCTGAGCAACAGCTTTCCAGGCTAGCCCCTTCTGGCTGCCAGCTATCTGCAGACGTTCGCACTTTCGGAGCAGGGCTGTGATAGGAGCCTGGCAGGGACACCAACTTTCCCAGCATGCGTTTGAAGTTTCAAGTGGCAAGATAAGCAAGCAGCCCCATTCTCTGTGCCTCTATGCGAACAGTGCCATGGGCAGATGAGGCTGAGCAACAGCTTTCCAGGCTAGCCCCTTCTGGCTGCCAGCTATCTGCAGACGTTCGCATTTCAAGAGCAGGGCTGCGAAAGGAGCCTAGCAGGTACACCATCTTTCCCAGGCTACGTTTGAAGTTTGAGGTGGCAAGACAACAAGGAGCCCCATTCTCTGTGCCTCTGTGCGAGCACTGCCATGGGCAGATGAGGCTGAGCAACAGCTTTCCAGGCTAGCCCCTTCTGGCTGCCAGCTATCTGCAGACGTTCGCATTTCAAGAGCAGGGCTGCGAAAGGAGCCTAGCAGGTACACCATCTTTCCCAGGCTACGTTTGAAGTTTGAGGTGGCAAGACAAGCAAGCAGCCCCATTCTCTGTGCCTCTGTGCGAGCACTGCCATGGGCAGATGAGGCTGAGCAACAGCTTTCCAGGCTAGCACCTTCTGGCTGCCAGCTATCTGCAGACGTTCGCACTTTGGAAGCAGGGCTGTGATAGGAGCCTGGCAGGGACACCAACATTCCCAGCACGCGTTTGAAGTTTCAAGTGGCAAGATAAGCAAGCAGCCCCATTCTCTGTGCCTCTATGCGAACACTGCCATGGGCAGATGAGGCTGAGCAACAGCTTTCCAGGATAGCCCCTTCTGGCTGCCAGCTATCTGCAGACGTTCGCATTTCAAGAGCAGGGCTGCGAAAGGAGCCTAGCAGGTACACCATCTTTCCCAGGCTACGTTTGAAGTTTGAGGTGGCAAGACAAGCAAGCAGCCCCATTCTCTGTGCCTCTATGTGAACACTGCCATGGGCAGATGAGGCTGAGCAACAGCTTTCCAGGATAGCCCCTTCTGGCTGCCAGCTATCTGCAGACGTTCGCATTTCAAGAGCAAGGCTGCGAAAGCAGCCTAGCAGGTACAACATCTTTCCCAGGCTACGTTTGAAGTTTGAGGTGGCAAGACAAGCAAGCAGCCCCATTCTCTGTGCCTCTGTGCGAGCACTGCCATGGGCAGATGAGGCTGAGCAACAGCTTTCCAGGCTAGCACCTTCTGGCTGCCAGCTATCTGCAGACGTTCGCACTTTCAGAGCAGGGCTGTGATAGGAGCCTGGCAGGGACACCAACTTTCCCAGCATGCGTTTGAAGTTTCAAGTGGCAAGATAAGCAAGCAGCCCCATTCTCTGTGCCTCTATGCGAACAGTGCCATGGGCAGATGAGGCTGAGCAACAGCTTTCCAGGCTAGCCCCTTCTGGCTGCCAGCTATCTGCAGACGTTCGCATTTCAAGAGCAGGGCTGCGAAAGGAGCCTAGCAGGTACACCATCTTTCCCTGGCTACGTTTGAAGTTTGAGGTGGCAAGACAAGCAAGCAGCCCCATTCTCTGTGCCTCTATGCGAACAGTGCCATGGGCAGATGAGGCTGAGCAACAGCTTTCCAGGCTAGCCCCTTCTGGCTGCCAGCTATCTGCAGACGTTCGCATTTCAAGAGCAAGGCTGCGAAAGGAGCCTAGCAGGTACAACATCTTTCCCAGGCTACGTTTGAAGTTTTAGTTGGCAAGACAAGCAAGCAGCCCCATTCTCTGTGCCTTTGTGCGAGCACTGCCATGGGCAGATGAGGCTGAGCAACAGCTTTCCAGGCTAGCCCCTTCTGGCTGCCAGCTATCTGCAGACGTTCGCATTTCAAGAGCAGGGCTGCGAAAGGAGCCTGGCTGGGACACCATCTTTCCCAGGCTACGTTTGAAGTTTGAGGTGGCAAGACAAGCAAGCAGCCCCATTCTCTGTGCCTCTGTGCGAGCACTGCCATGGGCAGATGAGGCTGAGCAACAGCTTTCCAGGCTAGCCCCTTCTGGCTGCCAGCTATCTGCAGACGTTTGCACTTTCGGAGCAGGGCTGCGAAAGGAGCCTGGCTGGGACACCAACTTTCCCAGGCTACGTTTGAAGTTTCAAGTGGCAAGACAAGCAAGCAGCCCCATTCTCTGTGCCTCTGTGCGAGCACTGCCATGGGCAGATGAGGCTGAGCAACAGCTTTCCAGGCTAGCCCCTTCTGCCTGCCAGCTATCTGCAGACGTTCGCACTTTCGGAGCAGGGCTGTGATAGGATCCTGGCAGGGACACCACCATTCCCAGCATGCGTTTGAAGTTTCAAGTGGCAAGATAAGCAAGCAGCCCCATTCTCTGTGCCTCTATGCGAACAGTGCCATGGGCAGATGAGGCTGAGCAACAGCTTTCCAGGATAGCCCCTTCTGGCTGCCAGCTATCTGCAGACGTTCGCATTTCAAGAGCAGGGCTGCGAAAGGAGCCTAGCAGGTACACCATCTTTCCCTGGCTACGTTTGAAGTTTTAGTTGGCAAGACAAGCAAGCAGCCCCATTCTCTGTGCCTCTATGCGAACAGTGCCATGGGCAGATGAGGCTGAGCAACAGCTTTCCAGGCTAGCCCCTTCTGGCTGCCAGCTATCTGCAGACGTTCGCACTTTCGGAGCAGGGCTGCGAAAGGAGACTGGCTGGGACACCAACTTTCCCAGGCTACGTTTCAAGTTTGAGGTGGTAAGACAAGCAAGCAGCCCCATTCTCTGTGCCTCTGTGCGAGCACTGCCATGGGCAGATGAGGCTGAGCAACAGCTTTCCAGGATAGCCCCTTCTGGCTGCCAGCTATCTGCAGACGTTCGCACTTTCGGAGCAGGGCTGTGATAGGAGCCTGGCAGGGACACCAACTTTCCCAGCATGCGTTTGAAGTTTCAAGTGGCAAGATAAGCAAGCAGCCCCATTCTCTGTGCCTCTATGCGAACAGTGCCATGGGCAGATGAGGCTGAGCAACAGCTTTCCAGGATAGCCCCTTCTGGCTGCCAGCTATCTGCAGACGTTCGCATTTCAAGAGCAGGGCTGCGAAAGGAGCCTAGCAGGTACACCATCTTTCCCTGGCTACTTTTGAAGTTTGAGGTGGCAAGACAAGCAAGCAGCCCCATTCTCTGTGCCTCTATGCGAACAGTGCCATGGGCAGATG